>NW_028241507.1:600000-936312 GCF_964263255.1 Lissotriton vulgaris | reverse complement strand
TACTACTCACCGGCACAAATTAATCACAGCCCACGAGTATATCACATCGGCATTTGAAATGACTTTTGCCTGGTAGTGTCAGCTCCATGAGCTTTACGGCTAAGCAGCACCATTTTCCCAAAGCTAATACCCAGACAAGCGCCTGTGACTGGCAGTTTAAAGCCAGCATGTTGTAACAGCGTCTCAAAAGAGACTGAAAATGCCTGAAACTGACAGTTCTACAGCCCTGTGCATGCCTGATGGTAGCGTACACTCCTATGAAGATGTCTCTCATGCACAGTGTGGAGTATTTGAAGATCTGTCTTTCTTTTTAACATTTGGTCAAGTCCTTTCTGCTCTACTCATGATTTTTGACACTGCTCTTTTCCACATTGTCATAGGTTGGGTGGGGTCAACATATCGGTGATGAGATGGAAAAGTGTGGGAGAGGAGATGTAAAAATGTAGGATCGCCGTTTGTGGATGCACAGTTGCCTTGCCGTTTCAGCCTTATCATTGTCATTGTGTATGCCTTATCTTGTCTGCCATCTATCCTGAAATGTTGTTATGTGCACCAGAATCCCATATCTGGCTCCAAGCATCACTGTGGCCATGGATCGAAAATTCCATTGAAGGAGATTTCTAAAATGGAAGCGAAGGGCACGAGGTATGAACATTCCATGCCTTACATCCGGGGACTGACCATGTGTTCAAGGTGGGTATTTCAGCAGACAAAATAAAATAAAAAGGTTTCCAGGTTCCTTAAAAAAAGGTGCAACGTTGAAGAGGCGACAGAGGTCAAAAAGGGATTCTAGAGTTGGGGCCCCAAATTCTGAAAGATCTCCATCACATCTCACATAGTTGACACGCAGGAACTCTTGTAGACATTGGCAGTCTAACCTGATGATCCTCTTAGGGATGTACTGAGTAACCATGTTTGAGAGAAATTGAGGATCCCCTTAATTTAAAGCTCACTGTACAATAGAGAGAATTTTAAATTGTATTCACTTCTTTAAACTACGGCCCATGTAGGGCCTCGGTGTAGAAGCGTGGCATTAGCACAGATAGATGGAGTTACAATAATATACATTGATTAGCACATTAATACCTATTACAATATGATGCATGATTAGGGGCCAGAAAATGGAGAGCGATGCACAGAAGTTTAAACTGCAAACATTCTGGTTCGTGAACCTTTTGTACTGAGTGTAAGGGCAGACCAATATCTAAAGTAACACCAGGGATTTTCATGAGTAAGCATAATGTAAACAGTGCGTGTGTTTATTGAACTTCTATTTTTATAGCGGGCGTGACAGTAACTGACTACAACTTGGCAGGTCAATTAAGCAAATGTCGTATTTGTAGACCTCACTGCAGTCAGCGGATGGCAAGTCGTAATGATTTTAGGAGAAGAGTTAAGTGGGATGATTAAGCGAAGGACTTGCATTAAGGCACGTCAGGAAGTCGGATAAAAGGATAGACATTTGCGCAATAAACTGCTCAAATGAGTATGCGTAGTGTAATGCATACAGTGAATAAAGTACCGCATCTTGACATGCGCAGTTATGAAAGACTGCACAATCTCAAATAGGAAGAGTTACAAAACCCATACTATAATTACTAAGGCAAGATGTAAGAATTTAGGGTCATATTGTACACAGGGTTTTAGCGTTCTCAAATCTTCTGATTCGATAAGTCCAATTTGCAAATGCTAAAACTCTCTTTTAAATATACTAAACCCGGAAAATGTTTTCCGAATCTTTAAATTGGTGTAGGAAACAATAAGGAATCACTATTTCGTAGGGGTATGTTTAGGGTGTCTTAATTCGAATGTCGATGATATGTGTTTGTGTTCTAGAATGTAATCCGGCCCTAAAACATTACAATTTCACCAACAGTTCCCAGGTAGGGACCCCTTCCCATTTCTGGATGTTGACAAAAAACGTTTTTAGAAGTATGCACTGATCTATTGGACCTCTCCCTAGTCCTAAAAAAGGTTTGTGTAACTTTTCATTTTTTCTTCAAATCATCTCACTTTACCTTAAGGAAAACTGGCTGCATTTATTTAAGAGCAGTCACAGACATGGAGGTCTGCTGACTCAACATCTCATCATCCCTGATTGTGGCCAATCATAGTGGGTTGCAATTTGTTACTTAACTAATGAAAAATTGACGAGGTAGATCAAAATTGAGACCCGCTACAATTCTGTATTTTGTGAACAGACCTATTAGTACATAGTTTGGGTCACAAAATATAAATAGATTCAGTAGAAGTTGGTGCGTCTATTGGGACCGCTTTTACCAAATTCATTTTTAGTAAATTCCATTTAAGAAATCATAAATTAGGAATCCTTACTAGTCGCGATTTAACATTTCTTATTTGGAATCTTTGTACATGAGACCCTTAGGGGTCTATTAGTATATCCTGCGGATCGCCACCCCCCGTATGGCAGTGGCGATCCGCCCACAATTTCCCACCGCCCACCTCCCATTCCCCCCACCATATTACGATGGAAGGGGGAACCACGGTGGACGGAAAGACTGTCTGCTGGTTTTCCGCCTGTCGACCAGTCGACCTGACAGAATATAAGCTGAATATGGTGGCAGTCTGTAAGACACCGCCATCAATATTATTATGCAGGCGGAGATGTGCCTTTCCATGGCAGCATGACACAGCGGATTTCAAGTTATTGCCAAACATTAATTGTCTGTACTGTCTTTGACTTTCTTAAACAATATGACAGTTGGTACCATTGTTTCTTGGATACTTATTAGGATCCTATAGCCTTTGTTGGCAAATATCCTCACTAATTTGAGGATCATCTTGTGACCCATGCTGGCATACCTACAGATTGGAGCTCGATCAAATTCTGGTTTAAGAGCCAGATGCACAAGGTATGGTGCCCCCTCTTCATAGTTACTGAGGTGATCTCTTGAGAAAATATAGTGGACGCTCCTACATATGATGCTTTTGTCCTGAAGAAGACCTTTAAAGTACCCTTAGGTCGAAACGCCATTGACGCTTGTAACATAGCCTAAATAGGAGAGAACACAATTGTTGTGTTGTGTATTTTTGTATCTGTTTTTGGTGTTTTTTCTCTGCCATTGTTTGTTCAGTTTACACTTGTCATTATCCATAACTTTAACTTTGTTTGTGTAACTGTATGCGCACCATTATTAATATGCCTACGTTTTTTTGTTTAATTTACATCAAATACTTTTTTTAAATATAATTACTGGTCAATGGTTAAAGTGAAACTTAGTTAGCACGGGTATCACAGGGTTTTCCTTATTCTAGGTTCTTTTCTATAGTCTATACATAACCAATTTTATCTGTTAGTCTATCTCACAAACCACTGTTTGGATTGAAGCATTTATTACCCCAGGTTCATGTTCTAGGGTTGCCCTTGTTGTTTATAAATTGATAATATATGTCCCACGTAGGTACATATATCTGGAATTAGGTATAGAAAAATTGGACTTAATTAAATGTGATATTTTATTTTTGATAATCTTTCCTCGATATTGTGTCCCAACAACATTGTGATTTTGGTACTCAGGAGCAGCACCTGTATGATTAAGTTTAGGGCAGCAATATTTTTGTTGAGCATGTTAAGTAGACATAATATCAAAATTTTAATATCGATATACATAAATATCGAGTTTAGTATATCGAGTACAGAGTTCCACACCTCCGGATAGCCGTCACAACCCTGGGCCCCGCCCACCTTCGGCAGCGTGGCAGTGAATCTCCGCGGTAATGGCGTTTGGCGTTTGAGGAGCGGAGCTGCAGGAAAATGAACCGTTGCTTGCTGTCCCTTTGATTTGGAGCTCCCCCGGAGTGCATAAAAGTCTGTGGCAGAGAGAAGATTAACGAGCTTGTCTTTCCCGTGCAGGCCCCCCAAAATCGCCTCATCCACCCACCGCCCCTGGCAGCCCGTGAGGAGACTATCTCAGGATTTGTAGCTGCCAGCTGCACAGGACAATAGATTTACTCCTGCAACGTTTCCAGAAGGAAGGAAGGTCTTGGCCCCTGGAGTGATAAGCAGAGAGGCAGGCTGTTCTCCATCCTGTCCTGCACACTTTCTGCAAGCTAAAGGTGAGGGGAGGGGGAGCTAAAAAGAGACATTAAGGCTGTTCATTAAGACTGTTTGCTGTTTGCTATCGCTATTCGCTGTGTCTGCCCTGATAAAAATTTTGAACCCCGCGGGGTGGCATGGAGAAGCAACTGAAAGACAACGAAGACAGTGAGGAAGCAAGTAAAACTGCGAAAATGGAGTTAACTGCCCATCTCAAAAGTAAAACACGCTTAGCCCTTGCCAGAAAAGCTGCACGGCTATCTGCTAAAGAAAGGGAGAAGGCTAAGAAAGGAGAAGGAAGCTCAGTTTCGTCCATTTTGGGGAAGGATTCTACGGTTGAAAGCTCAGAAGATGAACTCCATACTACTCTAACTTCTCCCCCTAATGGAATGGTAGGAGCACTAGGAGAAGTAGGAGAAAGAGATGGGGGAGGAAGGCACATGGAAAATGCGACGGAAAATACTCCAGCATCATCTAAAAATGTTGCGGGGGTCGAGCCACCTCCAGGTGAGAAAAATTTTAACAGAGTGAAGGAGAAATGAGACTTTCCCTTATTTGAAAAAAAGACCGTGCGCACTCCTCAAATTTCAGCTGTCCTGCTTGAAATGAAGCCAGAAACCGTAACCGAAACTGAAACTTCAGCTTTATCCCCAGTAACAGTGGTAGGGAATGACTCTCTCATACAACTGCCCGAGATTGTCCCACAAATGATATTTGTAGCTCCCTCACCATCAAGGCCAAGTGGCTTTGTGGCGGCAGAAAAGCTTCAACCAAGTAGTATAACATCTGAAACGGAAGCAAGTCCGATCCTGATTAGTGAAGATCCTAATATAGAGAATTTATCCGAGCAGAGTTCACCATCCGCTGCAGCTCTTCAATCTCCCTCTCGACCACTTGTCGGAGCGCCCCAAGTAGGGAACTTAAAGGGCTTAACACCTGCAATCTCAACATCGGCGACCCAGTTGCTTCAAAAGGGGGAAAGTGGCAGCCCGGAGAAGGAAGTGTGCTATCAAATGGCCATTCGCGAGATGTTAAACTTAATTCTGGATGAGATCCGGGAGATAAAGTCAAATCAGCAAGTTGAGATAGCCGCTGTACATTCTAGATTGGAGAAATTCGAAGAATTGATGCAAGGACATCCCACAAGATTGAACGAGGCGGAGGAATTAATATCGGCTCTTGAGGATCACATCAATCAAGCAAGAATGGAGGCCGAAAAGACTGCAAGTAAAAAGAGCCTCCTGGAAAGCAAACTTGAAAACAAGCTTGAGGAGCTTGAGAACCATTCCAGAAGATCCAATCTTAGGATAGTGGGGGTACCGGAAGGACTGGAAGGCTTAAATATGCTCCAGTGGGTCAACTCCTTTATTAAACAAAAAGTACTACCAGAGTTTGAAGGAGATCTGTCCATTATGAGAGCACATCGGGTCCCGGCACAGAGGTTTGCCAATTCAACTTTTCCTAGAACTATCCTAATGAACTTCGCTGATTTCAGGATAAAGGAAGAGATTCTATCAAAAGCATTTCAACAAAGGCAATTTTCTGTTACTGAGACAATTAAATGCAAAAAAATTTCGGACATGACTGCTGCAGCTGCACACCGCAGGAAAGAATGTGTCAAAATTCTCCACCTGTTTAAAATGAACGGTGCCCAAGCCTCAATCGCTCAGTAGTCTAAGGTAAAAGTTCTCGTAAAGGGAAAGTTTTATATGTTTTCCAACCTTGAATAAGCTCAGTCTCTCCTAAAAGAGATAATTTCAGAAACGAATGTCTGAGCAATTACTACCAGCTTGCTGAGTAATAATGGTTGAGCTTGTGGAAAAATTGCAATTAGTCTAAAATTGTGTTTTTCTCGGTAATAAAATAGAATAGGATACATTTTCTTGACTGACGAGGGGGGCATTGGGCTTATAGGGTCACTAAGGGTGTAACAAGAAGACACCCAGGTCATCAGAGGGGGGGGGAATGTGGTCAGCTTGGGAGGAATGGAAGGGGCCACATCTCAGGGGAGGGTGAGGGTTCACTCGGGGAGGGAGAGAGGGGTTGGGGAGAAAGCAGTAAAAAAGAGCAGAAGTTGTAGGCAGGGTGTGTACCAAATTTTGAATGAAGGATTTAATGATGTGAAAACTTTATTATGGAAATGAACAAATGTAGTATCCTATCAGTTAATGCCAATGGTTTTTTAAATAAGCAAAAATACGGTGCTCTCATAAAATGGGCAGTCTCTCAGAGTCCCCATGTGATATTTCTCCAAGAGACCCATCTAAAAACCAACACCCCCAATTTATTTATCCCATGTGTTTTTCGCTTCAGCTGGGGTGGCCCAGAGAGGCGTTGCAATTTACTTTTCAAGGAGACTATCCGGGGGAAATCTTAAAAATAAGAAGGCATTCCAAAGGGAGATGGTTATGGGTAGCAACTAAAATCCAAGGGAAAGTAATGAATTTTGTAAACTACTACGGGCAAATATCCAACGAGGTGTCTAGTATTTTAGCAATCAACGACCTTCTAAGGGGGGGCCCTGGACAGATTATCATGGGAGGAGATTTCAACTACATACAAGACTTAAAAAAAGACACCTCTAATAAAAAAAGAAACAACTAAAGCCTAATACTAAAAAAGTCGTGGGCGCCTTTATCTTAGAATACCAACTTACAGATCCATGGCGTGCACTAAACCCAAAAGGGGCATCCTTCACCTGCTATTCACATCGCTTCCAGACGGCATCAAGAATCAATTACTTTTTTATATCAAGATCGATTCAGATTTTAAGTTCATCTATTGGATGTAATCTCTTTTCCGATCATGGGAAAATAGAGCTGGAAGTTAATTTAGGTGGTGGGTGCAGGGACCAGTCCAGGTGGCAGCTGGACCGCACCCTGCTCCAGAATCAGGACTGGGTGGTTGGATTCGGAGAATGGATCTCAGAATACTTCAAAATTAACAATGATACAGCAGAACCATTCTCGGTTTGGGAGGGATTCAAGGCCGCAGCACGTGGTCAGATAATATCTTTTACATCCGCCCAGGCCAAAAAGAGGAGAAGAAAGATATCTACGCTCCAAAAGGCCGTAGATAAAGAATATGTTTTACAGTTCCTCCTTTGCCCGAATCACCTAGAGCAAGCAAAGGCAGAATTAAGGGATTTCTTTGTATTGGAAGAGATCAACAGTTCTAGAACCTTCCAACAAAGGATATACGAGGATAGCCAATTGGTTGGAAAGCTCTGGGCGAACTCTGTGAGGAAAAAACAGGAGTCTGCTGCGATAGTTAAAATCAGAGAGCCGTTAAATGACCAAGAGATAGTAGACAATAGTTCAATCCAAAGGGCTTTTCTGAAGCATTTTAGTCGCATTCACACCACTGAATATCAAGTAGGGGTAGGTCATATTCAGGATTATTTTATGAACTTAGATATCCCAAAGATCACGCCCAATCGGGCTTTACAACTAGGGTTAGAAATTAATACAGGGGAAATAGCTGATGCAACTAAGGCAACATCACGGGCGAAAGCCTGTGGGCAAGACGGGTTCCCAATCAAATTCTATAAAATCTTCATAAAAGAACTAGTAACTCCCTTAATGAATCTATTTAACTACATCAAGCTAGGAGGAGTGGTACCCGCATCATTTAAAGAAGCAATAATATTATCTTTTGTTAAAAAAGACAAAAGTCCAGAAGATATTAATTCTTATAGGCCAATAAGCCTTCTGAATTCTGACTATAAACTCCTAATAAAAATCTGGGCCCATCGTTTTATGTATGCGGAGCAAGAAGTCATACATAACGATCAGTCAGGATTCATAGCAGGCCGTGTTATGGCTTCTAACACCAAATTCTTAATGCAGGCACTAGACTATTTTAATGTTAATTCAACACCCGCCTGTATCCTAATGGTCGACGCGGAAAAAGCGTTCGACCTAGTTAACTGGGCAACCCTGTTCCATTCTCTTACCAAATTCGGGTTCCCAGAACAAGTGATTAAGATGCTGCAGAACATCTATCAAGGTGCTTCAGCACAGATTACAATAAACTCAGAAAAAGCTGGTTCAATCCAAGTTAACCGCTGGACCAAGCAGGGCTGTCCTTTGTCTTCTCTCCTTTTTACTTTTTTTATTGAACCCTTGGTTATTAAAATTAGAAACAACCCCAACATCCTCCCCCCTATCTCCTGGATGGCGAAGCTTAAGCTTTTTGCGGATGACAGTATCCTTTATGCAAAGCCAAACAAGGAGAATATAGAAATCATATTAAAAGAATTTAAAGCATATGAACAAATAGGAGGTTACAAAATTAATACAAAAAAACTGAGGTCCTCGCTTTAAACACCAGTCTTAGCCATCTTCCATCGTGCTTGCGTGTCCAGGACGTAAGTCGAGACCCTATTAGATATCTAGGCATATACGTGACCTGTGATTATCATCAGCTCTATCTCCTTAACTATGTGAGAATGAAGAATAAAATCAAGAATCTTCTCTCCCAATGGCTTTTAATCCCTCTCTCCTTGATTGGTAGGATATCTTGATCAAGATGTCGATTCTACCTTTATTAATATTTTTATTTAGTAATGTTCCTTTTAAATTGAATTCCATTTTTTTTTAAAGATATCGAATCTATGATCAGAAGTTTTGTATGGGGGGAAAAACCCCAAGGGTAAAGCTATCCGTGATTGAACTTCCAGTTGAGATGGGGGGACTTGCTCTTCCACACATAAAAACATATTATGAGGCAGCCTTTCTGGATTTGGTGGCAGGTCTGATAGGTTTAAAAAACAAACAAGATAGCTTCTTCTTAGTAAAAATGCTACAAGAGTCCGATTATCAAACCCAGGTATTTTTAAGGACCGCAAAACTCCCTAAAAGGACGAGATATAAGACCTTGAAAGAACATCTATCCAGATTACAGTCCTTTTTAAAGAAAAATCTAAGTTCCTCAGCCTCCCAGTTTTTAAGCTTACGAGAGTGTTTCTGTCTGGGCCTCCAAATTAGTAATAGCCGAATATTAAATTGGGAGAATTTGGGATTTCGGGAGTTAAGACACTCCTTTGTCCAGAATAGAATTATTTTGTGGCAAGAAGTTCTGGCTAGAATAACCACTCCCGTGTGACCAACGCTTTTTGAATATCTACAAATTGTCACTTCCTGAGAAGAACTATTGGTGGACATCTCCCCACAATGGGTGAGCTGGTAACATTCCTTTATGAGGCTAAAACCACCGGCATAGGAAATTGGTACAAGAGGCTCCATTGTGCCGGGCAATTAGACACGGTGGATAGCCATCTTGAGAAAATACTTAGTCAAACACAATGTAAATTAACATATAAGGAATGCGAAACTATAAGTTTGTTAGGCTATAAATCACTACGTGCCGGTAATTTTAAGAGGATGGCCTTCTTGTCCTGTTGGCTAGCGTACTGGACTCCGGAAGCACTCGAGAAAAGGTTCCCAGAGGTCAAGAATAAATGCTTTAGAGGCCAGGCCGCCGGCCAGGGGGGTTGGCTTCATACTTTTTTTTCTTACCCTCATCTGAAATCTTTTTGGGAGGCCATACTCACAGACATTGAGGAGGCTATAGGGAAAACACTAATGCCCTCAGCCGAATTAGCCCTCTTTGGCATATCCAAAGATAGAGGTACTCTCAATGATAATGAGGAAATATTTGTGTTTATTTCTTGTACAGTTGCTCGCTCCCTAATACTCCAAAATTGGAAATCTAAACCTCCATCCCATCTAAAATGGTTTAACAAAATGAGGAGGTCCTGGATTTTCAAAAAAGCTTATGCCTGTAGAGTGGGAGCAGTCAGAAGTTTTGAAAGAAAATGGAAGTATTTTGAGAATCTGGAGGCAATGAAAGGGGGGTTAAGTTAGAAATTAGTTTGAATACTAAAACTAAATTTATATGATTTTAAAAGCAGTCGTGAAATGTTCCTAGACTCAATTAACAAGCAAATTTCTTAGCACAAGCACTTTATTCTAGGTTGGATTGCACTGTATTGCACTTGCACTTTATGATCAAAGTTTGCGGATGTTGCACATTGCTTGTATTTGAAAATGAATTAATATTTTTTGTAATAAGGATTACAATAATGATGCTTTCGAGTTTTAAGTATTTCAAACCTCTCCCCCTTTTAACTTGTTTTTCTATCATGTTTTACTCATGTGTTACTCTATTAGAAGAAGAAAATTTAAAAAAAATTTTTAAAACCTTGTATTCATTTCCATTTCTCAAATTGTTCATTCGTGAATTGTACCTTAACCACGTTCTGCTCAATAAAAAAAAAAAAAAAAAAGAGTTTAGTATATCGATAGAATTAAATATCGATGTTATGTATATCGATGTTAAAGATATTGATTTCAAAAATTGTTAAAAATATCGAAGTATGTATTATCGACTGCTAAAATATTGTTATGTTAAAATATCATTATTGTACTATATTTTATTGTATTTAGAGTTTGTTAGTAGTATAATAATAATTAGTTAATGTTTATGTAGATAATGTATCATTTATTTGTGATAATTTCAATTTAATAAAACACACGTTTTTTTTCAAATAACATTTTAGGTTTATAAATTATTTTAAAAATGCAATTTATTATATTATATAGTGTAGTAATTTATAATATGTGTTGTGAAAATATTAAAATTGTATGTATAGTGCAATTAGTTATATTGTAATTTTAATGGGCTAAAAAAATATATTTTAAAGGTCTTGCAATTCCATTTCTTTTACTGTCATTTTAGTGAGTATAGTTAATTAATTAAGTTCAATTATCAGCTGTATTTATAAAATAATAATAACTGGACTGGGTATAGTTAATATAATTACATGTAGTGTCTAGCACCTACCCCTAATTAATACTAACTGGAGGGGGACTAGCAAATTAATTAAATTTAGGGTCCAGCACCTACCAAAAATAATTCTAACTGGAGTGAGAATAGTAAATTAATTAAAATAGGTGTCCAGCACCTACCGCAATTTAATACTAACTGGAGGGGGAATAGTAAATTATTTAGGTTTAGTGTCCAACACCTACCCTAATTAATACTACCTGGGGTGGGATGAGTAAATTATTTACATTTAGAGTCCAGAACCTACCTCTAATTAATAGTAACTGGAGTGGAAATAGTACATTAATTAGGTGTGTTGTCCAGCACCTACCCCAATTTACTACTAACTGGAGTGGGAATAGTACATTATTTAAATTAGTGTCCAACACCTACCCCTATTTATTACTAACAAGTTTAGTGTCCAGCACCTGCCCCAATTTAATACTAACTGGAGTGAGAATAGCAAATTGTTTATGTTTAGTATCCAGCACCTACCCCTAATCAATACTACCTGGAGTGGGAATAGTAAATAACAAAATTTAGCGTCCAGCACCCACCCCTAATTATTAGTAACTGGAGTGGGAATAGTACATTAATTCAGCTTAGTGTCCAACACCTACCCCAATTTAATCTTATCTGGAGTGGGAATAGTACATTATTTAAGTTCAGTGTCCAGCACCTACCTCAAATTAATACTAACTAGAGTGGGAATAGTAAATTAATTAAGTTTAGTATCCAGCACCTACCCCAATGTAATACTAACTGGAGTGGGAATAGTAAATGAATTAAATTGAATGTCCAGTACCTACCACTGATTAATAATAACTGGAGTGAGAATAGTAATTTAATGAAGTTTGTTGTCCCGCACCTACCCCAATTTAATACTAACTGGAGTGGGAATAGTAAATATTTAAGTTTAGTGTCCAATCCTACGTCTAATTAATACTAACTGGAGTGGGAATAGTAAATTAATTACTTTTAGTGTCCAGCACGTACCACAATTTAATACTAACTGGAGTGGAAATTGTAATTTATTTAAGTTTAGCGTCCAGCACCTACCCCTAATTGATAGTAACTGGAGTGGGAATAGTAAATTAATTAAGTTTAGTGTCCAACACTTACCCTGAATTTATAGTAACTGGAATGGGAATAGTAAATTATTTAATTTTCATGTCCAACACCTACCACACATTAATACCAACTGGAGTGGTAATAGTAAATTATGTAAATTTAGTGTCCAGCACCTACTCCTAATTAATACTAGCTGGAGTGGGAATAGTAAATTAATTAAGTTTGCTGTGTAGCACCTACCTCAATCTAATACTAACTGGTGTGGGAATAGTAAATTAATTAAGGTTAGTGTCGAGCACCTACCCTGAATTAATACAAACTTAAATTTTGCACAGTATATTTAATAGACAATAAACCTAATATGTAACATTAAATATAACATTATTAAAATGGTAGACAATAAATTAGACATTTTCATTCTGATATTGATGTTTATTTATTATAAAATATTCTGAAATAAAAATATGTAAAATAAACAAATACATAAAGATAGGAAATTATATTTATTTTACAAAAAAACATAGTTTGTACATATGTACATTTTTGCATGTAATAATTAAAGATTTTTTAATACATTAGTACATTGCTTTAAACAATTGTGTGCATTTGGTAATATCAGATAATGTAGTTTCACATTTCTTTATTTACATTTCAGAAATAAATATATATTTTCAATAGTTGTTAATTTTAGGTTGGTATTCTTAACATTTTTTATTTAGTTACATATATTGGTAACATCTTAATATTATCACCGTTTAAAAAATATTTTATTACCTTTTTTACATATAAACTTAGTTACATTTGTTATACAAAAACACAATGCATTTTAATTATTAATATTCATATATAAAATATTGATATTAATAAGTATTACATGGTTTAATTTGTATACATTTTATTTATGAAGTAGACATTTTTTAAAGATAAAAAAGTATTAACAATGTTTAATACATATTGTATGTAACTTGTAAATACATGGAATTATAATATTACATAGTATGTGTTTAATAATATTTATTATTATAATAGTACAATGCCAAAAATAATTATAATACATTCAAACAAATAAGATACAAAATTGCACTATTTTAATTAAACATGATAGTAATTTTTACATCACGTAATAACATTTTTAAAATTGAATTGCATTTACTTTCTATGTTTAAAGCTGCCATAGTTGTTTGGGCCTTGTATTTTGTAAACGCTCATTATTGATTTGGGTTATTTTGAAGGGGAGAAGGTCGCAGTTGGGAGCTTCTTCATGTCGATAAAGGTCAGATTACTTTTCGTTATTTAAACTACATTTTTAATTAAATTTGAAGGTAGTTAAGTTGTAGTTAGTGTGTGTACAGTTAGGTTTTAGAAGTTATGGCGTTTTTTATGCGTACGTTAGGTTTTGACGATTTGTGTATCGTTAGTTTTTGAGGACTAGTTTAGAAAAGTTAATGTATGTTAGGATATGTCTTATTATCATGTGTATAATGTTTGTAATACTGTTATGTTGTATATTATGGGTATATTTGAATGGGTGGGAATGTTTGTGTGTCTTTTTACAGGTTTTATTCAAAAGAAGTTGCGGTTGCTGGTTAAGGAAGTGTACATTAGTTTTATTAACTAGCAATTATTTTACACTTCCCTAAGTTTTCGGGTTTTCATGGAGCGTTTCTTAATAAAAAAATATTTTTCAGGTTTTTTATGGTTTCTGGATTATGGATTTACCGACCAAGGATTACTTTTTGGAACAGTTGGATTTTTTCATTTTTGAAGGGGAAACCTTTTAATCTATTTGGATTATGAACTACCTGGATTGTTTTACAAGATGTGGGATTTTCTGTCAACAGCTATGGAAACACTAAAGGGGCCATTAGGATGACGGGCGGACTTAGTCCCCCCTCCATCCTATCGGTTATTGGAACCGCCCGCCATAGTGGCGGGGGTCCCGTGGGGGGCATTAGGATGTGCCCGCCACTGTGGCGGGCACATCCTGCATTTTTAGCGTTGTGGAGGGAGGTGCTCTCAGCACCGCCCACCACAATGCTAAAAATGTACGTATGCATTTGCATAAACAAAGCGGCAGGCACCGCGCGGTGCCTGCCGTTTTGTTTATGCGAATGCAGGAGGGTACCACAGGTACCCCCCGTGTGCACCCCCACCTCTCCTTCACTCTGGGGGCCCACAGAGGACCCCTAAAGTGAAGACAGCATGCCTTTCTGTGGCCGCCACCTAATTTAGGTGGTGGGTGCAGGGACCAGTCCAGGTGGCAGCTGGACCGCACCCTGCTCCAGAATCAGGACTGGGTGGTTGGATTCGGAGAATGGATCTCAGAATACTTCAAAATTAACAATGATACAGCAGAACCATTCTCGGTTTGGGAGGGATTCAAGGCCGCAGCACGTGGTCAGATAATATCTTTTACATCCGCCCAGGCCAAAAAGAGGAGAAGAAAGATATCTACGCTCCAAAAGGCCGTAGATAAAGAATATGTTTTACAGTTCCTCCTTTGCCCGAATCACCTAGAGCAAGCATAGGCAGAATTAAGGGATTTCTTTGTATTGGAAGAGATCAACAGTTCTAGAACCTTCCAACAAAGGATATACGAGGATAGCCAATTGGTTGGAAAGCTCTGGGCGAACTCTGTGAGGAAAAAACAGGAGTCTGCTGCGATAGTTAAAATCAGAGAGCCGTTAAATGACCAAGAGATAGTAGACAATAGTTCAATCCAAAGGGCTTTTCTGAAGCATTTTAGTCGCATTCACACCACTGAATATCAAGTAGGGGTAGGTCATATTCAGGATTATTTTATGAACTTAGATATCCCAAAGATCACGCCCAATCGGGCTTTACAACTAGGGTTAGAAATTAATACAGGGGAAATAGCTGATGCAACTAAGGCAACACCACGGGCGAAAGCCTGTGGGCAAGACGGGTTCCCAATCAAATTCTATAAAATCTTCATAAAAGAACTAGTAACTCCCTTAATGAATCTATTTAACTACATCAAGCTAGGAGGAGTGGTACCCGCGTCATTTAAAGAAGCAATAATATTATCTTTTGTTAAAAAAGACAAAAGTCCAGAAGATATTAATTCTTATAGGCCAATAAGCCTTCTGAATTCTGACTATAAACTCCTAATAAAAATCTGGGCCCATCGTTTTATGTATGCGGAGCAAGAAGTCATACATAACGATCAGTCAGGATTCATAGCAGGCCGCGTTATGGCTTCTAACACCAAATTCTTAATGCAGGCACTAGACTATTTTAATGTTAATTCAACACCCGCCTGTATCCTAATGGTCGACGCGGAAAAAGCGTTCGACCTAGTTAACTGGGCAACCCTGTTCCATTCTCTTACCAAATTCGGGTTCCCAGAACAAGTGATTAAGATGCTGCAGAACATCTATCAAGGTGCTTCAGCACAGATTACAATAAACTCAGAAAAAGCTGGTTCAATCCAAGTTAACCGCTGGACCAAGCAGGGCTGTCCTTTGTCTTCTCTCCTTTTTACTTTTTTTATTGAACCCTTGGTTATTAAAATTAGAAACAACCCCAACATCCTCCCCCCTATCTCCTGGATGGCGAAGCTTAAGCTTTTTGCGGATGACAGTATCCTTTATGCAAAGCCAAACAAGGAGAATATAGAAATCATATTAAAAGAATTTAAAGCATATGAACAAATAGGAGGTTACAAAATTAATACAAAAAAACTGAGGTCCTCGCTTTAAACACCAGTCTTAGCCATCTTCCATCGTGCTTGCGTGTCCAGGACGTAAGTCGAGACCCTATTAGATATCTAGGCATATACGTGACCTGTGATTATCATCAGCTCTATCTCCTTAACTATGTGAGAATGAAGAAAAAAATCAAGAATCTTCTCTCCCAATGGCTTTTAATCCCTCTCTCCTTGATTGGTAGGATATCTTGATCAAGATGTCGATTCTACCTTTATTAATATTTTTATTTAGTAATGTTCCTATTAAATTGAATTCCATTTTTTTTTTAAAGATATCGAATCTATGATCAGAAGTTTTGTATGGGGGGAAAAACCCCAAGGGTAAAGCTATCCGTGATTGAACTTCCAGTTGAGCAGGGGGGACTTGCTCTTCCACACATAAAAACATATTATGAGGCAGCCTTTCTGGATTTGGTGGCAGGTCTGATAGGTTTAAAAAACAAACAAGATAGCTTTTTCTTAGTAAAAATGCTACAAGAGTCCGATTATCAAACCCAGGTATTTTTAAGGACCGCAAAACTCCCTAAAAGGACGAGATATAAGACCTTGAAAGAACATCTATCCAGATTACAGTCCTTTTTAAAGAAAAATCTAAGTTCCTCAGCCTCCCAGTTTTTAAGCTTACGAGAGTGTTTCTGTCTGGGCCTCCAAATTAGTAATAGCCGAATATTAAATTGGGAGAATTTGGGATTTCGGGAGTTAAGACACTTCTTTGTCCAGAATAGAATTATTTTGTGGCAAGAAGTTCTGGCTAGAATAACCACTCCCGTGTGACCAACGCTTTTTGATTATCTACAAATTGTCACTTCCTGAGAAGAACTATTGGTGGACATCTCCCCACAATGGGTGAGCTGGTAACATTCCTTTATGAGGCTAAAACCACCGGCATAGGAAATTGGTACAAGAGGCTCCATTGTGCCGGGCAATTAGACACGGTGGATAGCCATCTTGAGAAAATACTTAGTCAAACACAATGTAAATTAACATATAAGGAATGCGAAACTATAAGTTTGTTAGGCTATAAATCACTACGTGCCGGTAATTTTAAGAGGATGGCCTTCTTGTCCTGTTGGCTAGCGTACTGGACTCCGGAAGCACTCGAGAAAAGGTTCCCAGAGGTCAAGAATAAATGCTTTAGAGGCCAGGCCGCCGGCCAGGGGGGTTGGCTTCATACTTTTTTTCTTACCCTCATCTGAAATCTTTTTGGGAGGCCATACTCACAGACATTGAGGAGGCTATAGGGAAAACACTAATACCCTCAGCCGAATTAGCCCTCTTTGGCATATCCAAAGATAGAGGTACTCTCAATGATAATGAGGAAATATTTGTGTTTATTTCTTGTACAGTTGCTCGCTCCCTAATACTCCAAAATTGGAAATCTAAACCTCCATCCCATCTAAAATGGTTTAACAAAATGAGGAGGTCCTGGATTTTCAAAAAAGCTTATGCCTGTAGAGTGGGAGCAGTCAGAAGTTTTGAAAGAAAATGGAAGTATTTTGAGAATCTGGAGGCAATGAAAGGGGGGTTAAGTTAGAAATTAGTTTGAATACTAAAACTAAATTTATATGATTTTAAAAGCAGTCGTGAAATGTTCCTAGACTCAATTAACAAGCAAATTTCTTAGCACAAGCACTTTATTCTAGGTTGGATTGCACTGTATTGCACTTGCACTTTATGATCAAAGTTTGCGGATGTTGCACATTGCTTGTATTTGAAAATGAATTAATATTTTTTGTAATAAGGATTACAATAATGATGCTTTCGAGTTTTAAGTATTTCAAACCTCTCCCCCTTTTAACTTGTTTTTCTATCATGTTTTACTCATGTGCTACTCTATTAGAAGAAGAACATTTTTAAAAAAATGTAAATCCTTGTATTCATTTCCATTGCTCAAATTGTTCATTCGTGAATTGTACCTTAACCACGTTCTGCTCAATAATTTTAGAGTTTAAATTTAGAGTTTGTTAGTAGTATAATAATAATTAGTTAATGTTCATGTAGATAATATATCATTTATTTGTGATAATTTCAATTTAATAAAACACACGTTTTTTTTCAAATAACATTTTAGGTTTATAAATTATTTAAAAAATGCAATTTATTATATTATATAGTGTAGTAATTTATAATATGTGTTGTGAAAATATTAAAATTGTATGTATAGTGCAATTAGTTATATTGTAATTTTAATGGGCTAAAAAAATATATTTTAAAGGTCTTGCAATTCCATTTCTTTTACTGTCATTTTAGTGAGTATAGTTAATTAATTAAGTTCAATTATCAGCTGTATTTATAAAATAATAATAACTGGACTGGGTATAGTTAATATAATTACATGTAGTGTCTAGCACCTACCCCTAATTAATACTAACTGGAGGGGGACTAGCAAATTAATTAAATTTAGGGTCCAGCACCTACCAAAAATAATTCTAACTGGAGTGAGAATAGTAAATTAATTAAAATAGGTGTCCAGCACCTACCGCAATTTAATACTAACTGGAGTGGGAATAGTAAATTATTTAGGTTTAGTGTCCAACACCTACCCTAATTAATACTACCTGGGGTGGGATGAGTAAATTATTTACATTTAGAGTCCAGAACCTACCTCTAATTAATAGTAACTGGAGTGGAAATAGTACATTAATTAGGTGTGTTGTCCAGCACCTACCCCAATTTACTACTAACTGGAGTGGGAATAGTACATTATTTAAATTAGTGTCCAACACCTACCCCTATTTATTACTAACAAGTTTAGTGTCCAGCACCTGCCCCAATTTAATACTAACTGGAGTGAGAAT
Source organism: Lissotriton vulgaris (assembly GCF_964263255.1). Classification (NCBI taxonomy): domain Eukaryota; kingdom Metazoa; phylum Chordata; class Amphibia; order Caudata; family Salamandridae; genus Lissotriton; species Lissotriton vulgaris. The sequence continues at coordinate 917,828 of NW_028241507.1, read as the reverse complement.
AGTAAATTGTTTATGTTTAGTATCCAGCACCTACCCCTAATCAATACTACCTGGAGTGGGAATAGTAAATAACAAAATTTAGCGTCCAGCACCCACCCCTAATTATTAGTAACTGGAGTGGGAATAGTACATTAATTCAGCTTAGTGTCCAACACCTACCCCAATGTAATCTTATCTGGAGTGGGAATAGTACATTATTTAAGTTCAGTGTCCAGCACCTACCTCAAATTAATACTAACTAGAGTGGGAATAGTAAAATAATTAAGTTTAGTATCCAGCACCTACCCCAATGTAATACTAACTGGAGTGGGAATAGTAAATGAATTAAATTGAATGTCCAGTACCTACCACTGATTAATAATAACTGGAGTGAGAATAGTAATTTAATGAAGTTTGTTGTCCCGCACCTACCCCAATTTAATACTAACTGGAGTGGGAATAGTAAATATTTAAGTTTAGTGTCCAATCCTACGTCTAATTAATACTAACTGGAGTGGGAATAGTAAATTAATTACTTTTAGTGTCCAGCACGTACCACAATTTAATACTAACTGGAGTGGAAATTGTAATTTATTTAAGTTTAGCGTCCAGCACCTACCCCTAATTGATAGTAACTGGAGTGGGAATAGTAAATTAATTAAGTTTAGTGTCCAACACTTACCCTGAATTTATAGTAACTGGAATGGGAATAGTAAATTATTTAATTTTCATGTCCAACACCTACCACACATTAATACCAACTGGAGTGGTAATAGTAAATTATGTAAATTTAGTGTCCAGCACCTACTCCTAATTAATACTAGCTGGAGTGGGAATAGTGAATTAATTAAGTTTGTTGTGTAGCACCTACCTCAATCTAATACTAACTGGTGTGGGAATAGTAAATTAATTAAGGTTAGTGTCGAGCACCTACCCTGAATTAATACAAACTTAAATTTTGCACAGTATATTTAATAAACAATAAACCTAATATGTAACATTAAATATAACATTATTAAAATGGTAGACAATAAATTAGACATTTTCATTCTGATATTGATGTTTATTGATTATAAAATATTCTGAAATAAAAATATGTAAAATAAACAAATACATAAAGATAGGAAATTATATTTATTTTACAAAAAAAACATAGTTTTTACATATGTACATTTTTGCATGTAATAATTAAAGATTTTTTAATACATTAGTACATTGCTTTAAACAATTGTGTGCATTTGGTAATATCAGATAATGTAGTTTCACATTTCTTTATTTACATTTCAGAAATAAATATATATTTTCAATAGTTGTTAATTTTAGGTTGGTAGTCTTAACATGTTTTATTTAGTTACATATATTGGTAACATCTTAATATTATCACCGTTTAAAAATATTTTATTACCTTTTTTACATATAAACTTAGTTACATTTGTTATACAAAAACACCATGCATTTTAATTATTAATATTCATATATAAAATATTGATATTAATAAGTATCACATGGTTTAATTTTTATACATTTTATTTATGAAGTAGACATTTTTTAAAGATAAAAAAGTATTAACAATGTTTAATACATATTGTATGTAACTTGTAAATACATGGAATTATAATATTACATAGTATGTGTTTAATAATATTTATTATTATAATAGTACAATGCCAAAAATAATTATAATACATTCAAACAAATAAGATACAAAATTGCACTATTTTAATTAAACATGATAGTAATTTTTACATCACGTAATAACATTTTTAAAATTGAATTGCATTTACTTTCTATGTTTAAAGCTGCCATGGTTGTTTGGGCCTTGTATTTTGTAAACGCTCATTATTGATTTGGGTTATTTTGAAGGGGAGAAGGTCGCAGTTGGGAGCTTCTTCATGTCGATAAAGGTCAGATTACTTTTCGTTATTTAAACTACATTTTTAATTAAATTTGAAGGTAGTTAAGTTGTAGTTAGTGTGTGTACAGTTAGGTTTTAGAAGTTATGGCGTTTTTTATGCGTACGTTAGGTTTTGACGATTTGTGTATCGTTAGTTTTTGAGGACTAGTTTAGAAAAGTTAATGTATGTTAGGATATGTCTTATTATCATGTGTATAATGTTTGTAATACTGTTATGTTGTATATTATGGGTATATTTGAATGGGTGGGAATGTTTGTGTGTCTTTTTACAGGTTTTATTCAAAAGAAGTTGCGGTTGCTGGTTAAGGAAGTGTACATTAGTTTTATTAACTAGCAATTATTTTACACTTCCCTAAGTTTTCGGGTTTTCATGGAGCGTTTCTTAATAAAAAAATATTTTTCAGGTTTTTTATGGTTTCTGGATTATGGATTTACCAACCAAGGATTACTTTTTGGAACAGTTGGATTTTTTCATTTTTGAAGGGGAAACCTTTTAATCTATTTGGATTTTGAACTACCTGGATTGTTTTACAAGATGTGGGATTTTCTGTCAACAGCTATGGAAACACTAAGGGGGCCATTAGGATGACGGGCGGACTTAGTCCCCCCTCCATCCTATCGGTTATTGGAACCGCCCGCCATAGTGGCGGGGGTCCCGTGGGGGGCATTAGGATGTGCCCGCCACTGTGGCGGGCACATCCTGCATTTTTAGCGTTGTGGAGGGAGGTGCTCTCAGCACCGCCCACCACAATGCTAAAAATGTACGTATGCATTTGTATAAACAAAGCGGCAGGCACCCCCACCTCTCCTTCACTCTGGGGGCCCACAGGGGACCCCTAAAGTGAAGACAGCATGCCTTTCTGTGGCCGCCACAGAAAGGCATCTAAAAAAAAACACGTTAACAAGGCTGGCGGTGTCTATTAGACACCGCCACCATATTGAACATTTTCGCCCCGGTCGCAAGGCGACGGGCTTTCCGGGCGGACGGTCTTTCCATCTGCCGTGGTCCCCCCGCCATCCTAATATGGCGGGGGTCATTTAGGTGAGGATGGCGGGCGAATTGCCCCCGGCAGGCCTGCGGTGGCTACTGCCAGCCTGTCGGGGGCAATCCGCCTGGCGTCCTAATGGGCCCCTAAGTTTTTTAAATTATTTATTGTGGGAGGGAAATAGTATGAAATCTACTATTTTTGTTGTTTATTTTTTCAAATATCTAATTAAAGTGTTGATATATATATATTTATTCATTTACAAAATATTTTAGACAAATTAATTCGTTTTGTGAAATAACACTCTCCATGATCAAGCAAGTCAACGCAGTCTCCTCCTCCTGCTTCAACACCCTCTGCATGCTCTGCAAGATCTACAGGTCGATCCCAACAGATACAAGAATAACAGTCACCCAGGCCATCCTCAGTAGCAGGCTCGACTATGGAAACACCCTCTAGGCGGGAGCCCCAGCCAAGCTCACCAAACAACTGCAACACGTTAAAAACGGCCTGCACGTCTGATCTTGCCCTTGCCATTGACCTTGCCCTCACCACCGTCCCTCGCATCCAAAGAACAACCACAGGCGGCAGATCCTTCTCCCACATCGCCACCAAGACCTGGACCACCCTCCCACTGAACCTCCGACAGACCCAAGACCTGCTGACCTTCAGGAGGCTACTCAACACCTGGCTGTTCGACCAGGAGCACCCCCCTCCATTTTCTCCCGCAGCTCCTTGAGACCCTCACGGGTAAGTAGTGCGCTCTACAAATTCTTGATTGATTTATTGATTGAAAATGAATATTATACATGTTTATGTCTTAATCAATGCACATTCTTATAAATATACTTACAATGTAGGTTTTAAGATGCTTTTAAATTGAGATGTTCTTTCTTTGTTTGTTGAATCCTGTTAAGTTGTTGAATTTTCTTTAGGAAGAGCAAAACATATTTTTAACTATTTTGTTGAATTTGAACATGGGGCAGGATGGGTGTTTGGGATGGAGTTTGGGTTTGGTCGGGTGTATTACATGTTTTTAAAAGGCGTTTTGCTGAATATTTACTTAGTTAGATGGTTTTAGGGGATAATCTGTTATTTTCTTGATGCTTTGAGATTTATCTGTAGAGGAGACATAAATAGAAAAAAGATACCTCTTAAATATTTGAGTATGATAAATATTAGTTTTGAACATTAGCATCACTGTTATTTTATGGATGGTAATTTACTTACTTTTTGAAGAATGCAATAGCTTTGTCTTTGATGAAGTCCTTGCTTCTGGTGGAAATCCGGAAGAGTTTCGTCTTTCTTATTGTTTTTGGTTTAAGGTGTAAAATAAGAATAAGTTTTACTTCTTTATATAGCTGTTATTTAATTGTTTGGTTAATCTCATTGGTTCATTTTAATATTGTGTATTTTTATTGGTTGATGTTTATTGTTTTAATTGTTTTGGTAGTTGTTTTCCATATATGGAAAACGCTAATTAAGAGACAGTTTTTTTTATTAGAATCTTCACATGTTGAATTATTTAAATGTGTATTGTATTATATGTGATGTTAAAAAAAGTGTGTATTTAATGTAAGTATAACATTTAAATGGTTATTAATAGTGTATTTATCATTTAATGTTTTAAGACATGTTTTACTATTTTTAAAAATTATGTATTTGCTTGTATTTTATATACAGTGTATTTTTTACGCATGCTGCCTGATCCATTAACCTGTTACAGTGTTACCTCTTTTTTATGTATGTCTCTCAAATCCAGAAAATCATTTATTGACTAATACTGATGAATTGCTTCTTTTAACATTTTTTGTCAAATAAGTTTTTATTAAAGGCTTTAACATAGACTGAAGGCACAATCCGCCCATTATCCCTAGGAGGGGAAGCTAGTCAACAATCAAAGCATGAAAATAGAAAAAAAGGAACGCAGCAGTAAGTGATTGTGTACCCAATTCACAGGTCGCGGCTCAACTGAGGGATACAGATTCTAGAGCGTATGGGTACATAACAAGGACCTTCTGCGAGGGAATGGCAAGGGTAGCTTACGCCAGCTCCGTCGTCCCCTCCACAGAAAGCCGTGCCCTTGACAGGTCCCTCATGGGAATAGTTCCAAAATATGCAATTATAGAGAAAGTCATTCCTGGGGTCAAAGATGAAAACAGAGTCAAGATCGCACCAAGAGTCAAACAGTTGAACAGAAACTCCCCCTCCCCCAAACCCTCCCCCCATCCCGGTGGAGGCAACTATAGTCTGGCAATGGATCGTCAATGTGGAGCCTACTGAGAGTTGGAAAAGATGCAGGGCCCGAACTGACAGGGGACAAATCACTGATAGTAGGCCCCGCGAGAGAAAGGAGACCAGTGGACCCTATTGAAACTAAAAATTCTTAAAATCTTCTCTAAAAATATCCGACATGCGTTCCAGACTAAGCAATCTCCAAAGTGCCACAGGAATATTGCCGGGGCCTCCTTCTTGTTCCACGCCGTCGCAATAGTGACCTTGGCCGCCCCCATACATAGCCACATGATTCTCTTGTCCGCCTTAGTTTGAAGTTCTAACATAGGATCACGGACGCCAAGGAGTGTTTCAGCCATGGATGCCAGAATGGGGTAACCCAGTATGTCCTTTACTTGAGCTAAAATGTCCTCCCAAAAAGGTCTAATGGTTGGGCAGTCCCACCAAATATGTTGGAAATCACTGAGCAGTCTGCATCCGCGTCAGCATCTATCTGATGTGCCCAGGAAAATTTGCGCTAGCTTGGATGGGTATAAATACCAGTCCATCATTGTCTTCAAGTGTGCTTCTCTCAAGTCTGTGGATTGGTTAAATTTAAAAATGTCCGACCACGAATATGTCCATTCCTCGTCTGGAATGTCCTGTTGGGCCAGCCTTTCCCATGTAGACATATATCGCGGTTGGGGGGAAAGTGTAGTGGATAGCAAATGTTTGTATAGAAAGGTGATTGCTCCTTTCATGGACGAGGCTTTGACCAGGAAGGACTCAAATTTAGTAAGTGGGCGGGTGGCCTCTTCCCGGACCTGGGGTCCCATGGCCCAATGCAGTAACTGGGCATGGTGATAGCGCTCAGAGTCGCTAATCCCATAGTCCCTTTTACAGTTATCAAATGTAAGGGGGTCATAGCTATGGAACAGATGGGCCAGCGCCAGACATCCCCCTTCCCACCAGGCGTCAAAGGGCCCCTCATGAAGAGCTGGAGGGAACACTGTGTTGAAGTGTATTGGTGTAAAAGCGGAAGGGAAGGAAGACCAACCGTCATCTGTTGATACAGAGTCCCAAACCCTCAGGGTGGTAGGGGTGCTTAGGTAGGCATTTCTAGGTCTGTCTTGTCGTGCTCGCCAGATCAAGTCCCAAATCGTTCTTCCTGACCTACTCTACGGTCCATATGGAGCCAGTGTTTCTCAGACCCTTTCTGCGACCATTCAACCAGAATCCTGAGTTGCGCAGCTTTATAATAGAGCTGGATATCAGGAAGGCCTACTCCTCCCTCCCTCCTGGCGCGACGCAGCATAAAGAATGAGAAGTGGGCCCGCCCCCCTTGCCAAATGAAAGGCAGGATCATTGCATTTACTCGCCTAAAGAAGTCTCTCTCTAGATCTATTGTAAGTGCCTGTAATAAATATAATAATTTAGGGAGCAGGGTCATCTTTATTGCATGAACATGACCAAGCCAGGACAGAAAGAGCGGTTTCCACCGTGTCAGCTCTGCCTGAATACGGAGGAGAGTAGGGGGGAAGTTGGCTGCGTATAGTTTCTCTACTGTCTGTGTTAGCTGCACGCTCATATATTGGATAGGGGATGAAGCCCACCCCAGAGGTGTAAGCGATCGAAGGAGAAGGGCTTACTCTTGTGAGAGGGTGAGATTGAGTACATAAGATTTATCTAGATTAATTTTGAAGTCTGCAACCTTCTCAAAACGCTCAAGCACATCTTGCAGGTGTGGGAGAGACCTTGTCGGGTTCGCCAGAGATAGGAGGACGTCATCAGCGAAAAGTGAGATCTTATGGGCTTCACCTGTGAAAGGGAGACCCTCAATTCCCGGGTGTTCCCTGACAGCAATCGGTAGGGGCTCTATACTAATGGCGAACAATAGAAGGGACAAGGGACATTCCTGTCTAGTGCCCCTGGAGGGTATAAAAGAGGGAGATTGCACGCCATTATTTGAGACTTTGGATCAAGGGTGTTGGTAATTATCCTGAAGCATATTTATGAATTGAGGGGAAAACCCAAATGCTTTGAGAGTAGAGAATAGAAACCTCCAGTCCACGTGGTCCAATGCCTTTTCGGCGTCCAGCCCGACCAGGACCGCCAGAATCTTGAATTTGATGGCCTTCTCAATCAAGTGGGCAATGCGACAGGTGTTGTTGTGTGTCTGGCGTCCCGCCATACAGCCAGATTGATCCGGGTGGATAAGGAGTGGCATAAGATCGTTTAGTCTCTTAGGAAGAATGGAGGAGTATAATTTCCCGTCAATATTTATGAGTGCAATAGGCCAAAAGGAAGCGCAGCGTGAGGGATCTTTCCCAGGTTTGGGAATCACCGAAAACACAGCCTCGGACATGGATTCAGTCGTGTCCCCTTTTGCCATTCTATTAAAAACCCGAAACAGGTGGCGACCAATATTAGATACAAATGTTTTATAAAAGAGTGCAGTATAACCGTCCACGCCCGGAGCCTTATGGGGTTTCAATGCTTTAATAGACGAAGTGTTATCGGAGCTGTAAGCTCCTCATTCCAAGCAGGAGAGACCTGAGGGATGGGCAGATCCCTCAGGAAGTCCTGTTGTTTTTCAGCATCTAAGGTATCCGCCGCATATAAGGCTCCGTAAAATTCCACAAAGATGTTTGCTTTATCTTTGTCTCTGTGGACCAACGTTCCTGGGGAGTCTTGAATACCTCCGATGTACTCCCTCTCCCTTTTATCCTTTAGCTGCCTAGCAAAATGTTTCCCTATTTTATTGCCTTGCGTGTAAGACAGATTACGTAGTTTAAGAAGAGTGAATTCCGCCCTATTGATATAGATAGCTCGGAGCTTGCCCTTGACCATGCACTTGCCTCGCAATGCGGCCTTGAAGGAGTCCCATGTGATATATTCGGAAGTGTCCTCCGGCCTGTTCAAGACAAATAATTCCCTAATAGTCTACCTTAACTGAGCACACAATTCCTTATCTCTCGCTAAAGACGCCGGGAAATACCACAAAGCTGGCGATGGCGCATTACCCAACCAAGAGAGGCATACTGAATACAAACCATGGTCGGAAACAGCTATGGGAAAATCTTGGCCTACTTAAAACTGCCCTGAAGCGATTGGCTGGCGAAGATCTAGACCAGCCGAGAATAGGAGTGGTGAACATGAGAGAAGAAGGTGTAGTCCCGGGTCTGGGAATAGAGGGGGCACCAAGTGTCCAGTAGGCCTAGGTCTTGGATCCGCCTCTGTGTGTCAGTGGAAAATAACCCCATGTCTGAGCATTGGGCATGAGTACTATCAAGGTCTGGGTGCCATACTAAGTTGAAGTCCCCCATAAGAAACAGTGGTCCCTCGGCAAAGTCCGTCACCTTACCCAGGAGAGTGTGCACAAATCCCTTTGGCCCTGTGTTGGGGGCGTGACGTGCCACAAATGTACACAATTTCCCCTTCAGTAGCCCCTTAACCATGAGCCATCGCCCATCCATATCACTCTGTACTCCTAAGGGCTGGAACTGGGTAGTAGATTGAAATAAGAGGGCCACTCCCTTATGCTTAGTGGCAGCTAAGGATTTATGAATATGTGGGTATTGCTTATGTTTCAAACGAGAATCTTCGTATTTAAGTAAATGAGTCTCCTGTAGGGCCACTATATCAAGGTGGTGGTCTAATATATATTTCCAGACTTTCTGCCGTTTTTGAGGGGAGTTGAGCCCTTTAACACTCCATGTACCTATGGTAATCAGCATTGCAGGGCAGAACCTGTGTATCTTCTCATTAAATATCCCACCAGCATGTCCCAAACAATTACTATGCCGTCATCCCACTGTATCAAGCATGTGCGCTGGTAAGATATCAGGCTGTGAAAGGTGCCAAAGATTCCCCCCCCACCAAAGAAGTAGCCACCCTCTCCTCTCTTCACCCCTCCTCTACCTCCGGGACTCCACGCCAGCTTCCTGTCATGTAGGAACAAAATAGAGCAGCCACCCCCACCTTCCCCACCCTAACCCCCCCTCAACAAATCCCAACAAAACAAGAACCCAACATGAAAAATAATAACCATCAGATGGTCATAGGGTGGGGAAAAACTGCCCGGCATGGATCAAAGGGGGACAACGGGTCCTGGGACCCAGCACTACATCAAAATCACAGTAAGAGGTCCATGGGCAGAAAACGCTCACAGTTTGTCCAAGACCTCGCAGTGGTCAGGCTCCCGATCTAGCCATGAAGCTCTTGGCCGCCCAGACATAAGCCAGACCGGGAGAAGGAGTAGGTACGCTCCTCCCTCCACGGGAGAGCATCACTCGACGGCATGGCGCCATCCATTGTGCAGCAAGTCACCTCTATAATCACCTTCCATGTCAGTGTTTCTCTTTTCTTGCATTCTGCGACCAGACCGTGGCAGAGGGCGCCCCCCCGAAGCAGCCCCAGAGACCCTAGCGATGGAGTCTCCTTTCTTCTCCGGGAGACCCAGGATGTGTAGGCCGTCCTGCAAGTCGGTGATATAGTGTTGTTTGTTGTGGAGTTCAAAGCTGAGGCCGAAAGAGTATGTCCAGCGATATTTGACTCCATCTTCCTGGAGCTTGGTAGTAACCAGCCGCAGTATTTATCTCCACGCCAGAGTGGAGGGGGCGACATCTTGAAATATGTCACAAGAAAAGTTATGAAAGGAGATGGTATCCTTCGCCCTGGCCGCCTGCAGAAACGCTTCCTTCGTTTTGTAAGGGTGGAACTTCGCCAGGTCATCTTGCTGCTTCTTCTGTTCACCCCTCTGGGGGGGGACACCCTGTGGACCCTGTCCAGCTTTATCTTGAGCACTTTGGGGTGTAGTATCTTCGCAAAGAAGCCCTCCATGAATGCTTCTATGTCTGGCCCCTCAGCGCCCTCCTCCAGGTCTTTGACGCGGATGTTGTCCCGCCAAGTGCAGTTTTCCAAGTCCTTAGTTTTCAACTGCATTTGCTGGAGTTATTCTTTAAGAAAGCGGATGTCCTCCTGGCATTCAGTTGCCATTTTCTTGTGTTCCTGCTGTTGTGACTCTAGGTCGAGGACCCTGGTGCCCACGGAGTCCACATCTCACTGAAGGGAGGCCAAGCGCTCCGCCAAGTCCGAGAGCAGTTGATCGATAGAAGATTTGACGTCCTGGCCGAGCTCATTATGTAGCTCAGATTTGAAGTCCTTGAGCATAGACCGGAGGTCCGCCTTAGAGAGGGCCATGGTTGACTTTTCCGAGGCGCCCCTAAGAGCCGGTCGATTATCCGCAACCGCAAAAAAATCCGAAACCTTGTCTTTTCCCTTGTCCGTGCCTTTCTTTGGCAGCATAGGGGAGTAGATTCACACTGTCAGGTACCCCCGGAGCATGTCAGGGCATCCCTCTCTGCAATTGTAGGGTCAGAGGGGGGCCTGTGCTGTATCAGGAGGTAGCGTCACTCACTCATCCAATGAGGCACCTGTCACGGTGATGATAGCGATCTCCCTTGCTGGCTGCATGTGCTTCTCAGCTCTCTCGCAATGGCGTGGACAAAAGACCCCTCTAGGCTCGTGGCCATTCGAGTAACGGTAGCCCGGTCCAGTCTTGCCCGGTCATATAGATCGCTAGTCGATGTCGAGGACTTCACACAAGCCTCCTTTGTCAGGCGTAGGTCACCCTTTATCTCGTCGCATAATCATTTCCCCGTCCTGCCATGCCCGAGGGAGTTAGTACACCTCGAGGCTCACCACCATTTCAGGGCGTCTCGCCGGCCGCCATTTTTGGGACAGGCAGCTGGAGTGCCTCTCTCGATGCGTGCTGTACTAGCCACTTTCCAGGTCTGCTGCCAGTCGTAGATCTCCCTCTCCTCAGTCCCTCATCCGCTTCTTCTCCAAGCCACAGTGGGGTCGCTGGAGGAATTTAGCACGTTTCGAGGCTGCTCGTTGTTTTAGAGCGTCCTGCCAGCCGCCATTTTAAGGTCAGGCAGCCGGTGGTCTGCTCCCTGTGGGTGCCGAGCGGGCCTGGGGCTTTGTAGGCGGCCACAACTCACCCCCTGCATGGTGACAGCTCTCTCCTCATCAGTCCCGGTGTACGCCAGCTGCTGCCGCCGGTTACTTCCTCGGAGCCGCACCGGCCGCCATCTTGCCTCAGAGGTCCCGGCGTTATCAAAAGTGAGTAAAGGAAGCTCCCGGGGCCTCAAAAACTTGTCACTGGGCCATTAGTCTGTGCCCCCGTGGTTCCGTCGTCCGAGGTCGGTCCAAGAGCTCAGTTCTGCCCAGGATTGCCGCTAGTAGAGCTCAGCAAGCGCTGCCCTGCGCGGACCGGAAGCCGAAGCAGGTCACGTCTGCTCGGCCATCTTACCCGACCACGCCCCTCTTTTAACATTTTTAACAGTGATGTATACATACTTTTATGATTAACTTGTAATAATCGAATAAAGTAATTTTGATGATGATGATGACAACCATACGGTTGAGAAACTACTCAGAACTGTAAAGATGGAAAGTAACAGAAAAAGGAAAGTAAAAGTGATAGAAGATGTTAGGTACTTTTTAAAAATTATATGAGGCCTATCCAAATTTCCAAAGCCAGATTATGTGACCTGCCTGTAAACCTGTGGCTTTTTTGCCAGCTACATATGTAAACCACATTGAAAATTGGGACTATGCCCAAGTATTTTCAAAGTTATACTAAATCAGCATAATGAAGTTACATGTTTGCTTCGCAGACTGTAAAGGTAGTGTAATATCTCTTGACTCTTCTTTCCAACTGACTGGTAAATAAGTAATTCCAAAATTGCACCATTGTTCGACTTGGCTTTTAAGTGGGTTTAACCCCAGACTTTTTGCTTTTTGTCCTCCTGTTTGTGACCTTGTTTTTGTTGGTTTTAGGACACTGCTGTTCGGTGCGAAGGTGCTTATGCTCTCTGTGTAAGTTGTTAATATTGATTGGTGTTTCCATAATTGACCTATTTGATTTACTACTAAATCCCTAGTACAGTGCTCTTTGTGTGCCCAAGGCCTGTAAATCAAATGCTGCTAGCAGGACTGCAGCATTGAATGTGTCATCCACACAAAGAGCCTTTCAATGGGTTCTCAGACCTGCCACTGCAGTCTCTGCGTGCAGTTGTGACTGCCATGTCGACCTGGAAAGTGCACCCACTTGCCAGGTCCTAAGCTTTACTTTAATTTCAAGTGAGTCACCCCTAAAGTAAGCCCATGGTACCCCTGTGAGCAGGGTTCAGTGTATAGGAAGGGTTGGACATATACTGGTATGTGTGATATATCCTGATAGTGAAATACAGTGTATTTTGTTTTTCACTATTGAATGGCTACCTGTCCCATAGGATAGAATGAGAGATGCTTTGTTACATCTTACAAGTATATCTTCCCATTGTGACAAGATACAGAAATGAGGTTTAGTATGCCTGAACTCAGAATGTAAAGATGATTTTTATGTTGTGTGTCTGAAAATACAGTTTTTAAAAAGTGGGTATTTTCTTGCTTAGCCATCCTGTGTGCCTTGGCTGGGTTCTGGATTGACAAGCTGGCTTTGGCGTGACAGAGGCTGAGGATGTGCATTCACTGTAGACAGCCACCACAGGGATTGTGGTGTGCCCTGCATTTCCTGGCTAAGTCAGGACTGGGCTAAATAGACCTGGGCTGAATTTGGAGTAGTGGGGGAAGTTTCACTAGCACCGGAATAGGCCTGGTCTGCATTTAGAGTGGTGGGAGGAGATTTCACTTGCACCTGATTGGGCCTGGTCTGCCTTTGACAATGCTGTCCCCAACTCCTGCCAGGAAGCTGGACCAGAGAGGACAGAATTGGTTTGGGCTCAGCATAAAAACTCTCTGCCCAAAAGAACAAAGAGAAACTGAGTATAACTATTGCGATCCAGGCCACTGAACTTTAGAACTCACTGGAATCAAGGAACCTGCCAAGGATAAGAGCTGGAAGAGCTGCCAGAAGGGGTTCTGTCCATTTGCTGTTTTGTTGCCTTGCTGGGTTGGCCGGTAGTTGCTTCCTCTGCCTTGGCCAGTGAAAGGATTGAACTGAACTTGTTGCTCATTATCTCCAATGGCTTAAGATAGAGCTTGCCTCCTGTTTACAAAGTTTCAGGGACATAAAAGACTTCACTTACCTCTGGGTACCGCCTCTGGAACCTCGTTGCCACAGAGGGAAACCACGACCCAATACCATTACCAAGAACACCGGCCGCTGTTTCGTGACCGTAACGCACCACAGAGGGCACCGCCGTACTTCGCACCGCAACCCTGGTCTCACCAACTTCTTCTACCATCACCAAGTCGCTGATTGTACCGCAACCTGTGGGCACCAAACTCCGCACCTCCTCGCATCCCTTTGCCACATGGGTCTCACTGATGATGCCATGGCAGCTAACTTTGCCGCTGGGGTCTGCACGTGGTCTTGGGGCACCACGTATAAGTAATATGCAGCACCACCAGATCCCACACTGCAGCCCACTGATGCCAGGCCAATTGACTGCCATTCCTCGACAGCCGCCGAAGCTTGCATTGTGACCGTCAGCACTGCAACGAGCACCGTCCACTTTGCACCGCAGCCTGGTCTCACCGATGCCGCTGGATGACGGCCACCGAGCCGCTGCCTTCTCCATGACCTGAGGGCACCACACACCACACCGCTCACACTGCAGCCTCGACGACCGCTGCATCTGGAACACACTGCTGCAGTCGGCCAAAACAACAAAAAGGTACTGTTTGTACTTTTTTGACACTGAAGCCGGTCTGCACCGAGGCAGTCGACCAACACTAGTGGATTTGGTTGTTTTCTGCACAGCGGTAGCACCGGACAGAGCTACCGACTTCAAGAAACTACATTTTTAAGGTTATTCTTGCAGAGTGAAGATTTTGATTATTGTATGTTGGACTTTTTATTGTTTTGGTCTTGTTTGCCCAGATAAATACTGGTTATTTTTCTATAACTGGTGTGGTGTCCTTTTGTTGTGTTTTAACTGTATTACTGTTGTTTATGTGCAAATGCTTTGCACACTACCTCTGAGATAAGCCTGACTGCTCATCACCACCCCCTTTTCTGAATCGTTTTTGGCCACTATAGGTGTGGCAGGGTATACTCAGACATGAGTCCCTTTCTCACTGCACCATCAGGATTCAAGCAAGCCGGGCCGAAGACGGCTGAAATGCCAGAAACCGGTCCCCGGTAGCTTGTCTCCTTTCTGGTGAAGAATTGGCTTGGTAGTTTAGTCTGCCCTGTTCCCATGATGCACTGGGCCAGGGACAGACTGATTTGCATATAGCCAGGTTCTGAGCTGGGATGGTGCAGTGAGATAAATAATGGTGATGGATCAAGCCCTGATCTTTGGACTGGGTAAGAGTGGTCTGCTTAATTCAGACACTCTGTTCATCACCACCCCCTTTTCTGAATCGTTTTTGGCCACTATAGGTGTGGCAGGGTATACTCAGACATGAGTCCCTTTCTCACTGCACCATCAGGATTCAAGCAAGCCGGGCCGAAGACGGCTGAAATGCCAGTAACCGGTCCCCGGTAGCTTGTCTCCTTTCTGGTGAAGAATTGGCTTGGTAGTTTAGTCTGCCCTGTTCCCATGATGCACTGGGCCAGGGACAGACTAATTTGCATATAGCCAGGTTCTGAGCTGGGATGGTGCAGTGAGATAAATAACGGTGATGGATCAAGCCCTGATCTTTGGACTGGGTAAGAGTGGTCTGCTTAATTCAGACACTCTGTTCATCACCACCCCCTTTTCTTAATCGTTTTTGGCCACTATAGGTGTGGCAGGGTATACTCAGACATGAGTCCCTTTCTCACTGCACCATCAGGATTCAAGCAAGCCGGGCCGAAGACGGCTGAAATGCCAGAAACCGGTCCCCGGTAGCTTGTCTCCTTTCTGGTGAAGAATTGGCTTGGTAGTTTAGTCTGCCCTGTTCCCATGATGCACTGGGCCAGGGACAGACTGATTTGCATATAGCCAGGTTCTGAGCTGGGATGGTGCAGTGAGATAAATAATGGTGATGGATCAAGCCCTGATCTTTGGACTGGGTAAGAGTGGTCTGCTTAATTCAGACACTCTGTTCATCACCACCCCCTTTTCTTAATCGTTTTTGGCCACTATAGGTGTGGCAGGGTATACTCAGACATGAGTCCCTTTCTCACTGCACCATCAGGATTCAAGCAAGCCGGGCCGAAGACGGCTGAAATGCCAGAAACCGGTCCCCGGTAGCTTGTCTCCTTTCTGGTGAAGAATTGGCTTGGTAGTTTAGTCTGCCCTGTTCCCATGATGCACTGGGCCAGGGACAGACTGATTTGCATATAGCCAGGTTCTGAGCTGGGATGGTGCAGTGAGATAAATAACGGTGATGGATCAAGCCCTGATCTTTGGACTGGGTAAGAGTGGTCTGCTTAAGTCAGGCACTCTGTTCATCACCACCCCCTTTTCTGAATCGTTTTTGGCCACTATAGGTGTGGCAGGGTATACTCAGACATGAGTCCCTTTCTCACTGCACCATCAGGATTCCAGCAAGCCGGGCCGAAGAGGGCTGAAATGCCAGAAACAGGTCCCTGGTAGCTTGACTCCTTTCTGGTGAAGAATTGGCTTGGTAGTTTAGTCTGCCCTGTTCCCATGATGCACTGGGCCAGGGACAGACTGATTTGCATATAGCCAGGTTCTGAGCTGGGATGGTGCAGTGAGATAAATAACGGTGATGGATCAAGCCCGGATCTTTGGACTGGGTAAGAGTGGTCTGCTTAATTCAGACACTCTGTTCATCACCACCCCCTTTTCTGAATCGTTTTTGGCCACTATAGGTGTGGCAGGGTATACTCAGACATGAGTCCCTTTCTCACTGCACCATCAGGATTCAAGCAAGCCGGGCCGAAGACGGCTGAAATGCCAGAAACCGGTCCACGGTAGCTTGTCTCCTTTCTGGTGAAGAATTGGCTTGGTAGTTTAGTCTGCCCTGTTCCCATGATGCACTGGGCCAGGGACAGACTGATTTGCATATAGCCAGGTTCTGAGCTGGGATGGTGCAGTGAGATAAATAACGGTGATGGATCAAGCCCTGATCTTTGGACTGGGTAAGAGTGGTCTGCTTAATTCAGGCACTCTGTTCATCACCACCCCCTTTTCTGAATCGTTTTTGGCCACTATAGGTGTGGCAGGGTATACTCAGACATGAGTCCCTTTCTCACTGCACCATCAGGATTCAAGCAAGCCGGGCCGAAGACGGCTGAAATGCCAGAAACAGGTCCCCGGTAGCTTGACTCCTTTCTGGTGAAGAATTGGCTTGGTAGTTTAGTCTGCCCTGTTCCCATGATGCACTGGGCCAGGGACAGACTGATTTGCATATGGCCAGGTTCTGAGCTGGGATGGTGCAGTGAGATAAATAACGGTGATAGATCAAGCCCGGATCTTTGGACTGGGTAAGATTGGTCTGCTTAATTCAGACACTCTGTTCATCACCACCCCCTTTTCTGAATCGTTTTTGGCCACTATAGGTGTGGCAGGGTATACTCAGACATGAGTCCCTTTCTCACTGCACCATCAGGATTCAAGCAAGCCGGGCCGAAGACGGCTGAAATGCCAGAAACCGGTCCACGGTAGCTTGTCTCCTTTCTGGTGAAGAATTGGCTTGGTAGTTTAGTCTGCCCTGTTCCCATGATGCACTGGGCCAGGGACAGACTGATTTGCATATAGCCAGGTTCTGAGCTGGGATGGTGCAGTGAGATAAATAACGCTGATGGATCAAGCCCTGATCTTTGGACTGGGTAAGAGTGGTCTGCTTAATTCAGACACTCTGTTCATCACCACCCCCTTTTCTGAATCGTTTTTGGCCACTATAGTTGTGGCAGGGTATACTCAGACATGAGTCCCTTTCGCACTGCACCATAAGGATTCAAGCAAGCCGGGCCGAAGACGGCTGAAATGCCAGAAACCGGTCCCTGGTAGCTTGTCTCCTTTCTGGTGAAGAATTGGCTTGGTAGTTTAGTCTGCCCTGTTCCCATGATGCACTGGGCCAGGGACAGATTGATTTGCATATAGCCAGGTTCTGAGCTGGGATGGTGCAGTGAGATAAATAACGGTGATGGATCAAGCCCTGATCATTGGACTGGGTAAGAGTGGTCTGCTTAATTCAGGCACTCTGTTCATCACCACCCCCTTTTCTGAATTGTTTTTGGCCACTATAGGTGTGGCAGGGTATACTCAGACATGAGTCCCTTTCTCACTGCACCATCAGGATTCAAGCAAGCCGGGCCGAAGACGGCTGAAATGCCAGAAACAGGTCCCCGGTAGCTTGACTCCTTTCTGGTGAAGAATTGGCTTGGTAGTTTAGTCTGCCCTGTTCCCATGATGCACTGGGCCAGGGACAGACTGATTTGCATATAGCCAGGTTCTGAGCTGGGATGGTGCAGTGAGATAAATAACGGTGATGGATCAAGCCCGGATCTTTGGACTGGGTAAGAGTGGTCTGCCTAATTCAGACACTCTGTTCATCACCACCCTCTTTTCTGAATCGTTTTTGGCCACTATAGGTGTGGCAGGGTATACTCAGACATGAGTCCCTTTCTCACTGCACCATCAGGATTCAAGCAAGCCGGGCCGAAGACGGCTGAAATGCCAGAAACCGGTCCACGGTAGCTTGTCTCCTTTCTGGTGAAGAATTGGCTTGGTAGTTTAGTCTGCCCTGTTCCCATGATGCACTGGGCCAGGGACAGACTGATTTGCATATAGCCAGGTTCTGAGCTGGGATGGTGCAGTGAGATAAATAACGGTGATGGATCAAGCCCTGATCTTTGGACTGGGTAAGAGTGTTCTGCTTAATTCAGACACTCTGTTCATCACCACCCCCTTTTCTGAATCGTTTTTGGCCACTATAGGTGTGGCAGGGTATACTCAGACATGAGTCCCTTTCTCACTGCACCATCAGGATTCAAGCAAGCCGGGCCGAAGACGGCTGAAATGCCAGAAACCGGTCCCCGGTAGCTTGTCTCCTTTCTGGTGAAGAATTGGCTTGGTAGTTTAGTCTGCCCTGTTCCCATGATGCACTGGGCCAGGGACAGATTGATTTGCATATAGCCAGGTTCTGAGCTGGGATGGTGCAGTGAGATAAATAACGGTGATGGATCAAGCCCTGATCATTGGACTGGGTAAGAGTGGTCTGCTTAATTCAGGCACTCTGTTCATCACCACCCCCTTTTCTGAATTGTTTTTGGCCACTATAGGTGTGGCAGGGTATACTCAGACATGAGTCCCTTTCTCACTGCACCATCAGGATTCAAGCAAGCCGGGCCGAAGACGGCTGAAATGCCAGAAACCGGTCCCCGGTAGCTTGTCTCCTTTCTGGTGAAGAATTGGCTTGGTAGTTTAGTCTGCCCTGTTCCCATGATGCACTGGGCCAGGGACAGACTGATTTGCATATAGCCAGGTTCTGAGCTGGGATGGTGCAGTGAGATAAATAACGGTGATGGATCAAGCCCTGATCTTTGGACTGGGTAAGAGTGGTCTGCTTAATTCAGGCACTCTGTTCATCACCACCCCCTTTTCTGAATCGTTTTTGGCCACTATAGGTGTGGCAGGGTATACTCAGACATGAGTCCCTTTCTCACTGCACCATCAGGATTCAAGCAAGCCGGGCCGAAGACGGCTGAAATGCCAGAAACCGGTCCCCGGTAGCTTGTCTCCTTTCTGGTGAAGAATTGGCTTGGTAGTTTAGTCTGCCCTGTTCCCATGATGCACTGGGCCAGGGACAGACTGATTTGCATATAGCCAGGTTCTGAGCTGGGATGGTGCAGTGAGATAAATAACGGTGATGGATCAAGCCCTGATCTTTGGACTGGGTAAGAGTGGTCTGCTTAATTCAGACACTCTGTTTATCACCACCCCCTTTTCTGAATCGTTTTTGGCCACTATAGGTGTGGCAGGGTATACTCAGACATGAGTCCCTTTCTCACTGCACCATCAGGATTCAAGCAAGCCGGGCCGAAGATGGCTGAAATGCCAGAAACCGGTCCCCGGTAGCTTTTCTCCTTTCTGGTGAAGAATTGGCTTGGTAGTTTAGTCTGCCCTGTTCCCATGATGCACTGGGCCAGGGACAGACTGATTTGCACATAGCCACGTTCTGAGCTGGGATGGTGCAGTGAGATAAATAACGGTGATGGATCAAGCCCTGATCTTTGGACTGGGTAAGAGTGGTCTGCCTAATTCAGACACTCTGTTCATCACCACCCCCTTTTCTGAACCATGACCTGAGGGCACCACACACCGCACCGCTCACACTGCAGCCTCGACGACCGCTGCATCTGGAACACACTGCTGCAGTCGGCCAAAACAACAAAAAGGTACTGTTTGTACTTTCTTTGACACTGAAGCCGGTCTGCACCGAGGCAGTCGACCAACACTAGTGGATTTGGTTGTTTTCTACACAGCGGTAGCACCGGACAGAGCTACCGACTTCAAGGAACTACATTTTTAAGGTTATTCTTGCAGAGTGAAGATTTTGATTATTGTATGTTGGACTTTTTATTGTTTTGGTCTTGTTTGCCCAGATAAATACCGGTTATTTTTCTATAACTGGTGTGGTGTCCTTTTGTTGTGTTTTAACTGTATTACTGTTGTTTATGTGCAAATGCTTTGCACACTACCTCTGAGATAAGCCTGACTGCTCATGCCAATCTACCAAAGGGGTGAGCAGGAAATATTTCAATAGTGTATCCCCCTTATACTGATTAAGAAGAGGGGTTCCTACTTGGACAGTGCAATAATCTGCCAACAATATAAAGCACTATTTGAGCAATTTCTTTCAAACATATCTCAGCACGAGAACCACTACTCTACACAACCAGTCTGAGAAAAGTTCAAGGGTTGATCTTGATCACTTTGCTTGCTCACTCAGTGCAACCATCAAGCTTCACCTGTCTTCATTGCTGTCAATTTACATTGTGATATTATAACTTTTACTAATAACATTTGTTAGAAATTGGGTTTCTGGTTGGCAGAGTTATGCACCCTGTCCAAGCAGGAATCACAATCCTAGTCAGGGTAAGTGTGGCACACACTAAAAGTTTACCTGTGCTCACATTCTGGTAGCTTGACTGGGGCAAATCCAAAATTTCAGTCTGACTGCGTTGGAGTGTGGGCCAGATACAGGAGTCCCATGCGTCCCACAGACACTCTTATATTTTGGATTTGTCGATGCTCGGGGACAATGCATTTAAAAACGGAGGTGATGTGTCGCTGTCGCAGGTGATACGCCGGTCCAAAATTCAGGCCAGATCATTGATGCGCCGATGTCAAGTTTGCCATGTGTTAGTTCCGGAGTGTCCATGTCGACCTGCTGGCTGTGGGCGATGCGTTGCTTTATGGTTGTTCTAATTCAGTACAAAGTTAGAAAAGCAGTGTAATTTGAATGAACCACAAAAGTTGTGCCAAGGATTGAGCTGAGGGGTCAACGGCATTTCAACCTGCATACAATTTAGGTGATCTTCAGGACCAGGTTACGCATATAAAGTAGTGCTGCATAGAGAGTAGTGTCAGAGCCCGGCAGAGGGAAAGAAGGGAGTGCATGGAGGGGGGATGGTTGGTGTAGGGGATAAGGGAGGTGGGGTGGAAGAAGAGGGCAATAAGGGGAAAGGGAAAGGGGTGAGGACAAACAGAGGGTAAGGACGAAGGTGACAGGGAGAGAGGAAGAGGTAAGAAAGGAAGGAAGGGCAATTTACCTGCGTGGAAGCCGGAATCAAGTTCCAGTAGGGGAAAGGCACAAACGTTGCAAGGGTCTGCGTTAGAGGAGTAGATCCAGGGGGCAGGGGGAGGCAACCCACAAGGGGAAAGAACTATTAGAAGGAGCAAGCTCACAATAATTGGTGTGTCTGGTGTCTCACATTAATTTAAACCAGGATTCATGGTGTGGCAGGGTGGTATATCCCTAGAGGTATAATAGAAAGAGTGCTGAGGCCGGTAAGGGGACTCACCAAATAAAGTGGAATGCTCAAGAAAAAGGAGCAGGGTAGTAAAGGTGAAAGGCGCGTCTGGGTGTATGTGTTGCCCAGTTCTGCGTACTAGATTTCCAGGATTTGAGACTAGAGGCACCGGCGTCGGGTTCAGGGTGTGCAGTGACAGCTGCTTTGTTAAACAACAGGGGGATACATGAAATTAAATATCACCATATAAAGCAGATAAAACCATAAAGGGATGTTGTTAGTCAGGGGTAAGATTCTAACTTAATTGTGAGGATTGCACGGATAATGGTGGGAAAGAGGTCTTCCAAGGTTGGTCAGGTCCTCCATGTGCCCCAGCAACACCGGTGTGAGTCTGAAGTGGGTATCAGTCACCAACTGCTCTGAAAGAGAAGTTGAGAGTCCAGCGCACTATGATTGCAACAGACGTGTGCAATAACGTGGGGTGTGGCAGGTAAAATGGAAGAGTCAAAGGGCCAGGGTGAAAAGATGAAAAGTGAAAGAGGCAAGCAAAGTGTTTACATAATCCATTGTAATTTATAAAAGTACATAGAAGTATTGGGGGCAACTAGAGCTCTAGCAAAATTCGCTAATATGGCAACAAAAGCAGTCAGTTGTTACAGATGCCAGTCTGAGTCAATTACAAGTAAAGGACAAAAGGAAATTCAGATGAATGCTAAAAATGAATACCAATTGAAATTACTACAGATAGTGAATAGCTTATAATGAGCAAAAATAGTTCAGGGATATGAAACTTAATGGCCATAATGCTGAAGATGGTCATTACTATACAGGAATGCTGTTTTATCATGAATCATAAAAATACATCTGGGGGATAGGGAGGGGTTGGGCAATGACTGAATTAGCAGGAGTATACATGTGTGTAGAACTGTATAATGGATATATGGATCACAATTCGGATCGGGTGTGAAAGATCAAGGTACAAGTAATGCCACTTTATGCAAAAGGAAAAAATTGGGTGAATTAAAGTTGCAGTGATGGTGTATCCTATGTTCCCATATTAAGAAAGCCTGAGGGAAGGTGGATCAAGCAGGACCAAAGACCAGGAAGGTTCATCAAGTATGGCAAAGACCGACATGCATATTTTTAATGGACTAATTCCAACAGCATTGCAACATGGTCCAAAATTATGGAGGCAATTTTGCATGAGTGTAGTAGTGTACATATATGAGACCCAAGCTAAGGGAACTCATTGGACGCTTATTGTGTTGTTCCATTCGTCTAGGCTCTATTGAGTTACAACGCGCAATCCATCTACACTCACACCTATCCAGGAGTTGATGTAAGTTACTACCCCATTTGGGTAGTTTAGGTTGGTGAATGACCTGCCACGTCAAGTCAGTTTCGTTGTGGCCTTTCTCAGGGAAGTGTGTAACAAGAGATGCATTATCCACCTTACAATGGATGGGGCTTATGTATTGGATGGTACATTGTAAGATCATCTGGGTAGATTGGCCTATGTACAGAAGGTTACACGGGCAGCATATTGCATAAATAACGTTGGGCGGAGCGGCAATTGGCAAAGCTTTAAAGTTGGTAGGAATGTTCATTCACTTTAAACTCTTTGGCATTCACCGTCAAGGGGCAGACTGCGCATTTCTGGCATTTGTAATGTCCCCATACTGATGTGATCAATTTGGCATTGTCAGGTTTTTGGTCCATGTAATTGCGTGTACTGCCCCTTTCCGGGGGCATCATCCGGTGGTGTTTGCGGTCCTGTGGCGGCCTCATAGGGTGAGTGGCGGTCCGGCGAGGCAGAGGGTCCTACCGGGTCCCGTTGGGCCTGAGACTGGGGCTTTGATTTTGGCACACCCTGGGCGCGCTTGTCTGAGGCGGCCGGGAGCTGGAGAGGCGGCGGCGACCGGGGGGGGCGCGACTCGCTGCTGGACCAATGGAGCTGAGCGCGCTCATATCCTGGGGCCAGTGGCCTGTGATCACCCCCTGGAGAGCGGAGAAAGGTGCCGAGGTGCCCGGTTGGGCAGCGGAATGACCGGCTCCGGAGGCGGTCGACGGGAGCGGGCGCCATTTTGACATATCCACGCTCCCCGGAGAAGATTGCTGCGATGACGGATTGGGGGCCCTGCTGGACTGCCCTGTGGACGAGGAGGGTGTCGGGAGCCCGTCGCGTGTGGCCCGGCCAGGCAGAAGCGGTTTGGAGTGCCTACCAGCACCGTGTGCACTGCGGTGAATGGAGCCCACCTAGAGGAGGTTGCAGGCGCCTGGGGGGCCCCTGTGTCCGCTGTGGCTGACGTGGTCCTGTTGGGCTGAGACCCCCCTGGGGGGTTTGGGAGCTCGGAGCTAGATCGGGCCCCGGTCAGAGGCGTTGGCTGGTCCCTTAGGCCAGTGGTGCGGTGTCTGTGTTGGGCCCCCCCCGTGGAGATACATCGTGGCCAGCGGCAGCATTATCAGCCTGTGGCATGAGCTGGGGGCCCTGTGGCCTGATCGGGTGGGCGCAGCTCGCTGGCAGACCTGCCTGTGACCTACCACCTCAGCTATTCCTGCACTATTGGACAGTGGACTCGGGGTCAGGTCGGGCCCCGGAGGTGGTCGGTGGGGTCCCGTGCCTTGGCTCGAGGTGGGCCCAGGGACTCACTCTCCTGGACTGGCGCGTGGGGTGACTTGGCACTTTGCCCAGCAACTCCTATCCCGCCTCTGTTCTCTGAAGAGTGGCGCCGCGTGGGCCAGTGTGCAGTTGTGGTGGATCGGTCGGCCCACTTCGACCTCTGTGGACCTGCGGGGCCCTGGACAGTGACAGACATTAGTACTGGGGGGCCGGTTCCTGGGCTAGCGGCTGCGGCCGCCATGACGTGGGGCCATGCGGGTGGTGGCCACTCCAAGCAAGGGACACAGGACAAGTTCACCCAAGCCAGCTCGGCGTCCAGCGCTGCCCAGTCGCAGGCTCCGGCCCTGGAAAATGTGGCGTTATTGGCTGCCATCACGCAGTCCAGACATGTTGGATACTAAGATTGGGGTGGTTGGGGCGGATGTCACGCTGCTCCGCCAACGCAGTTGAGAGAATTACCAGTGCGGAAACCCGCATCTCAATGGAGGACGACGTCTCTGTACTAAAAACAATGATGGCGGCAATGGAGAAGCTACAGAAGGGACTGGCCATGCGGGTGGAGGACGTGGAAGGACGGGCGCGGCGGAACAACCTGAGCTTTGGTGGATTTCCGGAGGGATGTGAGAGGGACAACGTGGAACGCTTCTTGGACCAATGGCTGGAGGGTTGGCTCCCCCCGGACGCTCTTTCCCACTGCTTCGTGGTGGAGCAGGGGCTCATTGGGCCCTCATGCAGAAGCACCCTGTGGGTTTGCATCCTAGGCCCATCATCGTTGAGTTCTTAAATTACTCTGACCGGGACACTATCCTGAAACAGGAGAGAGTGAAGGCCCCGCTCATGCTTGGCAACGCTACCATCCTCATCTTCCCCGACTATACGAGGATGGTTCAGCAACAGAGGCAATCGTTTCTAGCAGCCAAGGCCCGTCTTCACGGCCTCAAACTTCAATATGCCTTGCTCTATCCTGTGAGGTTGCGTGTCATCTACAAGTCCCGCACACTGTTTTTTGATTCCCCGAAGGAAGTGTTCCAGTGGACAGACGAGACAGTCAAGATCAGGGTCAATGCGCCCTTGGGAGGCGACTCTGACTCATCCTCGAGTGGAGTGGTCCGTGCCGGATTGAGAAGTCAACGGAGGTGTTGTAGAAGATTCGAATCTGGCCATGTCTCTCGTGTGGGCTCCGTGTCTCCGCAGCCTAGTCCGGAGCAGGGGTTGCAGAGGGGAGTGAAATGAAGACTGCGACTTTCACATTGAACTCTATGGTTGCTATCGGAGTGCTCAGGTGCACTGTTTTGGGATAGACACCTGCCCTGTAAGAGTGGGTGGGTAGGGGCTGGCGATCTCCTAGTTATGGGGTATGTTCAGGGGATCCATTGGAGGGGGTGGCTCTCAATCCCCCGTTGGGGGCCAGGCCGTGATCCGGCTGTGACAGGTGCTTCCATGTTGGGAGGTGCGGGTGGGGTTGGCGGGTTTAGTTGAGGGTTGTGTTGGGGTGGGGGGTGGCTTTGGTTGCACTAATGTTGCTGTGGTCTTTACACTGGGATGCTTGCATGCTGGACCGTGTGGCCCCGCTGCCCATACAATGCCCTTTTATGATGTCGACTGTTCAGGATGGGGGGCGGGTAGCTCCAGGCACACTGCGCTTTATGAGTTGGAATGTGCGGGGGTGTTAGATAAAGTCAAGCGGGGGCAGTCCTTTGCTATGCCAAGTGGGCCGGGGTAGATGCTCTGCTGCTTCAGGAAACCCACCTATTGGGTACAAAGGCGCTGTGCTTACAATGATTTGGGTAAAAACATGCTTACCACACTGGTTTCACGAGGGGCTCCCAGGGGGTTGCTGTCCTTATACATCGCAGAGTTTCCTTCATACATGAACGGAGTTGGTCCGACCCCCAGGGCAGGTACATCTTTATCCAGGGAAGGGTTGAGGGCGACAGAGTGACACTTGCTAGCATTTATGCCCCATCGCCGCTGCAGTGGTCCCTGGCCGAAAAGGTCATGTCCCTCTGGAATGTGATGCCAGATACCCTTGCTATAGTTGGGGGGGATAGGAATGATGTGATGGATGTACACATGGATTGGTGGCGGAGGGGGTCAACCGACACAGACATGGACGTGGAGGGACCCCCCCACCAAGCTCTGAGCCCTTGCCACGGGCCTGGACTGGGTGGACGTCTGGAGGTATGGGCATGGCACGCACCGAGAGTATACCTATTTTTCCTCAGTGCATGGCTCGTTCTCCAGGCTGGACTACTTATTTGTTCCCAGAGGACTGGCCCAGAGAAGCGTGTCTTCGGACATCCTGCCAAGGGCCCTGTCCGATCACTCACCTGTGGCTCTTACTTTTCGTGTAGGCCTGGCCAGGCACCCATTCCGATGGCGCATGTCTGGATGGCACCTGCTACAGACTGAATATAGAGAACATATGACTCGGGAAATAGATCATTACTTGACGGCCAACCGTGACTCAGTTGACTCCCCGACGACCCTTTGGGAAGCCATGAAACCCACCCTACGTGGGGTGGACATCTCCTGGTACACGGCGGCCCGGGCGGAGAGGCGGCGGGATATGGTGCGGCGGGAGGCGGAGTTGGTAGTCATGGAAAGTAGGAGCAGGGAGGAAGGTGGTAGATCTAAAGGACGGAATTTAGTCCTGGCTCAGCAGCAGTATGCAGCGGTCCTACTTGATGAGGCACGACAGGCCTGGTTGGCTACCCGTAGTCGGGTGTTTCAGTGGGGGGAAAAATCCTAAAGGATGCTCCACCGCCTGTGTCAGGGCGTTTTTCATGCCTAACCATTGCCCCAATTATTGGCCCCGGCGGGATCGCCGGTTTCTGAGTCGTCGGCTATCGCGGAGAGCTTTGCCACATATTACGAGGGGCTGTACGCACCTCAGGAGTGCCTGTCGGCTGCGGTTGTTCAGCGGTTCATAGATGACATCCCCCCGCAGTCGGTCCCTGATGAGGCGCAGGACTTTTTGGACAAGCCGTTCACTGACGAGGAGTTGGGCACGGCCTTGGGTGAATTCAACCCCGGCAAGGCGCCGGGCTCCAACGGTTTCCCTTGTGAATTTTTTAAGAGATTTTATGTGCAGCTGGGCCCCCGGCTGCGTCCAGTAATTGAGGAGGCGCGGGAGAGTGGAGTGCTCCCGCCGGACTGGAAGCATGCCGAGGTTGTGGTCTTTCTGAAGCCGGGCCAACACCCGGAGAGCCACGCGTTCTACCGTCCCATATCGCTACTTAATACGGAGGCCAAGGTCTTGACCAAAACCCTGGCTAACCGGCTTAAGCCTTACATTGCAGACCTGGTAAACCCAGACCAGGCAGGCTTCATGCCCCAGAGGGCGTCCCGGCACAATATCAGGCGGGCCCAGGTGGCGATCTCTGCCTGGAGGTGTTTAGGTGAGCCGGCTGCATTATTCTTAGTGGATATGGATCGTGCCTTTGATTCCTTGAGCTGGACATACTTGTTCGCCGTGGTACGGTGCCTCAACTTGGGTCCTCGCTTTCTGGCCTACATACAGCTGTAATACACTGGTCTTACTGCGTCTGTGCGTTTTGGGGGGGCGGTTTCTTGGCCCTTTCCGGTTCAGAGGGTACATAACAGGGGTGTCCCCTCTCCTCGTATCTGTTCGCACTGGCTATGGAGCCCTTGGCCGCGTGGGTGCATATTGACGCCCAGCTCAAGGGTTTTCGGTGGTCCCCCGGCCTTACTGATAAGATAGCGTTATATGCCGATGATGTGCTGTTCTTCCTCACAGACCTGGATCGGTCTGGGCCACGGCTGCTGCCCATCCTGCAGATTTTCGGGGAATCTTCTGGCCTGTATGTGAACCCGGGTAAGTCCAACTTGTTGGTGTTGGGCGACAGACAGACGGTTGGCGGATGGGCGGCAGACCTACATTTGGCTCCCGGGGGGATGAAGTACCTGGGAATCTATTTGTCCGAGAGTGCGGGAGTCTCCCGAGCTCGCAACCTCACTCTGGTCTAGGATCGCACATGGGCGGATCTGAAGGTGTGGTCTTGTATGCCATTGTCTATCTATGGGAGATCGGCCATATTCAAAATGGTGGCACTCCCGCAGCTTGTATACCAACTGCAGAACCATCCATATCCTATTCCACCTCGCTGGTTTCAGCAGATCAACTCGGCGCTGGATGGGTTTCTGTGGGAGGGGGGGACAGTAAGGGTGGCAGTCCGGACATGCTTCCTGTCCACGTAAGCAGGTGGCCTTGCCACATCCGACATCCTCTCATACTACCAGGCAGTGCATCTCTTGGTCCTTAATGACTGGTGGTACGGCGACAGGGGTGATCCAGCATATTCGGTGGAGCATCACCTGATGGGCTCGTCATCTGTCCACTCGCTACTTTACTCAGCGCCGCTCCGGCGGGGTCTTCCTTCCGCCACGCAGGCGGTCTTCTCTATCTGGCGGCAGGCTCTACGCAGGATGAAATGGTGGAATGTCCTCACTCGGGAGACCCCTCTTTGGTGCAACGGCCGCTTGCCCCACTTGGAGACCCTTAGGGGTTTTGGTGGGTGGGATGCCATATGTATCTCCTCTCTGGGAGGTGTCATGTCGGGTGCTACATTGAAGTCTTTCCGGGACCTGCAGACTGAATTCGGGATGCCCCGTTCTCAATTCTTTCGATTCCTCCAATTCCAACATGCTTTGACACCATATTTGACGGACATTGACTCTCCCCCAGACTTTAGCCCACTTGAGGCCCAACTGTTCATGTGGGAACTTCCAGACAAAAAACTGTGCCGTATATACCAGTTCTTGGTGCGACATTGCTCCCCTGACCTACAGAATCTGCAGGCGGCGAGGGTGGGGGACGTGGGGGAGTTGGAGGGGGAAGACTGGAAGGAGGCCCTGGCGAGTCCTAGGGGGGTGGCAATCTCCACACGCCTGAGACTCATACAATTCAAATACCTCCACCGCACGTACTTCACTAGGGAGCATCTATGGAAGGCAGGTATGATAACTTCCCCGGCTGCCTGCGCTGCGGGTCAGAGGTTGGCACACTTTTACACACCACATGGGGTTGTTCGGGGTTGCATAGGTTCTGGACCGGGGTCTTCCGCTGTCTCTCAGAGGTATTGGCGTGGGAGCTGCCTAGGGATACAAAATTGGCACTACTGCATGTTATGGAGGGGGTAGGGGGAATCGCTACAAACGTCACTTGTTGCTGCTTGGTCTCACCCTGGCTAAACGTGATATTGCTCGAGTCTGGAAGGCACCCATGGCTCCGCCCCTGGCTGCTTGGAAGAATGGCATGGACTTTTGTATGGGGTTGGAGCAGCCCATCTTCCTGGCCAGAGGGTGCCCACGTAAGCACTTTCGAATATGGAAACGATGGGCTGACTGTAGGGGGCTAGACTTGGGCCCTCCTCCGGAGAGTGATTTCCTTCTGGCACTTTCACTGTAGGGGGTGGTTGGAGTACGTCGATAGCGCTCTGATGGAACTGGTGTGTAATCAATGTATATATTACTGCATATATGTGGCCTAGAGTACGGCAGCAGCGCAACCTGGGGGGGGTGGTTGGGGTGAGGGGGGTTGTTTCGTTTATTTTTTAAAAAAGAACAAATTGTCTGGCTATGCTATATTTGTTTTGTTGATGTGTGCATTAGACTCTGGAGCTCGGGCTTTGTATTTCTGTTTGTGTAGACTAATAAAATCTGTTTTAAAAAAAAAAAAGATAAAAGCCCTCTTCATTACATTCGCTTAAATTAAGTAGAACTGAGAACGAGACCAAAAAAAACTACACATAGATTTTCCTTAAGTCGTGTAATAAAGTAATGTAATGATGTCCCTTTGGTTGCAGGGGCTGAGATTAAAGGCAACAAAAAGAAACTGATCCCCTTAGATAAAGGCAACTCTTTAAGATGAGTATAAGTCCTTTATATATTTCCAAATATATCTTAGAAACTGTTTATTTATGATTACCGTAAGATTGGTTGTTTTGTTTTAATGTTTCTTTTCTTTTATCTTTCTTAATGTCTTGGAATTTGAGGGGAGTTAGGAACCAGGAAGCGTCCGAATCGCCGCTACAACCCAGGGTCAAGATAAGATGTCAGGGACTCACCGCTGCGACCGGGATTACCAGGAGATAACGTCAGATAACGTCATTACCACGAAGTCACCGTCACTGCCGGGATCGCCAAGAAGTCACAGCTGCCACCAGGTTTGTCATAAAAATCACTGCAGCAACCGGGATCACCAGAAAAGCAGGTAAGTACTGAAGAGGCGTGAGAACCACAAGATGCTGTGGAGCAGCAGGATTCGAGCATCACACACTGGAAGGGGATAGCATGTCAACAGAAAACACAGCTGTCCTCAAGCAACACCAGAATGCGAAGCATTCAGCAACGGGAACAAGGTCCCTTTACACCTTGCTGCTGTACGCAATGCGGCTAGCCAGACAGTTACACTTTTGAAGTGTCACAAAACAGCTTCAATGCTAACCTATGGGAGTGATAGGCCTTGCTGTAGTGGAAAACACATTTTGCAATTTTTCCCTACCAGGATATGTAAAACTTAAAATTGAATGTCCTACCTTTTAAACTCATTGCACCCTGCCCCAGGGGATACCTATGGCCTACATTTACGGTGGCTTATATATAATAAAGGGAAGGTCTATTCTGGAAAGTAGGTGAATCTGCCCGGTCGAAATGGCAAATGCACACATTTAGAGATGCTAAGCTGCAGAGGGTATCACTCAAAACATGGGAAGGAATTCCAGCAGGCCCCCATAATTTACTACTTATTTGGAGGTCCTTTCTCTCACTTAAGGTGGAGAACATTTGTTGTACCATGTAGGATGCTATGGATAGATCATCTTGGACAAGAACAGACTATAAAGGCTATGTGGGAGCTAAGTTGTTCTTTATGTTTGCCCTTTTGCACAATATTATACTTCATATGGATAAATGTATATGTTTACACATTTGAACATCTAGCTTTCAAAGAGCTTTATTGCTGGCAACATAAGACTATGCAGTAATAGAGGTTTTGGTAAATTGAATTGAATAAACAGTCCAATCAGTGCGCCCAATGCATCATGGTAAATGCAGTGAATGATAACACCTACTTCAGTGACAGTAATTCGTTTTTCACCTCTGTTGGTGCAGCTAGTGCTGTGTGTGTTTCAGGATAGTCATACTTCTTCAGTAGCAAAGGAAAGATTGGAAACATAGAATGTTGTGCAGCACAGATTGAAAAAAAGTGGCTCCACAAAGTGATAGTCCCAAGCTCAGACAGTTCCCTTAAGAGGAGAAATGTTTAGGAGGGCTGTGTCAGCGCAGGGGTTAGTAGTCTTCCCTTTGTTACTAGAAATCATATCCTTTCATTGCGAAACTGGATTTTGCACTACACAATGGCTGCTATGTCCAATATGCTGGATAGACTTCTGAGCATTGTGAGAAAATGTGTAAGTGGGAGCAGAAAATTGATTTTCTAATCATTAGGATAAACCTTGTTGTCAAGAGTATATTGCATTGGTTTCAGATCATACATTCAGGTTAAAGCGTCGAAATTGCAGCTTGCAGTTGCGACCTTGGATCGGCCATGCGTCGTTGTCGAACTTTGCAGTCGGGTCCCTCGTTGTCATTGAGCCACACATTGATGACTTGGGATCGGCACTGTATTCACATTGAAGAGCACTGCGTTGGTTCCTATTGGCGCAGTGGTGATGATGCATCAATTTTGTAGCAAAACAGCTGAAGAACTCACTTCTTAGGCATATAACTGGAAGGGACACCTCAGTCAAGGGTAGGACTCACAGATGGCAATTCCAGCAACATCAGCAGAGTTGCAGGAAGCCTTTTATGACCATGACTTCAGAACACAGAAGGCAAACCAGCAACCCATTGGAGTCACTCTGCGTTCAAGTGAGATGGGTAAAGTCCTTGACCTCAGTAGGGCATAGATCAGCAGGCAGTAGGGCAGCTCAGCACAGCAGTGAAGCAGTTTTAGAACAGTCAGTCACGCAGAGTGGCAATCCTTGTAGCACAGCAGCCCTTACACTTGGCAGACTTCTTCACATGTCTAGTAATTTACTTTCTTGGTAGGGTCAGAGACTCAGTGCTTACACCCAAATGTGCTTTTGAAGTGAGGCTGACTTGAAAGCATTTCCTGGAAGTTCACAGGTCCCCTTTCATCCCAGCCCTGTCTGCCTATCTGTGGGCGATAATTAGCCCTTTGTGTAGGACACAGGACACTGCCCATTCAAATGTAACTGTCAGCTTCCACTCCCACTTCCTGCCCACACAGGCTATCAGAATGCAGACGAATGCAGATGAGTCCTCTGTCACACACACGCTTCCTGTTTTTATGGCTGTCTCGAGGGAATCCACAAAGTGTAGCTGTCACTCAGTCCAGACATGTATTGGAGACCGAATGCAAGGCATATGAACAATGAGAGCAGACAAATGTTCACTTTAAAAAAGAGTGGTATTTCTAAAATAGTAAAGTTAAATCCATCTTTACTATTAAAGAGGATTTATCATTACCATTCCAAAGATATGAAACATGATGTAGCTACTCCAATCGAATCAGGAATACAGTTTCTAAAAGTGCTTTAAGGAATTCCTAAATATGAGAGGAGTAGGTCTCACAGTAGTGTAAAACAAATGTGGCTGTGTTTTTACCACCAAGGCATTTAAAATCTAAAAGTACATGTACTACCTTATAGTTACACATCACCCTGCCTTAGACCTACCTAGGGTCCACTTTAGGTGTGACCTCTGTGTAATAAAACGGGAATTTATGGCTTGGCAAGTGGTTTTAAATGCAAAGTCGAAGTGGCAGCAAACTGCACACAGAGGTTCAACAAAGGCAGGGGTGAGATAGGTTTGAAAATCTACTTGTGTGGGGGCACACTCATTGCTGCAGGCCCATCAGTAGCATTAAGATTACATGCCCTGGTATAATGTATACTAATTTACAAGGGACTAACAAGTAACCTAGCTATGCCAATCAGGTATTTACCAATGTTACCATGTTTAGGGCAGCAGGACATGTATTTTAGCACTGGTTAGCAGTGGTAAAGGGTTCAGAATACTAGGGCCAAAGAAGAGATGGTCAGAAAAATTTGAGGATGAAGGCAACTTTTTGGGGTGACATTTCAGAGAGGGCCATTTTCCAACACAGCATAGCAAGGACATTTTTCAGCGAGACAATTTTGGTCCCACTATTCGATACAAGCTTCTTTAATATTGGTGTGAACCTTCAGATTCAACCCTGTTAAGCAAGTCCAGATAGCCCCGGTTCTCACTTTATGCTTTTAAACACTATGGGGCTCATTCGGATCGCGGACGGACTTGCGCCCGTCCGCGACCCCAGAGTAGGAGGGAACCTCCGCATGGCTTGCGGAGTTCCCTCCTGTGAAATTAGGATGTGACCGCCACCCTGACGGTCACATCCTTTATTTTTACCATTGCGGCGGGTGCGGCTTCAAGCTGCACCCACCGCAATGGTAAAAATGCATACATTGCATTTGTATGCAGAAAGCGGCAGGCACCGTGCGGTGCCTGCCGATTTCTGCATACAAATGCAGGGGGGTACCATAGGATTTTCCGCATCCTCCGGGCCGGCTGTGGCTTCCGCCGGCCCAGAGGATGCGGAAAATCCGCTATCCTAATGAGCCCCTATATTTGGAGATATATTTTAAAAAAGAATATCCCCGTTTGTACTTACTGGATGTTTATCATTTTGGTCTTGTTTTGCTCCTTAAAATCAGCTTTATTTTTCTAAAATTCTGTGGACTATTTTTGTGTGGTGATTTCACTGTTTTACTATGTTATATGTTGCATGAATACTTTACAAATTGCCTCTTAAGTTAAGCCTGACTGCTCGGTGCCAAGCAACCAGAGGGTGCGCACAGATTAATATAGGGTGTGTATCTGACTTACTCTGACTAGGATTGTGGTCTCTACTTGGACAGGGTGCTTACCTCAGCCAACAAGCAACTCAATTACTAACAGGAAGTAAAGTTTGTGCTTATTAATTTATATTCCATGGCTTAGTAGAGCAAGATATGAGCACATCAAAGAACCCTCCAGTCCTTACTACAAAGTCCTTACTAGCTCAGTTGTTTTTGCCTGTCAGTCCTCAGATATAAAACTATACCTGAACCATAAATGAAGTTCTGCAATCAGTTGGAATTTTGTGTCTGAAAAAGATGACTTTGCCCTGCAGTCATTACTTCTTTTGAGGCTTTTTTCTTCAGTTACTGGTAACATGTAAATCAGTGAAACCTAGATGTTCATCTTTAACATATGTCTAGCAGTGCAAAGATGAATCACAAACTTGGGCAGCTAGAAACATATTGCCTGCCATGCTGTGTTGCAGTGCTCTTCAAACAAACGTTATCTTTAATTCTTTTTTAATTGTGTAACATTAAGTACGTGGAAGCTTTAAAGCCACTTGTATGTTTTATTTCAAGTATTTACTACCTATGATGTCTGTGAGTCAGTTACAGATTTAACAAAAGCAAGGAGATCTGATCCAAATCGAGGACATGTGTTTTTCCACTCGGAACTCACTAGGGTTTACTATGATATTTAATACACTGTTCAATATGGATGGCATTTTTGGCTTTGCGGTTTTTCTTTTTTCCCTGATGCTTTTTGTAAACTTTATGGACCTGATTCGCAAAGGTAAACTAACACGTTTGTGATAGTTTATGCTTTTTCAGTTTTCAGAAAACTGCATTTTAATTGTAAGTTTACAAGTGCGGAGACGCCACAGTCGGGGCAGAGAACTTCGCAACATAAAAAGATAGAGTTTCACACTAGATATTTTGTGACTGCAAACAAGCTGGGACCAGGGCAGAGAGGCAGGAAATTCCAAGCACCACTGAGGGTGGAAGTCTCTTGAAACAGCTCCTATTTCAAAGTGGGCACCAGGTATTTATAATAGACCCTCAGACCAAATTTCCAGTACACTTCTGGACCAGTGGAAGACACAGAAGGACTTATGTGCTGCTCTACAAGAAGGACTGATTCTCTATTGTGCTGCTGCTATGCTGCTCTGCTGACTGCGTGAAAAGGACTGGACCAGCATCTTGAACCCCAAAACACCAGAGTGACATCAAGGGCTCATTGGCTGGCCTCCTGATCAGAGCCTCAGGGACAGAAAAAGCTCCAACCACCTTGAACCCAGTGCCAGGACTCTGTCTGCTGTGAGTCCTTCCCCCAAAGTGGTGCGACCCAAGTCCTGGACCCTTGGAAATGGGCCTGAAGGTGCTCTGCCAGCAAAGTTGTAGTCCTGTGGTCCAGAACCATGCAGCGTGATGCATCTGCTCGCAGCCCCACATGGGAACTGCCATAACATTATGCATCCTCAACAACTAACCTTGCATTATTGTCCTTTGTATCCTCTGAACCACAGCTGCATGATGCATCCTTGATGCAGGCCTTTGCATCGCAAGCCCTTCATCGACTTTCTCCTCAATGATGAAGCAGGATTCCGCATTGCAACCCTCAATTTATTCAGAACAGCTGGTGCATGACAAATGTTTGATGCAGGACTTCGCATCATAAGCCACTCGTCTACAGCATCCTCGATGATGGTGCAGGACTCTGCATTACAGGCTTGCATCTCCTTGGAACTGCCACTGTTAGACGCATCCTTGATGTTGGATCGCACAATACTCTGCAGTCAGGATGGAAAGTACTTTTTTTAGCAGGCCCAACTTGTTCCCTCTATCCAGCCTGCACTCCATCATGATAGGACTGGTTTGGTCCGACATCACCAGATAAACACAGATGGCGCTTTGCACTTTTAGAGACTATTTTTACTTAAAACTTTGAAATTACATATCTCTGCTTCTACTATTTACATATTTGTTATTTTAGTTTTAAATAATGTATTAAATTAACACTATTATGTTTAATTGGTGTGGGATTTTTATTGTGTTATGTTCTTTTCCTGCGTATTGCTCTGTTTGTAGCATTGTTGCTCCACCCTTGCCAGTGTGAGTTCTACATTATTTAACTCCATCATTCTCAGCTGCTAACTTACCACCAATACCACCCACTACTCCTTTTGGGCTAGCTCCTGTCACATTTAGATTCAAACTCCATTATTACCTCAGCCTGCAGCAAAGAAATGACTCCATCAAGGATCCTTTTATGAAGTAGCATATGAAATTTGGTGGACCCTGATCTGTGTGTGTATCCAATACAACTTCCAAACCACTCTGATCCTTGTTGTTAACACTTACAAATCCTTAATTAGATCACCCACAGGTGTCTGTCTACTAGATCTCAGTGCAGCCTATCATTCAATCTGTATACCTTCTATCCTAACCTTGCTGTCATTGCCCAATTGATTTTGCAGACCAACCGAACCTGATCAAGTAATGAGGTGAAACTATTCTACACCATTTCCAAGGCTGGCCCCAGATTATGGTCAAGTAAGAGTAAGTCTAATTTGGCATATGATTTGTGTGCTGCTGACTATTGAGAGTATTCATCCTCCCTAAAGTGGACATTGCATCAACCATGCAGCAGTCCCACTTCCAAGAGCCACTTGCTTCCCTCTATTCATTCACTTACTGTACTTGCCATATTGGCGACCAGTCTTGACCTTCGTACTGTTTAAAACAAGATTCTAATCCGCACAATGATCATGGGACAAGTAGAAAATAAAAAATTGTTTGCAGGGTGGACCTAAATAAATCCTCAGGCCCAGTTTTGGTGCATGAACTGCAAGCTCCAAACCTCTAAACCCTGTCAGTGAGTGCAATCTAGCTCTCTTCTTTATATGTACTCTGATCACCTATTCTTCTGATTCTGCTTAGAGCATTGACTACATGGACTGCACAGTACCCACACCTCTCCTATTACTACTTAAAGGAAGGATTACCAATAGCTAAACTACCCTAGCTAATCCACCCTAGCACCCAAACCTTCTGTTGTTATGTGTAGCTGAAGATTAGAAAGATATATGCTACCCTAGTGATTTAGAATGCCATGAGCTAGGGAGCACACCTCCCCCCATACCAGCAGTCTGGAGCCAGGATGCCAGTCGCCCCATCTCACAACACCCTTGCAATCAGTGCACCAGTTTGGTCGTGGTCAGCCCACGACCAAAATGGTGCACTGATTGGAATTGTTTTGTTTCAGCTTTATTACTATCTTCCATCATTGCATCAGGTCTGGCACTGCTTCTTCTCTGGGGAATACTCCTCTACCAAGCTCTCTAAATCAAAGCTATTGATGCCTCTACCTACTGGTGTTCTGAGCTTTTTATTTAATTCCAATGATCTTCTTTGCCTCCCTGACTAACTTTACTGCAATTGTGTGCCTCTTTCAGTCGAAGAAGAGGAGGAAGGGATGGCACCACTTACATCACATTTTGTTGTCACCCTGGAAGTCTGTGATCTGGCATAATGCTCTCTTTGCATGGTAGATTACAGAGAAGTCTTGAAAGAGCAAATTGTTCTGCCTTTCGAACAGCAATCCTTCTTTTACCATGGGTATGTATTTGATCTTCTCCTTAAGATGAACATCGTGGACACTGCAAAATGTCTTGAGGTAAATGTTTTTGTGGCCCAGTTGAGGACA
Source organism: Lissotriton vulgaris (assembly GCF_964263255.1). NCBI lineage: Eukaryota > Metazoa > Chordata > Amphibia > Caudata > Salamandridae > Lissotriton > Lissotriton vulgaris. The sequence continues at coordinate 880,653 of NW_028241507.1, read as the reverse complement.
TCCTCTGTGATACATCCAACTCCATAGGGGCTGACTAGTGTAGTCCCAAAAGGGTCCAAAACATCATCCTTAGGTATGCTTGTACATCACCCCACTCTGCAGCAAATGGGAATCTCCTAATCCTTATATGTTTTTTCCTAAATTGATTCTCTAGATCTTCTTGCTTCAGAAGATTCATATTTTGCTCTTCCAGCATCCCCAACTTCTGATTAGGTTCTTCTTTCTCAGAAGATCTACTATCCATAATCTCTTCTAACTACAGCACATGCTTCCCAGTTAATGTATTTCTAAAATAAAAACAACTATTCCTAAATTGCCAGCCACATGTGCACATAGGTCATGAAGCATGCATGAGTTGATGGCTATAAACAAAACAGTTTTCAGCCTGGACCTTTAGAGCCAATATCTGTTAGCTTTGCCAATGTTTGTTATAAACACAGTGGACTGAACATATGCCATTATGAGTTAAATTAAACTTGTGATCACTCATTTTGTGACGTGGCATTTAAAGAATCCTCTTCTCTTTTATCATCAGAAAAGGAACACCAGTGGCAACCTTGAAAAAAACATAATTACAATACAGTCTCACGTTTGTATTCTAAAGCAAGAAGGTGTATTTATGACCAATGTTCTCTTTCTGATACTTCTTTGTCCGGCAGCGATCTGTGAATGTATTACTCATATCTGAGTGTAGCCACCAAATGCAATAAACAAGCAAAACAGCAAACATCTAAAATAATTGACAGCATACTTCCTCCGAAACATAGGTGTAAACAAAATGATAAGGACTTCAAATATTTTCCTTAAACCATGCCTAGTGGTTGCTTAAATGCAAAAACAACAGTTGATGGACAGAATGCAGAACAATGTCATACATTCACTCCAATACATAGATCGGGGCCTAACTCCATCTTTTTTGTGCTCACCATGCCATTCCAGTTTGAACCCAGCCATATGCAAATCAGTCTTGACCCTTTGCTCCAGGGGAACAGTCCAACCTGAACTGCCAAGCCTGGTCCTCCCGGGACTGGAAAAAAGCATCCTAGGACCGGTTTCAGGCTTTCAGCCCTCCTCAGCCAGGATAGCTTGATTCCAGTGGTATTGCTTTGTTCGCCCTAGGTTGGCAGGGTATACGAAGACTTAGGGCTTGTGCTCCCTCTGTCACACCTGATTAAAGACAGCCTGGCTAAAGAGGGTTATGACCCGAAACTGGTCCCAGCATGCTTATTTCGGTAAAGGGAAGACATGCCTTGGCAGTTCGGGCTGGACTGTTCCCTTAGAGGCACAGGGTCAGACTGCTTTGCATATGGCCATGTTTGAACTGGGGTGGTGGATTGAGCTAAAGAATTATGATGGATTAAACCCAGATCAGTTGACCGGGGGTGAGCTTGATTCCAGTGGTATTGCTTTGTTCGCCCTAGGTTGGCAGGGTATACACAGACTTGGGTCCTTTGCTCCCTCTCTCACACCTGATTCAAGATAGTCTGGCTGATGAGGGTTATGAACCCAAAACCGTTCCTGGCATGCTTGTTTCCGGTACAGGGAAGACATGGCTAGGCAGTTCAGGCTGGACTGTTCCCATGAGGCACAGGGTCAGACTGATTTGCATACGGCCATGTCTGAACTGGCATGGTGGAGTGAGCTAAAGAATGATGATGGATTTAACCCAGATCAGTTACTGGGGGTGAGTGTTTGATTAGCTCAAACGCTCCGTCCATCATCTCCTATGTTATCGCTTTGTTCGCCCAAAGTTGACAGGGTATGCCCAGACGTGGGTCCCTTGCTCACTCTGCCACTGGATTCAAGATAGCGTTGCTGATGAGGGTTATGAACCCAAAACCGGTCCCAGGATGCTTGTTTCCGGTCCAAGGAAGACATGGCTTGGCAGTTCGGGCTGGACTGTTCCCATGAGGCAAAGGATCAGACTGTTTTGCATATGGCCATGTCTGAACTGGGGTGGTGAAGTGAGCTCAAGAAGGATGATAGATTAAACCCAGATCAGTTGACTGGGGGTGAGTGTTTCATTTGCTCAAACGCTCCGTCTATCATCCCGTTTGGTATTGCTTTGTTTGCCTTAAGTTGGAAGTGTATGCCCAGACATGAGTCCCTTGCTCACTCTGCCATGGGATTCAAGACAGCCTGACTGATGAGGGTTATGAACCCGAAACTGGTCCCAGAATGCTTCTTTCCGGTCCATGGAAGACATGGCTTGGCAGTTCGGGCTGGTCTGTTCCCATGAGGCACAGGGTCAGACTGATTTGCATATGGACATGTTTGAACTAGGGTGGTGGAGTGAGCAAAAGAATCATGATGGATTAAACCCAGAACAGTTGACTGGGGGTGAGTGTTTAATTAGCTCAAACACTCCGTCCATCATCCCCTTTGGTATCGCTTTGTTCGCCCTAAGTAGGCAAGGTATACCCAGACTTGGGTCCTTTGCTCCCTCTCTCACACCTGATTCAAGATAGACTGGCTGATGAGGGTTATGAACCCAAAACCACTCCCAGCATACTTGTTTCCGGTACAGGGAAGACATGACTTGGCAGTTCGTGCTGGACTGTTCCCATGAGGCACAGGGTCAGAATGATTTGCATATGGCCATGTCTGAACTGGGGTGGTGGAGTGAGCTAAAGAATGATGATGGAATAAACCCAGATCAGTTGACTGGGGGTGAGTGTTTGATTAGCTCAAACGCTCCGTCCATCATCTCCTTTTGTATTGCTTTGTTCGCCCTAAGTTGACAGGGTATGCCCAGACATGGGTCCCTTGCTCACTCTACCACTGGATTCAAGATAGCCTGGCTGATGAGGCTATACGCTGCGGAGGAGTAAGAAGGAAAAGATCAGGATGGAGGAGGGAGTGAGAAAGTTGGAGACGTTAGAAGAGGGTTTAATTCTGGCCATAAGTAGGCAAGATCCTATAGAGGGGATTTTGTTCGAAATAGAATTAAATAAAGCAGAGGCAGGGGAATGCTTGGCACGGAAGGCGGCGGGGAACTTCTTAGCGAAGAAAGAAAAGTGCCATGAATACAATGAAAGGGTAGGCCACCTATTGCCAATTCGGACTAGGCAAACCTTAGCAGCAGGTGAAATAAAAGAAATCAAAGATGGCACAGGGAATATAGTATATAAGGTGGAAGAGGTGCAAGAAGTATTTAGGAGATTTTATGAAAATATGTATGAGCAAAATGTAAACAATACAGAGGCTAAGATTACGGAATATCTGGCGAATATACCACATGTAGGGTTAAGTGCTAAGGAGAAAGAGAAGTTATACCTCTCATTAACACTGCAGGAAGTAAGAGAGGCGGTGACTAACCTCCCATCAGGGAAAGCAACAGGGCCGGATCAAATCCCGGCAGAATTTTATAAGACTTTCTGGGATGTAATAGGGGAGGACATGTGGGCTATTTTCAGACAGGCACAGGTAGGTAGGGTGGTACCACACTCTTGGGCAGGGGCGGAGATAATAGTGAAATAAAAGAAGGATAAATCCCCACTAGAACCAGAGTCTTACAGGCCAATAACACTCTTAAACGCGGATGCAAAAAAAAATTCGAAATCGCTTGGACAAAGATTGAGTAGGGTTATCGAGGGGTTAGTCATTAAATCGCAGCATGGGTTTATCCCAGGGAAAGGGACCACCCAGCATACAAGACAGATGATTACCATCTAAGACGCTGCGGAGGTTGCAGGAGACCCTGTCGCGGCTATATTTCTTGATGCAGATAAGGCATTTGACAGGGTCTCCTGGGACTATTTGTAGAAGGCTATGGAGTGGTGTGGGATAGGCGCGGGTTACATCAAACCAATACAGGCCTTATACAAACAGCCGGCAGCGAGGGTAAGAATTAATAAAACCTATACAAAGGCAGTGCAGATAAGACGCGGGACCAGGCAGGGTTGTCCAGCCTCACCTTTGCTGTTCGCATTATACCTGGATCCCATGTTAAGGAGACTTGCTAGCAATAATAATATCCCCCCGGTTATGCTGCATGAAAGGGAGTATAAATTATTCGCTTATATGGATGATGTGGCCATTATAACACCGGAACCAGGGAGAGCGATAGCTGAAATAGAGCAAGAGGCAAGGACCTTTGGGTTAGTATCAGGATATCTGATAAATAAGGGGAAGACACAGGTAGTGCAGAATAGGTTTACAATAGATCAGGATGCTAGGGTGGTACCCGAAGCTGTATATCTTGGGAATAAAGTGACTGCAGACTTAGACAGACTAGTAGGAATAAATATGGAACCTTTGCTAGGGAAAGTGAAAAGAAATACTGAAAGGATTAATAATCTACACCTGACCCTTATGGGTTGCATTAATGTGACCAAAATGGTCACATTTGCGAAATTCTTGTATATCTTCAGAGCTGTTCCTCTCTTCTTCGACTGCATATGGTTTAACAAATTAGAAATAATACTCAATAGACTGATATGGGCACTGGGAAAGACCAGGAGAGCTTATCGATTTATGACACTCCCCAGGGATAAGGGGGGCTGGGGGGCACCTGACTTCAGACTCTACTACTGGGCAGCGGCACTGCAGTACTCTGAAGGGCTCTTAGGTGAAGGAGGCTCTAGTCAAAGGGCTGGCAGACCTGGCGTCTCGAATGTTTACGAAGCACTGGTTGGGAGGGAGGCTGAGAACGGATTATTAAATAAGGTGGATTATAGCTACTTCAAACACACTTGGTTTTAAGACTCTAAGAGCAGTATACAATATCTGGAAGGCGGTTGCAAAAAAGTTGGGAATAGGTAGATATAATAGATATACAAGATTGTACACAAATCACTCACTCACACAGGAGGTCTTTAGGGATACAGTGATGAAGGAGTGGGATATCAAGGGGATTAAGAAGGTAGGGGACTTATTTGACACTGAGGTGGGAATATTACAATTTCAGGAAATTCAAAGCAAATTTGAGATACATGGAAGTAATTTTTTCAAGTATCTACAAGTAAGGAGCTATTTCATAAATAAACAGGGAGGACGCATAGGGTTTAGCCACTGCAGAACAATGGATTACATAGAATGGAGTAATCACTGCACAATTAGGCAGCTATATGTAGAACTTTATGCACTAAAAAGTGATGATAGGGAAAAACATGCTGGCAAATGGGTGGAAAAAGATGGTTCGTGCCCTGAGGGACTACAGGATTCTTTAGATCTAGGACGGACAGTTCTGTGTTTGGCGACGTTATAAGCGCACCATTACAAAACACTATACTCGCTTTACCACACGCCTGCCAAAATCGCACAGTGGGGAGGGGTTACAGGAACAACTTGTCCGCGTTGTGACTTAAGTAATGCTGATATTGTACACATGTTTGCGCAATGCCGACAACTGCATACACTCAAGTTGGCAATTGAGGAATTCTTGGAGGGGTCCTTGGGGATTAAGACCAAAATGACAGATGAATTAATAATGCTAGGGGTGATCGCAGGAGCTGATGGCCTCCCCACAGAATTTCTGTTTATGATAACAGCAGTATATAGGATTGGCATTGCAAGAGCATGGCTTGACAGGACTACACACACATTTCAAACGTGGGTAGCAAGGCTACTATCTAAATACAATATGGAGAAAGCTATATATGACAAGAAGGGCAGAAGGGCAAGAACATTGGGGGGTAGGATATGGCAACCTATTGAGCAGTGGAAAAACAGGGTAGGCTAGCGGAGGGTGTTCCATTACTGGGATCAGAGGGGAGAATTGTATCTGTTGCATGAAAGCAAATTGGGATGTATAATTAGGTGTGTATTATTGGTGGGAAAATTTTTTTGTTTGTTAATGTGTATTTTGAAATATGTGTGATGTAATATGCATTGGAATTCTTGGAAAAAGAGGAAAAATGAAAAAATATAAAATAAAAAAAATTGACACGAATCCGGTCGCAGTATGCTTGTTTCTGTTCCAGGGAAGACATGGCTTGGCAGTTCAGGCTGGGCTGTTCCCATGAGGCACAGGGTCAGTCTGATTTGCATATGGCCATGTCTGAACTGGGGTGGTGGAGTGAGCTAAAGAATAATGATGGAATAAACCCAGATCAGTTGACTGGGGGTGAGTATTTGATTAGCTCAAACGCTCCTTCCATCATCTACTTTGGTTTTGCTTTGTTCGCCCTAAGTTGACAGGGTATGCCCAGACGTGGGTCCCTTGCTCACTCTGCCATTGGATCCAAGATAGCCTGGCTGATAAGGGTTATGAACAGGAAACCGGTCCCAGGATGCTTGTTTCCGGTCAAGGGAAGACATGGCTTGGCAGTTTGGGCGGACTGTTCCCATGAGGCACAGGGTCAGACTGATTTGCATATGTCCATGTTTGAACTGGGGTGGTGGAGTGAGCTAAAGAATGATGATGGATTATACCCAGATTAGTTGACTGGGATGTATGTTTGATTTGCTCAAACGCTCCGTCCATCATCCCATTTGGTATCGCTTTGTTCCCCCTAAGTTGGCAAGGTATGCCAATACTTGGATCCCTTGCTCACTCTACCATTGGATGCAAGTTAGCCTGGCTGATGAGGGTTATGAACCCGAAACCGGTCCCAGGATGCTTGTTTCCGGTCAAGGGAAGAAATGGCTTGGCAGTTGGGGCGGACTGTTCCCATGAGGCACAGGGTCAGACTGATTTGCACATGGCTGTGTCTGAACTGGGGTGGTGGAGTGAGCTAAAGAATGATGATGGATTAAACCCAGATCAGTTGACTGGGGTTGAGTGTTTGATTAGCTTAAACGCACCGTTCATCATATACTTTGGTATCGCTTTGTTCACCTTTATTTGACAGGGTATGCCCAGACGTGGGTCCCTTGCTCACTCTGCCACTGGATTCAAGATAGCCTGACTGATCAGGGTGATAAACCCAAAACCGGTCCCAGGATGCTTGTTTCCGGTCCATGGAAGACATGGCTTGGCAGTTCAGGCTGGACTGTTCCCATGAGACACCGGGTCAGACTGATTTGCATATGGCCATGTTTGAACTGGGGTGGTGGAGTGAGCTAAAGAATGATTTTGGATTAAACCCAGATAAGTTGACAGGGGGTGAGTGTTTGATTTGCTCAAACGCTCCGTCCATCATCCCCTTTGGTATCACTTTGTTTGCCCTAAGTTCCAGGTTATGCCCAGACGTGGGTCCCTCTGATCTGGGGTGAGTGTTTGATTTGCTCAAACACTCCATTCATCATATCCTTTTGTATTGCTTTGTTCACCCTAATTTGACAGGGTATGCGTAGACGTTGGTCCCTTGCTCAATCCGTCACTGATTTCAAGATAGCCTGGCTGATGAGGGTTATGAACTCAAAACCGGTCCCAGGATGCTTGTTTCCGGTCCAGGGAAGACATGGCTCGGAAGTTCGGGCTGGACTGTTCCCATGAGGCACAGGGTCAGACTGATTTGCATATGGCCATGTCTGAACTGCGGTGGTGGAGTGAGCTAAAGAATGATGATGTTTTAAACCCCGATCAGTGGACTGGGGGTGAGTGTTTGATTAGCTCAAACGCTCCGTCCATCATCTACTTTGGTTTTGCTTTGTTCGCCCTAAGTTGACAGGGTATGCCCAGACGTGGTTCCCTTGCTCACTCTGCCAATGGATTCAAGATAGCCTGGCTGATGAGGGTTATGAACCCGAAACCGGTCCCAGGATGCTTGTTTCCGGTCAATTGAAGACATGGCTTGGCAGTTCGGGCGGACTGTTCCCATGAGGCACAGGGTCAAATTGATTTGCATATGGCTATGTCTGAACTAGGGTGGTGGAGTGAGCAAAAGAATGTTGATGGATTAAACCCAGATCAGTTTTCTGGGGGTGAGTGTTTGATTTGCTCAAACGCTCCATCCATCATCCCCTTTGGTATCACTTTTTTTGCCCTAAGTTGGCAGGGTATGCCATGACTTGGATCCCTTGCTCACTCTACCATTGGATTCAAGATAGCCTGGCGGAGGAGGGTTATGAACCCGAAACCGGTCCCAGGATGCTTGATTCCGGTCAAGGGAAGACATGGCTTGGCAGTTCTGGTGGACTGTTCCCATGAGGCACAGGATCAGACTGATTTGCATATGGCTATGTCTGAACTGGGGTGATGGAGTGAGCTAAAGAATGGTGATGGATTAAACCCAGATCAGTTGACTGGGGGTGAGTGTCTGATTTGCTCAAACGCTCCGGCAATCATCACCTTTTGTATTGATTTGTATTGGTGCAAAGCAGTCCTTTGAGCGTCAGCGCATGGAGAAAGGACGCTTTCTTTTGACGTAGGGCACTGCAGCAGGAAGGCTTTGCAACACTGTCCTTCACCCAAAAATTGCTAATGTGTCACAATAAGTTCCCTAGCTTAGTTCCATCCTATTAGACACAGTCGGAACACTCTACACCTAGGGGCATATTTCCAAGGAATTGGGGTAAGGCAGTATAGCAAGTCATTTTGCTGCGCTGCCCACGCCCATTCAAAACGGAAGGAATGCATCTTATTTACAAGATACAATGCATTCCTATCCTTTCAGCGTGTGCGGGTGCACAATTAGCAGCCATGTGCCAATGCAGGCACCCTTGCACCATGGTGCAAGGGTATCTGTGTTGTTGGAAGGATTATTTATGTGCAGTAAGTGACACCTTCCTGCACAAAAACTATCGTTGGAGGCGTTTTCCTTATTCCGTGTGGGTGGCAGTCTGCAGCACACTGGGATAAAGGAAAAAAACAAAGGGAAATGTAAACATTTCTCCTTGTTACGCCTGCTCTAAAGAGGCTCACTGTTTTATCACTGCCCCAGGTTTCCAAGATATTGGGCAGCATCAAAGTCCATGGGTATTGTGTGGGAACACCCACAGTAACCCCCATTGAACACCTCTTTTCTATAGAGTAAGGCAATTAACAATAATGGGGTATCCCAGTATCTCACAGAACCTGGGGAATTGTGACAGTATATACTAAGAGTGGGTTCTGTCGAGGAATGTACAATTGTTTCAAAGAGTGTTCATTTATGCTGATTACCTAGGAGAACCAATAAATGGTAAACAATCAACATTGGGGCCCGAAACACAGGACTGGTCAACACATATAAGGTTAAATACATAAGTGCCATATATAAATTACATTACATAAAACAGAATCCAAATGATAAGATACTCCACATTATCAACAAACTTAGAAAAATGAAGGAATGAATAAAGGGTGAAGATACACATTTGACTCTCACCTGCTTTAAAGGCCTCCTATTTGCTACAAGATAGTAGGAATCACAGAATCTCAGAAGTCCTCATGCACATCACCGAGAAAGCCACGCATCTAAAACCATTTGGTGGTTAAACACAGGAGAAGATAAACGCTTCAAAAAATCAACTGATTACAATGGAAATAAGGAATAACATTGGGTTAAGTATTAAAAATTGATGTTAGATTTCTTTTGATCAAGAAACCACAAAGTTCCAATTTGGTGTGTATTATTTTTTATTTCTTGATTTTTGTTTCTTGATTTTTTACATTCGTACTTCATCTTCCTGTCATGGTTCATAAATTAACATGATTTTCTGTTACAGAGATCATTTTTGGTATTCCAGCAGCTGACACATGTTTTTGATATTATAACAGACAGTTGTTATCTTGTGCAAAAAGTAGTTAGCAACCGTTTTTGCATCAAGCAAATGAGAAGTCTGTGTTTATTCTTAATCAGGGGGCTACAGGTCTTGGATAAAATCCCATGTCCGAACAGAGCTGATTTGTTCGGACATGGGATAAAAATATGCTCTGTCCAATGCTGAATCAAGACACACTTAAGTGATAACCATCTATATCATCTCATTCAGTGTGCATTTTATTTCGTAGCTTTGCCCCTAAGATCCTATCAATAAAGGGAATGTTGATGCAATACCTTAGCATTATGCATTGGGCTACATAATTAACATAGATCTAAAAATCTCATTTCGGTGACAAACAGGCGGCATTATCCGTAATCAAAGCAACATTATCATCAACTAAAAATTCATATTTTTGGAAAAAAAATCTTTTATTAGCTAAAACAAATATCCAGTTTTGGAAAGAATAATAGATTTCTGATCAAATGTTTGATTTAAGGGTGACAGAGTAGTGACATATGAATTTAGATTCAGTGTATCTTTCTCTAAATAAGGGTAAAAGGTCATAGGAATCCTATAGATGCTTAGAACATGCAGAGTAGGGTAACCCGTCTTGATGTTTCCTCAGATTTATTAAGACCATCGTTTACTGTTTCTTGCAAATGTATCCATTTGCACTCACGTAAATTGGGAATGGATGTCAGCCCCCTCCTCTGGGGTTATTAATCACTTTCAGTAGTATCACCATCTTAAACTCTCTGCTGTGTGTTGCATGCAATTACAAAATTCAACCAAGGGTGCACCCTGTGTCTTGCAGAGCATCCTTGTACAATGTTGTAGGATTCTAACTTTGACTTTCTGTCTGACCTGCCCCACATATAGCATATCACAAGGCCATGTGATAATATAAATTACATCTGTAGAACTACAATTCATGTGATGTTTATGTTTGTACCTATGAATGGAGTGCATAAAGTATTTTCTCTCCAAAGTGAGGTTGTAAACCTTGCATTGCACACATTTGAAGTGGCCTACTAAAGGAGGGAACAGTATTTGGGTCCTGAGGTCAGGGGTTGGTGGTGTCCTCAAATAAGAACCAACCACACAATCTTGTATATTATTTCCCCTTTTGAAAGCAAACAGTGTTTTTTCTTCAGTGTCAACATTGACTGAGATTAGGGCCCAGCGCTTGTTAATGATCTTTTTAATCCTATTGATTCTATTGATAAACGTAGATTCACATACTAGACTGTTGTTTAATACAATACAGTTGCTGTTAACTTCAAGTAAAGTTTCTCTAGGGCAATACCTCAGTCTTTTTCTAGCTCTTTACAGTAAGCATTGGGATAACCTTGTTCTCTCAGCGGCATCATGTGTGGTCCGTTTCCCCCCAAAAAATCCCCCCTATATGCACAGTTTCTGTGGAGCCGTAGAAGCTGACCATTGGGTAAGCTATCACTCAGGTTCCACAGATGGTGGCTAGAATATCTGAGTAGCGTGTTGCATTCCATGGGTTTTCTGAAAAGTGTTGTGTCTAGTGTGTCATCCACAATCTTGATACTCAAATCTAAATAATATATCTTGTCTTGGCTGTGTGTCAAGGTAAATTGTATGTTCAAAGATCTACTATTCAATGACATGAGGAATTCTTGCAAGCTATGTTTCTCCCCAGTCCAGATCATCAGTACATCGTCAATGTACCTCTTCCAAAGACTAACATTATCAAGAAAGGTATTGTCGGAGTTATATACATAGTTCTTCTATCCATAAACAGATTAGTCATTTCCGGAGATAATCAGCTCCCATAGCCACCCCCTTTGTCTATAAAAAAATCGTAATTCTTTTATTTTTGAAAACATGCAAAATTGGAGATTAGTATCATATGAACCATGAGGACCCCGACTGGATAAGGTGCGTATTTCTATATAAGGATAAAGCAACAATTCCGGATCACAAGCCATCCATGACATTAATACCATCGCTGCTGATGGTATTCCCCTCCTGTCCTGACCCTCATCTATTCCCATTGTTCATGACGAGCTCAGCTCGTCATCAGCACAGGTCAACCGTGCGCCATGACGAGCTGAGCTCGTCATGAGCATCGAAGGGGTTAAAAGTTACAGAAAAGAAAAAGCTCAACTAAGCAGTATAAAAAATTGCACTCAACTCATTCCGTACCCCGTCACCCCTCTTAGGTAAAAACATTGCTTAGCACAGTAATTTTCAATTCCCACCCGAATGACATGATGTCAACCACTAATTGTTGTCCCATTGTGGTGTGTGGTTCCAGTGAGAGGCCTCTATATCCCGCCCATCTTTGCCATATGTTGTGTGTTTCTATTGACATCCTCGAGCCGTAAAAACTGGGAGTTCCAAACCTATATTGAAATCCATACCACTTTTCCAAACTCCCAGATGGGGTAGGTTCTCCCCTTTCCATTGTCTGGCAATGGAAGAAAAATGTTTGTTTAACTGAACACAAAAGTAATATCAGAAATCACTCAGAGAAGTCAGTGGTGGCAGTTCATTTCACCACGCAGAAACACAATATCAGCCAACTGAGATTTTTGGTATTGGAACTGGTTCCTCTTTTCAAAGGAGTTGATAACAGGAAACGCTTATTACAGTGTGAACCGATTTAGATAAAAAATTTAACTGATGTCATTCGAAGGGTCTTAATGACAGAATGGAATACAGTTGTTTCTTGTAGTATGTTTGTTTATATCGATATTGATTTTGCTCATCTTTTGAATACCAGATTACCCAGTTTTGTGATGCACTTTTCATAACACATTCTAAATTTTCCCAACCTCTATTTTTCTTATCTTCTTTGGTATTTCTCACACTATACTTTTTATTTTTTTGTAATGTATGCCCTTGCATTTTACTCGCCCCAACATGGCGTTGGTTTTTCTCCACCCCAGAGTCCTTTTTTCATGTAGATCACCATCACCCATAAGTCCTCCCATCTATTTTGCAGAAGTTGTACAGGCGTTACGGTTTGACCGGCCACAGCACCCAACCGGAATGAGCACTTAAACTACTGGCAAGGTAAGCCATAACTCTCATCTTAGATGATGATACAGTATCACAGCTTTTTATTCATTTCACGTGGTTATACCCATGTTGTACTTTTCATTCCTAGTGTCGGAACTCATTTGTAGTATGGGCAGTGGACGTAGGTCTTTAAATTTCACCACTAAACGGCATTGACTAGGTAGGTTCTTCATTTTCTATGAGCATTCATTTTTAATGAGCACTTTTTTCATGATGCCTGAGAACACAAGAATTTGACTCACACATCGTTTCACCTATATTGGTATAGCGTTCACTTTCAACTATCACCGTTTTGCAATGACCGGGAACACAAGAATTTTTATTCACATTCCGTTTCACTTGCATCTGCACTTTGGTGATTCTTGTACTCTATGCACTGCTCGGTGGTACTCAGTTTTCTTTAGTTCGTTCTCATCACGTATACATGTGATCATATTTGTTCATGTATCAGCATGTACTCTAACTAACACGTGTGACTACAATTACAAGTGTTTCAACTTTTCGACCTTCCTGACTTTCATGCACTAAGTCTTTTTTCTTATGTATCTTTGTTTTCTTATACACCCTTTTTTTCTTATGTATCCTTTTAACATCGTGGTACTCACTGAGAAATCCAATGTTTACACAATACTGGAGGCGTTCAGCGCTTGATTTTGGGTTTTATTTCTTTTCAGAGAAATTAATCCCCTGATGAAGGGTTTATCCCAAAAAGCATTTTAAGTAAGTAAATAAGTAAGTATTTTATTTAGCATAGTTTTTTAAAACCATTGCTACAGAGTATCTCATGACATTTCATTTATAAATTACAATTTTAACAAATTGTATAAAAATGTACTAAAAATCCGTAAAATCTGTGAAAAATATTTGTTTAGCAGCATCCGACTCAGTTCTTTATGACTATAATGTTGCTCTGTCTAAAGTTAGCGCCGGGGTCGGCATCTTGATTTTGTGGCATTCTCTTCTCTGCTTGTCTCAAATATTTAAGCAGTCGGCAGTTCAGCTGCGTGTCCCCTGGTGCAAAGCATACCAGCACGGCCTGCCTCCTTGTGCGGAGGCCTCTCTGGTTAAAAGGGGGCTTTAAGAGCTGTTTCCGTTCCTGTGTTAGTTCTTTGCACGTACAGAGCAGATGCAGCATATCCTCTTTTTTTCCTACTTTTTGTAGTCAGTGTGGATAGTGCTTTATGCATGGTAGCAAGCCAAGTCGGTACTTCAGGAATTGTATTTTAATGGATTTGGCAAACCCTAGGCCTAGGTTCTTTTGAGCAGCAGGAGAGGTATAGGAGCTCAGGATCATCCAGCCTTGCAATCTTCTGGATAGGGCTGCCTTGTCTTTGATCCAGAATTGAGTCTTTACTGTTTTCTTTTATATTTATTTTAGAAGGCAGTGGCTTATAGATCGTTTCCAAAGCTCAAGGAGGCCTAGGGTGGTCAGGCTTGCTAGTAGGTATTTTGTTGCAGGTGATGTTTTTTTTCTGTTGTAGTTCTGACCACAAATACCAGTTTAGGGTTCCTGGTTTTGATTTTCTCACTTTCTCCTAAAAGATGACTGTCGCACCTTGTCTTGCAATGGTCTGTTTTTGAACACCAAAATCGAGCCTAATATGTGATGGAGAGACTCTTGTTGGTAGACCAAAGACTATTCTGTACACTTTTGCAACCACACCATCCAAGATTCTGGAGTCCCTTGCCCTCTGTGCCTCACTCCCTTCGGGTACTGTAGGCAGGAGTTTTGCTCGTATTACTTCAACCCGTGGGGCAAGCGAGGGGCCGCTCAGTTTGGAGTTAAGGTTTCTCAATGAAATTGCAAGGGCTGTTCCCTTCTTTTTCATTGTGTCCCTTCGGGTAGCCAAATGCCCCCTTTGTTGATGATCACCCCCAGATATTTATATTCTTTTACTGAGTCTATGCGGGCCTTACCCCAAAACCAGACAGGTGTATTCTTGGAAATAATTTTGATCGTCATAGGTTTGGTTTTCTCCAAGTTGATGTTCAGATTATTTGCCTCAGAGTAATCAAATATGGTGTTAAGAAGATTCTGTAGACCCACCTTCATTTGGCTGATCGGAACTAAATTGTCAGCATAAGGTAGACATGGTAGAGCTAGATGTCCGACTTTTGGGGAGTGCGAATTTCTGGTGTTTAGTAGCGGGATAAGGTCTGCAAGAAATAGGTCAAATAGGGTTGGGACCAGCACGCAGCCTTGCGTGAGTCCTTTTGTTGTTGGTATCCTTCTTGATAAGGCTTACCCGTCCCCCAACTTTACTTGGATCCCGGTTCCAGTATGCAGATTAATTAGCAGGTTTAGTACAGTCTGCGGTATGCCCCAGCCGGACAATTTTGACCAAAGTCTGTTGCCATTCACGTGATCAAAAGCGGCCCAGTAATCGATAAAACATAAGTGTAGTGGCAGTTTTGTAGTCTCTGCTTTATCTATTAACAGAGCCATAGTGATTATGTTTTTTATCTTTCCCACAGATTTGGAGAAGGCAGGTTGGTTTAAGGGTATAATTGAGTTTTCTTCTGCCCAGTTATGCAATTCGTCCAGCAGAGTGCCTGCAAAACATGTTGTCTCAATATCCAGAAGGGCAACTAAATGATAGTTCCTAGGCAGAGTCTTATCGCCCTACTTAAAAATAGGTGAAATGATCGAGGCATTCCAGGACGAAGGAAGTAGGCCTGTCTGCCTTACTTCCATGAACAGTGGACAAAATACTTTTGCCCAATAATCTGCATTTTGTTAATAAAGCACAAGTGGTATTCCATTTGGGCCCGGCGCCGCTTCTTGTCTTTCCTTCAGTATATAGCTTTGTTTTGAGGTGATCATTTGAGGTTAGGAATCCCAACAGTTCTCCTTGTATTATCTCTGAGCTGGTCTCAATAAGTAATAAGATATGTTCTTGGTGAAAGTGATTTCCAAGGTAGATAGCCCAGTCCTCCTCAGATATATTTGAAGACAGACCCTTGTGTATTGGGTGGGTAAATCTTTTTATTGTCTCCCAGAACCTTGCACTGTCTTTCCGCTTGGAATCTGCATGAAATTTCGCCCATAGTCTCTCCTGGCTTCCCAAATCACTAGCTTCAGCTGTTATTTCTGCCGTTGTAATGCTGCTAGTTTTTAAGGTGTTAGTTGGAGACCACCGTACCTGATGTAACTTATAATTAATAGTGTTATTTATTGATCTTATCTTACTCTTTTGGATCCTGGTAAAGTTGGAATTGCCGCTGCGGCTTTGCTGTGTTCTTGATTTAATCGAGACGGCAAATGATTTTGCCAAGGCGTTCGTATTGTTTGTCCATTTCTCAATCTCATTGCCGCCTTCACCAGATTCAAATAAAAATGTTGCTGCTTGCTGAAAGTTCTCTTGCGTCGATTGTTCAAATCTTATTTTCCTATAGTTGATTGTGGTGGGCATTCCTGGCTGACCCTTCCATCTCATGAGTTTTGGCATACTTGTGCGAAGAGTGAGCTCCTGAGACTTGTGATCACTGTCGGCTTTGTCACCCATTCTGAATGAAAAGATTTCATTAAAAAGGTTTAGAGACAAAAACGTACAGTCCAGCGTCAAGTTTTTGATTAGTGAATGATGAGTGAATGCTGGAGGAGTGTCGCCTATGCTTCTACAATTCACAGCTCTGAGGTTTAGATGTTCAAGTTCCTCAATTAGGCATTGGCCGGTTTTTGTAGGTAGTTCTGATGAATTATAACCCTGTTGTGGGATGTTCCATAGCTGGTTCCGTATCATTACTTCCTCCGCTACTGATGAGCCAAGTAGACGTAGGTTAAAATCCCCTGTGAGTAATGTATCTTGTCTTTTGATCTCACTCATGCAGAGCTCTACAAAGTTCCCCAATTGTTCTGTATCCTTGATTTTCTTGTTGGGGTGGATATAGGTGTTTATTATTGCAAAATCCTTGTTCCTGTTACCTGATGGCCCAAATGAGGTGGAGATTTTTATGGCTATGGATTCTGGTGTTATCAACCAAACTATGGGTCTGATTAGGATGGCGGACGGATCGCCAACGCATTGCAGGCGGTGGCGATCCGTCCGCCATCCTTGCCCGTCCACCACCTATTTCCCCCCGGGAAAACCGTCTGCCACTTTTTCGCCGTGGTCGTCTTGCGACCGTGGTGGAAAAGGTCTAATATGGCGGCAGTGTCTATCAGACACCGCCAGCCATATTAGGATGGGCTGAGGGAAATGCCTTTCGTAAAGGCATACGGTCCTTGCTTTGGGGGCCCGTTGCGGGCCCCCAGGGTGAAGGGGTGGTAGGGGGTGCACATGGGGGTACCTCTGGTACCCCCCTGCGTTTCACAGTACAACATGGCAGGCACCGCGCAGTGACTGTCATGTTGTGCTGTGAAACGCAAAACATGCATTTTTGACATTGCGGTGGACGGTGCTTTCAGCACCGTTGGCCAGAATGTTAAAAATGCGGGATGCACCCGCCACAGTGGCGGGTGCATCCAAATTCGGGGCATGGTACCTCCGCCCTTGTGGCAGACGCTCCCTGCCCCAGACAGGATGGTGGGTGGACTTTGTCCGTCCGCCATCCTAATCGACCCCTTAGTGAGATGAGGTTGTACATTCATTTATCTCATAGATTGCCAGACCTCCCTGCAGATGTCTATATCTTGCCTTTTTAAGTGCTGGTGAAAAGAAGCGTAAGTATCCTTGTAAGTGTGGCGGATCAGTCAACCACGTTTCTTGGTTGATTAGTAATTGTCCTTGTCGGCCATCTCAGCCTCTCATGACAAATTCCTTGTTGTGGAAGATCTGGACGATGTATCTGTGTCTCCTGTGGCGGCCGGTGAGCACCCTCTTTCCCCTCTCAATATGGATGTTGGAATATTGGCCCAGTTTGTGTCACGACTGCTCCCGGAACTTCAAAGGTGGCGGCTCGGCAACGCACATGCTCGAGGAGGTCAGGCAGGCTTAAGAGCCTGACTTCCCCCCCATTGCAGCGCTTTGCGTTCTGACTTCGACCATGCACCGTCATTTCCGGTGTCACGGCATTTCCTGATTGCAGAATCCCTTTGTTTCCGGTTTCGCAGAAGTCTCCGTGTTCTGGACCCTTGAATCCTTTGTAATTTCTCCGACCTTTGTTTGCTGCCCTGCTATGCTCTCCCTGAAATCCCTCGCTACGACACCCCCCTTAGCATCGATCCTTGAGCTCATTATCGTTTATGCCTCCCGGTGGCTGGACTCCTCCCATTTGTGCTCCACGGGCTGGCCGGACTGCCTTAGTCGGGTTTCGTCGTTCGACCGGACCTGTCGTTCCGTCGACTGGCCGGACCTGGGCTGGGCGGTTCCGCTGGTCTTTTTGGGAGTTCTTCTGGTTTTGGGAGTTCTACCCGTTCCCCTTAAGGTATTCCCCTTTTCAATTTGCCTTTATTGGAGGAGCTTACTTTCTCATTAGTTGGCTGCTGTCCTCTCACAGCCCACAACTCTGTTTGGGATTGCTACAGCAGAAGACAGCACTACTCTCCAGCAGGAAGTACTGGTAAACAGTGCCCAGCACTGCGCTGTTTTTTGATTACGTATTTACTAATTGAGAATTCCTGTATAACCAGCTTTGTTTCCTTGTGAATTGTAGGCAGTACATGTGGAGGAATTACTACCTGGTTCCATATTAACAGTTCATTCCTTCAGTACTATATGGTGAGCTAGGGTTTGAGGGGGAAATAGTGAATCAGAAGTTAAATAGACAATTTTTAAAGTCTTTTCTTCTCTTCTTGTAGAGAAACATTAGCTACTTGCACTTCTAATACTTGATTTGGCATAAGGAGAAGATATTTAGGTAACTATACTTTCCACACATAGTTCTTGAGCCCCACTGTTCTACTGTCTTGTAACATATTTCTTCCCCTACAGTTCCTGCCATATCACACGCCAGCCAGCCAGTGGAGGGTATAATTGCACCAACCAGTAGAAAGTATCGCTCCAAGGATTTCTTCCCCGACCTTTCCTTGTTTTGTTTCCCTTCTTCCCCCTCGAGCACCCCCGTGATCTAGAGTCTGATAGTCACGGCGGTGTTGGTGGGAAGTTGCGGACCTGTCTTCAGCTCCTGGGCGCTCCTGCGGAAACACAGTGAGATCCGTACAGTTTGTCAACCTTCTATCTACAAGCTGCTGGGCTACCGGCTCAGGGTAGCCTGGTGTATTAATAGGTTTGATCTTTAAGCCCCAGTTTTCTAATGTCAAACTTTCCAATAATATTTTAAGTGCCGTACTTGCCAGTGTCCAGGTAGTACATGTGACCTCACCTCCCTTGCGGTCAGCCTGATTGACAAACTCCACTGAGTCCAGAGCTGTAGAAGTTACCTCTGATAACCAAGGCATATGCAACAGCAGCCTCAGTATATTCTCTCTGTTTAGTATGTCGTATGCCCCTCTTGATCTATATGCTGGTATGAACTTCAGCGTTTTCCCATTCTTATTAGGGACATTCACTTGATTGTCTAGTTGTTGCCAGTTGATGGACTCACAGTTGTTGGTGCTTGGTAGGGTTAGGAAAATGTGAATATGGAATTGCCATGGTCAAATGCACAAATGAGAAGTTTTTTGAAGAACATTAAAATTCACATGTGATGGATAATATTGTGAGTTAAAAAAGAAAAGAATAAACACACAGAAAGTATAAGCGTCTTTCAGCCCTTAGGAGTGCAACGAGGGGACGATGGGCGAGGTTCACCCAGCGCTTTTCAAGCATTATTCAGTTTATGCCCAGAGGTTAGAGGGCGTCACCCTATTTGCACTAAAGGTGATCGACAACAAAGGAATCTTGAGAATCGCCTGAAAACAGTGTGCTTCACCACTCTTATATTTCCGTTGTCTGACAATGCCATGTTTGGCAACGGTGAGGCCCAGAAACAGTAAATACCATTTGTATCTATTACCCCCCACTCCCGCCATGCAGTGCAAGAGCAGGAGCTTCAGGGATCTGGCGAGATCCCATGCCAATACCTCTGCCAGGTAAATGGCCATCCCCGCCAGATGCCATCTAAGGCAGTGCAAAGCAATTCTTTTTAGGAACATACCCTCTTCTCATTGGCAGTGCAAACACTCCTCGAGAGTCGATGTCTAGTATAATATCCCTGTGGAGATACTTAAATTGTATTACCTTCAGGCGTGCTGAGACCATCGCCCCCTCCTTGGAGTTTCCATTGCTTCTGTCCAGTCATCGTCTTCAAGTGAGCCTTAATCAGTCGCCCAGGCCTGCCTCAAGGTGTCTAAGGTGGTAGGGCTGTTTGTAATTAGAGACTGGTAGATCTGATGATCTTGTGGACTCCTAGATCGCCCATCAGAGGTTTACCATCCAGAGGGCTAAATTCTGGGATTGTGGTACGGTCTGGATGTAGGGATGCAAAGCATGTCTTAATTTTAAATATTTATGTTGACTGTGGGGCATAGAACCTTCCTTTTGGAGGTCTTGAAATGGTTTGAGGACGGGACCCCGCATAACATCTCCCAAGGATTAGATCCCAATACAGTCCCATCCTGTGAAGCCCTAGAGGTCTGCCATGTGAGGGAGGAGTCTGTTTTGCCTCAACAGGGTTTCTCGGCTAATGCAGCCCCAGATATCCCATTTGGCGAAGAGATTGGTAGCAGGCTAAGATCACCACCCTCAATGCTGGGGGGAGATCTTTTGGGTACGATCTGTTGTAAAGAAATGAGTATAGAGACAGCTCTCCATCATTCCAATCTATATGCCTGGTCGCTCCTGGAGCCAAACCACTATTCATTCAGTACTTTCAAGTGCACTGCTACATGGTAGGATCATACATCTGTGGCTACTATGTCACCACAGTATGTGGATTGAAAGCAAGTGCGAAGGGCTACTCATGTGGTGCTCCCTCTCCATAAGAAATGACCCAGCACCGTGTTTGTCTAAACCATGAAATGAGATCAGATAGGGATGGTATTGCAGTTGATACCAGATGCTGGGTAGGGACACCATCTTAAAGGTCTACCGTACAGAGACAGGGCAAGGCTTGACCATGAACA
Organism: Lissotriton vulgaris; assembly: GCF_964263255.1. Lineage (NCBI taxonomy): Eukaryota > Metazoa > Chordata > Amphibia > Caudata > Salamandridae > Lissotriton > Lissotriton vulgaris. The sequence goes on along the minus strand of NW_028241507.1, from coordinate 860,021 downwards.
AACTTCCACTTTTACGAGTTCTGTCAAGTTGCCCAAGTTACACTCTCAAGAAACTGTTCTGTCATCCAACAAAAAGACCCCTAGGTAGTTTAGGCCACTTGTTGCTAACGTAAGTTCTTCTGTCCAACGTCTGCCACCCAAAGGTCCCTTCAACTACCAAACAGTGAATTTCTCCATATTCATTTATAGGCCTGACATTTCCTCAAAGGGTAGAGTAATTTGAAGGATCCTGGCGCCTGATCTATGGTGGTCCATAAAGATGTAGATACCTCATCTGCATACCAATCTATGTGATCTGAGATCTCTGGTGTCCACTCAAAGCCGCACAACAGCACATCTCATCGCACCCACACGGCCAGATTTTCCACGGCAAGAGCAAATAGGAGAAGGGATAAGAGCCAGCCGTCTCTGGTGCCACCTCCTATAGGGACCAGGGCAGATACAGAGCCTGCAACTTGGAAGTATGCTGTAAGGGCAGTGTACAATAATCACACATAAGCCAAAAAATGAATGCCCATGTTCAAATGTTTCAATAATATAAACATATTCATCCAGATGACTGAATCGAAGACCTTGTCATTATCGGCCAAAAGCAATGCCGCGGAATGAAATTAGGGTGGTGCACTACAGCAATTGCATTGTGGGCACTGCGTATATTATGATTAAGCATGGGTGAATTTTGCGAATCTCGCATTCGCGAATTTTGCGGATTTGCAAACTCGCAATCCGCAAAATCAGCGAATTCTCGCGAATTTTTTTTTTGGTGTTCGCGCGGGTTTCTGCCAGTTCGCGAGGGTTTTTGTACAATTTCGCAAACGCGAACTTACCTGTCGGGTCGCAAGTTTTGCGAACTTGTTGTTTCTACGTGTCCAGCGTGTTTGGGACACTCTTCTTCATCACTGCCACCCTCTGTCACCACTGCCACTCTCTGGTTCACCCATGCCACCCTCTGGCTCACCCATGCCACCCTCAGTTTCATCACAGCACCCTCTGGTTGTCCAGTGTACATTATTGTGGCAAAGCAAAGCACACCTTCCCTGCCTCAAGTGACCTGAATTAATTTGGGGCTGATTAACGTGTCACAGAATATTTTTTTTAGCTGGCACCTGCTTCCTTAGTGCTTCCTGATTAGTGATCTTTTGCACTTGCTAAGTGCTTTCATTGTTGCAAAATTAGTTACAACACCTGCCCTGCCCCAACTGACAATAATGAATTAGGGGCTGATTAATGTGTCACTGGATTTGAACTTCCAGCCTGGCTCCTGCTTGTCTCCCTTAGCTGTAATTCAGGACCTTTGTGGCATATGTGTAACTATTCTGAGGGTCAGAGCAGGGTCACATAATAGTTGCAAGTAGGCAACTGAACTCTGGAGGGGCCCCTCAGGAAGCACTACAGGAAATGGCTACTAATGATGAGCTTGAACTTTTGAACCTGGTAAGTAGTTTCAGTTTTGCTAAGATCGTATTTCTGCAATTTAGCGCTTATTCGCGGGGCTCGAAGTTGAACTGGGAAGCCGTGAACTCACGCGAACAGTGCGAGCAAGCCATAAAATCCGCTGCTCGCGGATTTGGCGGGAAATTCGCGAATCTCGCGGATTGCGAATTTACCGAAAATCCGCAAAATCCACGAGCGGAACGGATTTTCCGCCCATACTTAATTATGATGTGTCGCCTACTAGGGCATAAAGCCGGTTTGATCTAAGTGTGTCAGGTCGGGCATGTGGGGTAGCAATGTATTGGTCAGAATCTTTGCTAGCAATTTAACGTCTATGTTCAAAAGGGCTATTGGCCTGCATGATGAGCAGAGCTCTGGTGGGAGACCCATTTTCAGGAATAATACAATTTCTTCATGCCTCCAGTCAGGAGGCATAGGGTTTTCTTTCAGGGCAAGATGGATTGTAGCTAAATAATAGGGTCCCAGAAGGGGTATGATGCTTCAAAAAAGTAGCAGGGCCCAGGATCTTTCCCAGATTTAATTTTGGATATGGCGGTAGTCAATTCCTCCAACATAATAGGAACTTCAAAAGACTCTCAGGCATCTGCGGATAGCCCCTTAGGCGGTATGTCCCGAAAGAAGTCATCAGTCTGGGATTCTGTCAGGACTTTGCTTTTAGCATACAGGGTTTGATAGAATTTAGCGGAATGGTGGGCCATCTCTTCGGGGTCTGTGAGTGTCGTGCCATCACAAGTTTGAATTGCTGGTATTTAAACTGGTTTCAAGGCATATTGGCACAGACTATGTAGGAGCTTTCCTGTTTTGTCATTCCACTGATAGATCCTTCTTTCCGAGGCCAGCCAATCACATTTGGCCTCTTCCGGCAGTTCCCCTTTATATTCAATCAATCAATCAAGAAATTTAAAAGCGCGCTACTCACCCAAGAGGGTCTCAAGACGCAGCAGGGTGCATCTCCGAGTCAGCCGAAAAGCCGGATCTTGAGTCTCTTCCTGAAGGTGTGCAGAGTAGGGGAGCGTCTGATGTTGACTGAGAACTCGGTCCAGGCCTTTGCCGTGATGTAGGATATGGCTCTTCCACGGGTCTGGGTCTAAGGATGCACAGTATTTCTGCTAGGGCAAGGTCGGGCGAGTGGAGGTTTCTTTTGGGTATTTTGGATTGGTGTTGTGGAGGGCTTTGTAGACGTGGCTTAGTAGCCTGAAGGTTATGCTCTTCTGGACAGGGAGCCAGTGGAGGTCTCGCAGGTGTTGGGTGCTGTGCTCATGATGTGGGAGGCCGAGGAGAAGTCTGACTGTGGTGTTCTGGATTATATGGAGTATGAGTAGCAGGGATTTGTTGATTCAAGCACAGATGGCGTTTCTTTAGTCCAGTCTGCTGGTTATGAGTGCATGGTTGATGGTCTTTCTGGCTTTGGGGGGATCCACTTGAAGGTCTTCCAGAGGGTGTTGAAACAGGTGGAGGCAACAGGCATTGACTTGGTGAGTCATGGTGAGAGAGGAGTCGATTATGATGCTGAGGTTCTGGGCGTGGTCTGTGGGGGTGGGGGTTGCCAAGGGCAGTGGGCCACCAGGTGTTGTCCCAGGCTGCAGGGTTGGGAATAAAGGACGAGGACTTCTGTCTTCTCTGAGTTGAGCTACAGGCAGCTGCTGCTCATCCAAGCAGCGATGTCTTTCATTCCCTCCTGGAAGCTGAATCTGGTGGTTTCAGGGTCTTTCGTGATGGAGAGGATGAGCTGGGTATCATCAGCGTCCTTGACTTCGCTGAGGGGTTTGGTGAATTGCTGGATGATGCTGAAGATTTCTTTTGAGTTGCTGGAGTTGGTGAGGATTCTGTTCTGGATGTAGGTCCTTTTGGTGGATCTGATGAGTTGGTGGTATTCTGTCATGGCTTTCTTGTAGGTGATGTGGTCTTCTGAAGTTTTGTGGTTCCTCCTTCGTGTTTCAGGACGTCTGCAAGGGAGTCTGGCCTCTTGCAGGTTGGTGGTATTTTTTTGGCAGTAAGCCTAATTGACTGCGGGTGCAACCCCCATCTCTCTCCCTACCATTTCTCTTTAATTCCAAGATCCATGCTTTCATTTGTAAGAATTTCAGTTTTTTTCATCGCCTCACTGCTGTACAGTGGCTAATGTTGATCCCACGTATAGTTGGTTTCATGGCTTCCCAAAATACAATGGGAGAAGCGGCCACTCGTCATTGAATGAGAAGTAGGCAAGCAACGCTTTGTGTATATATGTTCTGTAGAGTAAATTGTGCATTTGCCATGGCAATAACCACCAGCAAAGGATAGGCCTCTTGGGCACGCCAACAGTTGCAGTCCCACCGGGGAGTGGCCCGAAAAGCCTCTGGCATAATCTCTACTTCAGGTATTCTGAGAGCATGTGCGCTGGTAACAAAGATATAATCAAGCCTGTAAAATGAACCATGGACCGTGGAGAGGTACGGGTGCAGGGCCCTCCATGTATCAGTACATCCCAACAGTCCTGCCATTTATCCCAGCCTGGACTTTTGCGGTGCCCCACATAACTCCATCTGTCATGCTCAGGGTGTAGCATATCATTTCAATCTCCACCAATGATTGCTAGGCCTCAGATGTTGCCCCCAAACTTCTGTAATATGTTCAACAAATGTTTGGTTCAGGGGTGGGGGGCATAAACACTGCCCAGCACCATGGATTCACAGCCCACTGTGCCCTGCACAAAAACACATCTGCCCTGTGTATCTACCTATGTGTGGATGTGTATGAATAGGACTTCATGTTGAATCAACATGGCTACCCCTCTGGATCCTCGTGTAAATCCAGCATGAAATATGTGTGTGAAGCCGAAGCGGGCCAGGTATTGTGTTTTGGTCCCTAGTAAATGGGTGGATATCGGCCCCCAGGTCCTTCACTTGTCTAAGAATGGTGCTGTGTCTAACCTTACCTAGCAGACCCCGGACATTCCATGTGATATTGTGCATCTTCCTAGCTGGAGCTCACTTACCCTGGGTTGTTAGTGGGATACGGGACATGTATGATCAGGGATGTAACCTACGGGAGGGCTACTGCTTTCGGACAACAAATGCACTAACATAATTTTGTAAAACAGAACTAATAACCAAACCCCACTTCCAAGCCACCCTCCCACCCATTCCCACCCCAATTCCTAAAAAACTTTGAAGCTTCTGTCGCAGAGGAGATTCTGCACTGGTCCAACAGGAATTAGGCACAGGATTCGTCCAATGGATTGCCAAACACCCCATCTACTGCTTGTGTCCTGTGAAATTCAAAATGGTCTGCTCAGGTAGAGTATCCCAATAATATACCAGCGTAGTTAGTTTTGTCACTAGTATACATCATCCTGCCCTTTTCTATTCTTTTTGACTGGTGTGGTTTTGAAGATATGGAATCAGTTGCCAAGGGTGTCAGTTCAAACACCAACATGTGATCTAGAGTGCCAGGATGACTGTGATCGATGTCTTTGCTTGTCTTTCTTGTTAGTCTGACTGTGTTGTGAGAATTCAGATGATGAGTCTGAGTCCCGAGGTGGGGTGTATGAGGATTCAAATGTTGAATCTCATCAGTGCATGTAAACACCTCCTCAGGTGTGCCTAAAACATGGTGCGGTCCTTATAGCTGACTCTCAGACAGGCTGTGAAAAGCAGCGCATAATAGATTTCTAGATCTCTGAGGCTTGTTATCACTGCAGTGAAGGACTGGTATTGTTGTCCCAGCTAGGTGTAATCTACGAAAATCATCATGCGATGTGAGACAAATGTAAGGGACTCTTGTATCCTGCACCATCGGCGAACACTGTCTGACTTAATGGAAATTGAGTATCTGGGAGATAACTGGCCATGGTCTGGCACCCAGGGGGGGTTTCACAGTCAGGGCTCTGTGGGTGCATTCTATAATGAAACAGGTGGAAAGGGATTCACCTAGGATCCAGGATTTGAGCCATTGAGCGAGAAGTGCACTGACATCTGTGTCCTTGCAGTCCATGGGAAAACCTAAAAAGCGTAGGGTGTTTCTATGGGCTCTTCCTTCAGCATCTTCTACACGATAAGCCAGCTTGCGTGTGATTTTCTTGAGGGTATCCACCTTTCCTTGGAGTGTAGAGACTGCGTCCTCCACACCAGAGACACTGGTCATGGCCTGAGTGAGATGCACCACAGCATTGCGAAGATCTTGGCGCAGTAACATCACATCGACCCTACTGCTCTAATGTTAGCATCTAACATATCCCTGGTTTGGGTTATCGCAGCCAGAAACACAGCATTAACTGGAGTACCACTGTATCGGCCTGCTCCTCCTGCCATCCTCGCACCCTACCCTGTGTATTTGTCCATAGTGCTTTGCTTTGGAGCGAGGACCGGGGACAAATCTTTGACATGCTTTGCTATAACCAAGTAGAGCAATTACTTTAATCCATCATAAACATTTATGCAATAAAGAAAGAAGAACATCCCTAATTAGAATTATTCAAAATAACATATATTACCAACGTAATCACATTTTCTTTACAATTTTATCTGGTTGTAACATAGTCATGCTGTCACAAAAAGCTTAAGTTATTGAAAAATGATGCAAGGCAAGCTAATCAGTGATAAGGTGATCTAGAGAAGACAAGGTGTTTTAAGTGATTAGACTATATACAGTGCTGTACAAGAGGTATCTAAAATGTTCAATTCAATGGACATCTGTCCCTATACACATGAATCTCCAATCCATATATTACTTGCTCTGCTTTTCACAGGTAATGGAGAGGGTAGGGAACAGATTGACCTTTTTCACCCAGAGAAGTGCGTGATTCAAAGAGGAGTCATGGCGGGTCTTCTTCAGGACATGGGGGGACAGCCTGTGAGGTGAAATAATTTGACCAAGAGTAAGGTGTGTTACACATGGTACATAGATGAAAACCGATGTTCTGTAGGACCTACCAGTGGGGCTGGTAACCAAAACCAGTAGAGTTCTCCAATGTATGATCAACCAGGGGTTGGATTCTGTGGTAATAATTGGAGGGCAAAATAAGAATGGGTGCAGCTGGATGAGTTTGCCATAGTGATAGCCAGACAGAAAGAATGAAAGGTTACCTTGGTGATGATGATAATGAATTACATCAGCATGTGGTCTACCAATGGTTGGATTCTTAAAGCAGTGATGGTAATGAATCACATCAAAAGGCAGTTGTAGCACAAGTCAAAACACGGTAAGAGGGAAAAAGGCAGGGAACCCAGGATGTAAGCCTCCATAAAAGGCAAGGATGCTCATACAGTGCACTGGTTGTATTATATTGCATGGTGGTGGATTGAAAACCAAGGCGTGCTCCAGGGACCGTGAGTGAATAAGAATATGAATTTGAATCGCCCACAGGCATTGACACTAAATTGCAAGCGGTCGATCAAGACTTAGGTCATTCTAGCCATGCAAACTTTGCTTGAACAAGGACCCTATCACAGTTGAACTCATTCTAAAGTGAATACACTCATTCAGATGGAACGGTGAATAAGTTGGAGTAATTAAAAAGCTCAGCGATTGATTAAAAGAATATGCGGGATTGTTGAGAAAACCCTTAACCCTTCCTTTCCTGTGATATGAGCTAATTAAAAGCACACACATGTGCAGCAAGGCTGCAGTAGTGCTAAACAATTGCTAAATCATTGCTATGATATGAAGGAAGAGGTAATTGCCCTGAAAGCACAAGTGAAGAATCACAGAGAAGGTAAACAGACTCCATTCGGCAGGTGATCAATCAAGGGCTGAGGCCATACCATTCGTGCGAAATTAGCTTAACCATAGACACCTGACTTAGTTAGAATCGTTCTATTCACTGATTTGCCAATCATGCAATTTGGCTAGCGGTAAAAAAAAACGGGAATTGCGTGTGGTTGAGGGGTGAAATAGGCGTTGAGCTCCGGCATACAGGAATGTACGGTGTATCAAAAGCTATGACCAAGAAAGCCGCGCGGGATCTGAAAAATGGGGTAACGCATGCAGCGGAAACACTACTGAGGAAGTAACCGATTCTAGAACCAGCACGCATTACAGAAGGTGCACAGGATTGACTTTGAAAAGGGTAATTGTGATATTGTAGACTAACATGCAGCAGATTGCTAACGCAACGTACCTCTGTCTGGCCGGCAGCGTTGAAAGTGAACAGCCTGAGCCCGCCGGAGGGGAGGTTATTTAAATTCAACCACACCTACTGACTTGTGAGTCATCAGCGGTCTTCCATCAATTGGCAAGAAACAAGGAACAGCTGGGTCCTGCAGTTTGTGAGGTGGGAATTAGACCGGGGACATGGGAGGAGCTCGACTGATATTCCACAGTGAATAATAATACATTTGGAACAAACACCATAGTTGCAAATAAGAAATTGTTTAGGTACCAATGCACGGCCATATACAATTCTGGTTTATAAGAGATAAGAACATTCATCATAGCGAAACTATCCATAAATTATGTTATGGTATATCAGATCAGTTGAGCTTAATTACAGGGGTAAGGTTTGAAACCGGATTTTGTGAGATTGGTGTATACAATTGCATATGGAACACTGAAAATGTAACAAAGTATCACACAGTGGGATTTAAGGCATATTGCAACATATCACACAGTTGGAATTATACATTAATATTGGTAATTTGCATACCTGGCTAATAAAAACAAAGATATTCATCATGGACCTAGTGTAGTGAGCGCGCTCGCACGGCACGTCACGTGGCTACGTGACGTGCGTTGACGTAGAGGCGCGGCAGGCGGAGCGCGGCATTGAGAGCGCGAGCAGGCTGGGCGCAGGACATGCTTTGCGCTCCTTGTATGTATGTACTTGAATAAACAAGTTGGCACCGTCATCCGACTCCGAGAGTTATTGGGGGAAGAAAGAGTATCTTTACAGTGGCGACGAGGGTGGGATACTGACCCACGACCCCCACCACGCAGACTACGAGAAGCACGGCGGAACGGAGTGGTGGCGCAGGAGAAACGAGGAAGGCCCGAGGGTACGCACAGCGACCCCATCCTCATAGGGCACGGCAAGGAGCGCAACGCAACCATCAGCAAGGAGAACAGAGCACCGAGAGCACAAATAGCGACGGTCGAAGAACCCTGAACAACCGAGGTAGGAAGCCAGTCACGGTCACGGCCCACCGGGATACGCACTGGCTACTCCACCCGAACAGGAAAGGGCTGAAAGGAACAGCCCTCCACCCTTGCTCAAGAAGGAAGAGCGAAACGGTGCACCAGGGAGTCCGAGAAGCCTGGAAGGTACGCTACCCGCAGCCCGGGCGGAGAAGATGAATGCACAAGCGGGCTACGCGATAGCGCCAGTCCAGTTCCTTCCCCGACCAGGAGAACCGCTCATGAAATGGGAGGACTGGAAGGAATACATAGACAATTTCATAGAAGTGATGGAAGACGAGAGTGAGGAGAAGTTCAAGCCGCCGAGAAAGAAACGAATCCTGCTGCTGAATCTGGGCCCTGAAGGTCTAAGGATCTACAAAAGCTTGGTGCCGAAGAAGAGAGAGACTGAGGATGACGATGTGTATGCCCATGCGCTGGAAGACCTAGAAGAACACTTCAAACCCTCGGTGTGCGTCTCAGTAGACAGGTTTAACTTCCAGCAAAGGAAGCAACTACCCGGGGAAACGGTGGAAGAGTATGTAGCGGCGTTGAAGAAACTGGCGGTATCGTGCAAATATGCCAACTGGGAAAGTGAATTCATAAAAGACCAAGTGGTGATGCACACCACGTGCACGAGCGTGCAGGACAAGCTATGGGCCGCAGGGGACACCTCTCTCAAGGACGTGTTAGTGATAGTGAAAAGGGCTGAACTGGCACGAAGATGTGCTGCGGCTACGAAGAAGGAGGTCGTGCCCGGCGGGACGGTGAACAAAGTAGACGAGGAAGAACACCACAAGGATAATCAGGCACGGAAACAGCCAGAAAAGGGTCCCGACAAATGGCGGAACAGCCCAGGCAACCCTGGCAAACAGGCCGGAAATAACAAACGGCCTTGCTACAGATGCGGCAGTTGGACGCACGAGGCGCACGACCGGAAGTGCCCTGCGCTTCGCGCCAAATGCACGTTCTGCGGAATAATCGGCCATTTTGAAAAGGCGTGCAGGAAGAAGGCAGCCAAGAACGCAGTGAAGTACGTGGCCCAAGCATCGGAGGAGCCAGAAGAAGCAGCAGAGGAAGAGGTGATCACAGTCCTCTGCATCTACGACGAAATATTAAGCATAAACGACCGAGGCCGTGGCACCGGCGGAGGAAGAACGATGAAACCCGTCATGGAAATGAAGATCGGAGGCGTCGAAGTCCAGGTGGTGGCAGACACAGGGTCGCCTTACACCATCATCCCCCGGAGCGTGTGGGAAGAGAAGTTCGCTCCGCGACTGGGCCCCGAGCTGGACAAGCTGGACATACGTCCCGTTACCTACAACGGTGATCGAATCCCCATGGCCGGGTGCAGGAGATTGAACTTCGAGTTCAGGGGCAGAGAGGCCAGGTGCAAACTATATGTCTCCGAGAAAGGTCCCTCCGTCCTAGGGTGGCTCGACCAAGGAGACCTGGGCATCAAGCTGGACCCAGGAGGCAAGGAACAGATATTATTGACGGAGCCGGAGGAAGCGCTGGACACGAATAAATGGAGGAAGAAGTTCCCAACGGTCTTCGGAGGCTCAGTGGGCAAACTCGACAGATTTGCACACAAGATCGTACTCAAAAAAGGAGCTGTACCGGTGGCACACAAGGTGAGGAACATCCCGCTAGCAGTGAGGGACGACGTGAAGGAAGAACTTCAACAGCTGGAGAAAAGAGGGATCATCGAGCCGATAGCCTGTGCTGAATGGCTATCGCCGTTGGTGGTGGTGAAGAAACCAAACGGAAAGGTCCGTTTATGCGTGGACCTACGTGAATTGAACAAAAATATAGTGGTGGAGAAGTTTCCTCTTCCCCGGATAGAGGAGATGCTGGCCAGCACAAGGGGTATTCAGAGGTACTCCACCATAGACTTGACTTCAGCGTATCACCAGATAGCGTTACACCCAGAGAGCCGCAGCTTAACATCCTTCATAACTCCCTTCGGATGCTATCGATTCCGCCGCATGCCGTTCGGACTAGCCTCGGCGGCTGCGGTATTTCAAAAGCTCATGCATCAGCTGTTTCAGGACCTCAAGGGAGTGCAATACTTCCAGGATGATATATTGGTGATGGGCCAGGACAGGATGGACCACGACAGGAAGCTGGAGGCGGTGTTGGGCATCCTGGAAGGGAAGGGCCTCACAGCAGAATGGGCCAAATGCCGGATAGGGATGGAGAAGGTAACGTACTTGGGCCACGAAATCAGTGCTCAAGGTGTGACTCCCAAGAGTGAAAATGTAAAGGCGATCTGCGACGCACCATCACCAGCTACCAAGGAGGAAGTCAGGTCATTCCTGGGAATGGCGGAATACTATGGGAAATTCATTGAACATTTCGCCTCGAAAACTCACCACATGAGGCTGTCAACCCGTGAGAACAGCGAGTTCTGTTGGTCAGAGGAAGCTCAACGGGAATTTGAAATGATAAAGAGAGAAGTGGCAGGGGCAATTCCACTGCAAGGGTTCGACCCCCAAGGAAGCACCATACTAACCACAGATGCTAGTGATAAAGGACTGGGGGCAGTCCTCATGCAAGACCGAGGTCAGGGGAGAGTCGAGACCATATGCTTCGCATCCCGCACCCTGAATGACACTGAAAAGAGATATAGTGTGATTGAGAAAGAAATGTTGGCGGTGGTGTGGGCCATGTCCCGGTTCCGGCAGTTCCTGTGGGGCACGAGGTTCCGGTTGAGGACTGATCACAAGCCCCTCCTCAAAGTGCTCACATCTAGTGGACATGCGGAAGCAACACCGAGGATCTCGAAAATGTCGCTCAAATTAATGGAGTTCCGCTATGATGTTGAACACATTCCAGGGAACAGGAACAAAGTGGCGGACTACCTGAGTAGGGCGGCAGCGATGGAGCCCAGCACAGAATGCCCCGAGGCGGGGGAAGAGTGGGTCGCACTCACCGAGGACCTCGAAGTATCTATCAGCAAACAGGAATGGAAAACGGCATATGACGGAGACCCGAACATGGAGCAAGTGAAGGACTACATTGTGAGAGGCTGGCCGGACAAATGCAAATTAGAGCGCGGCCTTGTTCCCTACTTCGAGGTGAGAGAGGAACTATCTATGGATGACCAGGGAACATTTATATACAGAGGGGAAAGAGTCATACCCCCGTCAACGATGATACCCAGATTGATGGACATGTTACACGAAGGCCACCTGGGAGTGGGAAAACTGAAACTAAGGGCCAAGCAGAATTATTGGTGGCCAGGAATGGACATAAGAGCGGAAAGACACGTGAGAGAGTGCCTGAGGTGCCAAGGCGCGGACAAAACGCTCAAACCATTGCGCCCTGCCCTGGGAAAGATTGATCCTCCACAAAACCCGTGGGAGGAACTGTCCATAGACATTTTGGGGCCAGTGCTGAATGCACAGGGTATACAGAAATACATTTGTGTAATGGTGGATCGTTATTCGAAATGGCCGGAAGTAAAGATCGAAGAAACAATGGACACTGAGAAAATAGTGAGCTTCATGGCAGAGACCTTCGTGAGAGAGGGCATCCCTAAGTGTGTCCTCAGTGACAATGGGCCCCAATTCCGCTCTGACAGATGGAACCAATTTATGCAAAGAAATGGAATAGCGTCTAAACACACATCCATATACCACCCGGCGGGGAATGGGTTGGTGGAGCGCTTCAATAGAGTGGTGATGGGCTCGATATAAGCGGCTATTGCAGACAACAAAGACTGGGAGGCGGAGATATGGCACATGGTGTGGGTGTATCGGATAACTCCCACGAACACTGGCTATAGCCCTTTCCAGATATTAAGGGGCCGGGAGCCGTTCACCCAAGACAACAGGATATGGAAGGACAGAGTTATCAAGAGTGAGTGGTCACCGGCAGTGGTGCAAGCCAATCTGAAGAAGGCACAAGCAGTGTATACCAAACACTATGATGCGAGGAGGAATGTAAAAGACACTGCCCTCGAAAAGGGGGAATGGGTGAGAGTAAGACTGCCCACTCTACAGAGAAAAGGGGAAAGTAAGTACAGCAGGCCCCTGAGAGTTGTGGAAATCAAGGGCCGGGCGGCCTTGCTGAGCGATGGAAACGTGTGGTCGCAGGATCGCATGGCCAGGTGCAATAAAATACTCAACTGGAGAAGCAGAGACAACAGGGATGAGAGTGAGAGCAACAGGGACCATTCCAGTGACTATGGAGGTGAAGACCCGGACTTAGGAGAAGGTAGTAACGAAGATCAAGGGGCCAGTGCAGAATGTCAGCCGGAGGAAGACAGCAGTCGGAGTGTGCCTGGCGCGGCTGCGCTAGAGAGTGGACAGAGTGAAGAAGCAACGACGGCCAATTCCCCGGTAAGACTGACGAGAAGGGGCAGGGCGGTGGTCCCACCAGTGAGGTTCAGAGACTATGATATGAGTCAGGACTTGTTCACATAACTCTTTGGAAAAAAGGGAGATATGTAGTGAGCACGCTCGCACGGCACGTCACGTGGCTACGTGACGTGCGTTGACGTAGAGGCGCGGCAGGCGGAGCGCGGCATTGAGAGCGCGAGCAGGCTGGGCGCAGGACATGCTTTGCGCTCCTTGTATGTATGTACTTGAATAAACAAGTTGGCACCGTCATCCGACTCCGAGAGTTATTGGGGGAAGAAAGAGTATCTTTACACCTAGGAATGTGTATTTTCTGGTTCACATACATTGCATAAGATTTTGCAATATTTGCTCAACCGTTCTGCTAACCCCTGTTACACTATGTACCCATAAATGCCACCCATTCTATCCCTTGTGGTTTGCCTAATCCCAAGAGTGAAATAATCCCTGAGTGGGGGGTTTATAGTCACATATGCATCTTATAGATTTGTAAATTCAAAATCTTTTGCAATGTAGGTGAACCGGAAAATGCACATTCCTTGGTTCGTCTTTTGCTCAGATTGTTAAAACTGGAGTATAATATGCATTATAACCATTGTATTTGCTCCTTATATTTGATATGCCATAACATTATTCACAGATAACTTTTGTTATGATGAATGTCTTTGTTTTTATTAGCCAGGTATGCAAATTACCAATATGAATGTATAATTTCAACTGTGTGATATGTTGCAATATGCCTTAGAATATGGGGAGCATCCACACCCTTGTTTCACAGTCTTCCTGTGGGGGTTGAGGTCCAAGGGTTGCCTTAATGGGCACTCAGGGGGGCCTCTCCCGGCCACAAGTCACACCAAGACCTGACCTGGCCACTTCCGTAAAAAAGGGAAGTACCCCACCTCTATCGGGCGCCACACCCCTCCCTCATGTAGTATGGGCAGCGCTGCCCTGGCTCTGTTCACGCCGCTCTTGGATTTCTGGATCCTTGAGGGCCCCTCAAGATATGGCAAGCAGGAGGATCAGGCAGGCTTCACCTCGTCTATTGCGGTGTCCTTGATGAATGATATGCCACCACAGGTCACTGCATATTTACAACAAGGGGTGGTGAGGGACAGAGTCTCTGAATTAAGCAGAAAGCTCTCACCCAGTCAAGAGATCAGGGCTAGATCCAACACCGTTTTTTAGCTCACTGCACCATCCCAGTTTCAGAACCTGGCTGTATGCAAATTAGTCTGTTCCTGTCCCAGTGCATGATGGGAACAGGGCAAACCAAACTACAAAAGCCAATTCTTACACTGGGAAGGAAACAAGCTCCCGTGGACCGGTTTCTGGCATTACAGCCGTCTTCGGCCCGGTTTGCTTGAATCCTGATGGTGCAATGAGCAAGGGTCTCACATCTGAGAATACCCTTCCACGCTTAGGGTGGACAAAAATATTTACAGCAAGGGGTGGTGAGGGACAGAGTCTCTGAATTAAGCAGAAAGCTCTCACCCAGTCAAGAGATCAGGGCTAGATCCAACACCGTTTTTTAGCTCACTGCACCATCCCAGTTTCAGAACCTGGCTGTATGCAAATTAGTCTGTTCCTGTCCCAGTGCATGATGGGAACAGGGCAAACCAAACTACAAAAGCCAATTCTTACACTGGGAAGGAAACAAGCTCCCGGGGACCGGTTTCTGGCATTACAGCCGTCTTCGGCCCGGTTTGCTTGAATCCTGATGGTGCAATGAGCAAGGGTCTCACATCTGAGAATACCCTTCCACGCTTAGGGTGGACAAAAATATTTACAACAAGGGGTGGTGAGGGACAGAGTCTCTGAATTAGGCAGAAAGCTCTCACCCAGTCAAGAGATCAGGGCTAGATCCAACACCGTTTTTTAGCTCACTGCACCATCCCAGTTTCAGAACCTGGCTGTATGCAAATTAGTCTGTTCCTGTCCCAGTGCATGATGGGAACAGGGCAAACCAAACTACAAAAGCCAATTCTTACACTGGGAAGGAAACAAGCTCCCGGGGACTGGTTTCTGGCATTACAGCCGTCTTCGGCCCGGTTTGCTTGAATCCTGATGGTGCAATGAGCAAGGGTCTCACATCTGAGAATACCCTTCCACGCTTAGGGTGGACAAAAATATTTACAACAAGGGATGGTGAGGGACAGAGTCTCTGAATTAAGCAGAAAGCTCTCACCCAGTCAAGAGATCAGGGCTAGATCCGACACCGTTTTTTAGCTCACTGCACCATCCCAGTTTCAGAACTTGGCTGTATGCAAATTAGTCTGTTCCTGTCCCAGTGCATGATGGGAACAGGGCAAACCAAACTACAAAAGCCAATTCTTACACTGGGAAGGAAACAAGCTCCCGGGGACCGGTTTCTAGCATTACAGCCGTCTTCGGCCCGGTTTGCTTGAATCCTGATGGTGCAATGAGCAAGGGTCTCACATCTGAGAATACCCTTCCACGCTTAGGGTGGACAAAAATATTTACAACAAGGGGTGGTGAGGGACAGAGTCTCTGAATTAAGCAGAAAGCTCTCACCCAGTCAAGAGATCAGGGCTAGATCCAACACCGTTTTTTAGCTCACTGCACCATCCCAGTTTCAGAACCTGGCTGTATGCAAATTAGTCTGTTCCTGTCCCAGTGCATGATGGGAACAGGGCTAACCAAACTACAAAAGCCAATTCTTACACTGGGAAGGAAACAAGCTCCCGGGGACCGTTTTCTGGCATTACAGCCGTCTTCGGCCCGGTTTGCTTGAATCCTGATGGTGCAATGAGCAAGGGTCTCACATCTGAGAATACCCTTCCACGCTTAGGGTGGACAAAAATATTTACAACAAGGGGTGGTGAGGGACAGAGTCTCTGAATTAAGCAGAAAGCTCTCACCCAGTCAAGAGATCAGGGCTAGATCCAACACCGTTTTTTAGCTCACTGCACCATCCCAGTTTCAGAACCTGGCTGTATGCAAATTAGTCTGTTCCTGTCCCAGTGCATGATGGGAACAGGGCAAACCAAACTACAAAAGCCAATTCTTACACTGGGAAGGAAACAAGCTCCCGGGGACCGGTTTCTGGCATTACAGCCGTCTTCGGCCCGGTTTGCTTGAATCCTGATGGTGCAATGAGCAAGGGTCTCACATCTGAGAATACCCTTCCACGCTTAGGGTGGACAAAAATATTTACAACAAGGGGTGGTGAGGGACAGAGTCTCTGAATTAAGCAGAAAGCTCTCACCCAGTCAAGAGATCAGGGCTAGATCCAACACCGTTTTTTAGCTCACTGCACCATCCCAGTCACTGCGGCATTGGGTCTCCGCCATCATCCGTTGTCTGGAGATTTAATCCCACGGTAGGCGTGCCCTCACCATCTGACTATGTCCTGGTCTCTTCACTTGATGGGCCTTGACTCTAGGCTCACGCTATCCCTTCTGCGCCCCTTGTGGTACCTCAGTGACCCGCAGGCCCTATAGGTCCACCGGGCAACACGCCTGTTCGGCGCATGTCTCTTTGCCCGGTCCCCTTCTTGGACCCACGAGATCACACTGATCGGGGGTCGTGGGGCATCCGGCATGATAGCCTTCCACGGGTTCAGCGCCATGGCAGCTAGCTGCCTCAGTCAGAGCCACAGGCCTTGTGGCTCGGAGAGATTACTGTAAAACACGGGTGTCATCCAGGGCCAACTCTCAGCCGTACACCGGATATCTTTCTGAATGCAGGAGGTATGTTTTACAGTAGTACGCTGGCTGGAAAGTGACGGATAATGTATGGACTACAGGTGCTACCCTTATACACATTTGCCATGTTGGGTCAAGGCCACACCCCTTGAAAAAAATATTCAATATTGACTGCAAAAAAGGTTTTCTCATAGCAATTTTGAGCAGCCCCACTATAATTTCGGTAGGGACCCAGTTGGGTCCAACTCTTCTAATAAGGATATCACAGACCACTTCTTTTCTTGTGGGATACTAGTATACAGTGAGGCTATGTCCAATGTCACCAACAGTTGTCTATCTCTGTCATAGGGCTGGTTCTCAACTAGTTTAATAGACTCATTGGTGTCTCAGATATAGAATCACATCTTGCAACCCATGGTTGTAAAAAAGATTAATGTATTTGGAGAGGGGTGCTAAGATGGACCCACATCCTGAAACTATATGTCTGCCAATGGTTTATCCCTGTTTTTCTGGACCTTAGGTAAGGTGTATGTAGTCAGGATATGGGGATTCTTCTTGTTCAAGAAGCCAAATCCAAATCCCTGAGGTAACCCTCATTCAGTGTTAGTTGATTTATGAGTTTAGCAGCTTCTTTGGTGGGGTCACCCTGATTCCTTTTTGTAGTTTTCCACTATCTTCAGATGTGTTGGAATCTTTTCGCTATAGTCCTCAAGTTCCTGAAACACAATCACTCCACCTTATCAGCAGGTTTGATGACTATGCCATCATTTATTTTAAGAGATTCTAAGCTAAGTCTCTCTTCCTTGCTTATGTTGTACCTAATGTATTTCTTGTCATCAAAGAGCTTCATCACATCTCTCAAGACTACTTGCTCAAATGCCAGTATCGTACTAGACATTATGTGAGTGGAGGGACTGAACATAAAAAGGAGTTCTATAACTAGCTTTCAAATCCCTCTTGTCCTGTGTGGGATTAGGGTTCTTATGGAATAATGGTGTAGGCATATTTTTCTGAAAAATTGGTGAAGCTCATCTTTGGTGCTACAGCAACTGGGTGGTGCTGTGGAGACAAACAATAACCCCTTAGTCAAAAACATTTGTTCTGTAGTGGTCAATATGCGACTGGAAAAATTATTAATGGGATTATTCAAATCTTTGGTCTGATCCATCAGCGGTCCGTCACCCTTTGTGAGACCCTACTTTGTGCTCCTGCTTCCAAATTTTAATTACTCACTAATAGTCCCACAGGGATCACCTTATGTGTGTCTGACTCCTGGTCTCAATCTCCCTGTGTTTTTCATGTGGGTAGAATATCACAGTTTACCATCCCCTGACTCTTTCTCTGTTCCACCCTCGATTCTGGGCTCTGTTTCTGTTCCAGCCCTGGTCTAGTCCACCTTCTGTGTGAGTCATCCATCTTCTGTCCCCTCAAAAAGGTCCAGAGGACAATTCTTGAAAACTTTGTCCCTGATTGTATGGGCGGCCAGCAGCACTGGATCAGGAAGATGAATTATCCTCACTTATCCTGCTCTTAATTGACTGAAGGCGTGAATTATCAAATAAAGATGGTCATCACTTAAGTGTCTCTTGATTCATCATTAGACAGAGGATATTTTCATTTAGGCTGAACATGCATTACTCCAATAATGTAAATTTTCCTCACTTATCCTGTTCTTTACTGACAAGAGGCGAGTGGCAGCCTAAGGTATATTTTTTCAGTGCCCGTCATGCACGTGACAGATTTCAGCACTGTGTTGCTATGACCACCCAGCAGCATCTGAATGACTGCTTCCATGTTATTCAGATACGTCAACTGTTGGTTTACAGCTTGATGTCTGACCCATGTACACCCTTACACAGCGGCCATCCTTCTTAACTGACTCTCTGCCAGCCCATCATCTAATCCAGGGGTCTCCAAACCGGTCCTGGAGGCCCGGATCCATGCCAGATTTTTAAAATTACTACATGTATCTCAATGGGGATATCCCAAAAATCTGGAATGGATCCGGCCATCCAGGACCGGTTTAGAGACCCCTTGTCTAATCAGTAGATTAGGGACACCCTGCAGAGAAAGGCTGCTTGATTCCCTCTCCACCATCATTGAAGGTATGATGGGTGTGGCGGTTTCAAACTAAACTATTTTTAGTACCTCACCTTTAGTTTTCACTCTAATTATCGACTCAGTGTATTTTGTGCTTTATAGAAATTACTTGGTTATTGATGTCGAGGAAGCATTGTTTGGCTCCTGTGTCTATCGCCAGCGCACACAAAGAATTAAGATGCACAGCTTTCTTCGGGATTTGCATGAGATATTAAATAATTAATGTATGAGCACTTCTTATTAGAGCACGTCACAACCTCTTTTTTCACTGCATGACATGGATGTTTAATGAGTGGCCCAATATTATTCCTTATTTCCATAGAAATCACTTATGGGCGTATTATCAAGACATGCAATAAAATTATCGGCGTTTTAGCTGCAGAAAACTGCTGCTAAAATGGTGATAATGGGCTTGATAATATACTCTATGGAATTCCAATTGAAGCCCATGTTAAATCTGAAGGACATTTACCATGAGCTTCAATTGGAATTCCATAGAGCATATTATCAAGCCCATTATCGCCGTTTTAGCGGCAGTTTTCTGCCGCTAAAACAGCGATAATTTTATCGCCTGTCTTGATTATATGCCCCCTAGTTTTTAAGTGCAGGAAACATTAATCAGCTCCTGTGTTTAGCCACAGCATGCCCAAAGGATTTAGATGTGTGGCTTTCTCCACAATGCATTTGAGATAAAAGATTATTAAGGTAGGAGTGCTATTGACTAGAGCACACCGTATGCTCTTTTTCCTACATGATTTGGATCTTTGATACTTAGCCCAATACTATTTCCTTGATGAAGGCCCACAATGAGGACTTCTGATATTCTGTGACTCCCTACTCTCCTGTAGCAAATAAGAGCCCTTTAAAGCAGGTGAGAGTCATATGTGTATCTTCCTCCATTCTTTGTGTGTACATATAAGGCTTGCCTCCACACTGACATGCGGTATTCTTTATGATACAGGCTGTTCTTGAAATTTCTTAGTCCTGTAGAAGATCCAGTGGGATGTTTTCCAGATACCCTCTCTTCATTGAGGGTTACAAATTGACATAAAGAATTGGTTTTCCGTTCTACTATCTGACATATAGCCCAAAGGTTGAGGACATAGACATATGTTTGAATATATAAACTGACCGATGCCCGAGCAAGTCATTTATTTTTGTTTCTTGATAATGTTGAGTGTCTTATCATTTGAATTATGTTTTATGTAATGTATCTTGTATATGGCACTTTTGTCCGTAAACGTATATGTTGTGCAACAGTTGTGTGTCTATAACATATTAGTGGATATATTGTTTTACACAACTTATGAATTCGAATATATCGTGCACAGTTTGAGCTCTTAGTGTCAGTTTCATTTTCATTGACTTTGTGGGTATTAATGTTGATTTTATACCATTAATTGGTTCTCCTAGGTGATCATAATAAATGTAAACGCTTTGAAGCAATTGTACATTCCTTAACAGAACCCACTGTTAGTCTATACTGGCAGAGTAAGGCAAGGCAGTGGCTTAAGACTTGCACTTCTTTGCCTTACTCCATAGCTACAAGGCACTGAAAAGCCACGCTAGGTGACTCTACTTGCCCTTGTAGATATGGCTAAGCCCTGTGCGCCACCAGAACGTCACAAAAAGTGTTGTTCCAGCGCCACGCAGGGCTTCTAATTATGTCCCCTAGTGTGAAATACTTTAAAATGCTGATTCCATGGAAGCTTATAACCTTTGAATGAAAGCCTATACCAAAAAAATAAATACACACACTTTCAACGTTTAGCAGATCATGTAAAATAGAACAAATAATGAAATGCATCACTTTTATTAAATTGAAGTAATTGCCTTGAGCCCATACTGTGCCAAAGTGCAAATGTTCATAATTATCGGTGAACATTAGTCTTGACCTACAATTACTTGAGGAGATTTTGAAAAAACATTCTTCAAACCAAGTAACACAGCGTTCAAAGGACTTTGGTAGAAAAGCATCTTTCATTTTAAACCGTTTAATTAATGCCATAATACCAGAAAAATTAAGGAGAATTTTCAGCTCTGTAATTCCTTGCTGAAATCTTCAGAGGAAATTTGAAAAGGTCAAATACTTCTTTCTGTGTATGAGATTTTATTAGCAAATTAAATACGCCTGCAATTACACAACATGCTTAAAGTTCTTACACTGATTTCTGAAGTACTAATATGACTAAATGACTCTAATGCAGGAAATAAATGAGAGGAAATTAAATGTTAATGAGATACCGAAACATGAATAAGCAGACAGCACAGTGGAAACTGGAAATCTAGTAGATGCAGAATAAATACATTAGAGTTTATAATAAAAAAATAGTAGAACAATTTAGCTAAAAATATAGCCTATGAATTGTTAGAATTAGATAGACTAACACCGTCTGTTTATTAAAATGCTGGGGTTCCACAAATATTAAATACATGACTGGAATAAAATACGTTGTTCAAAGGAATGTTGCTATGAGGGTAGTATGATTCATTTTACATTACATAAAAATAGGTTGTCTTCTGAATTGCGCAATTAGAAAATGTTTTGAAATTATTCTGTACCATTGTAATGTAATAAACCTTTCATGTGAAACACCTTATTTTTAGTTTGCATTACTAGCATTTTAAAAGATTGCAGAACCGTTTCGGTAGACATTTACAAGCAAGGACCCATGGTATAAATGGTTTACATGGTGTACCTTGTGAGTTGCACTCCATAACAGGTGAATTTAATAGATTTTTGAATTTTGTTGTAGCACCGCAGCAAATTGCAACAGTGCAGGGTAGAAAGGTACTGGGCAAAGGATTGGGCCGAGGCTGTGTGTCTTACCAAATGCTAACATGGCGCGTAAATCATAACAAAAAAAAATATGAAATTGATGAGGGGGAAATACAGTAAACGGTTATGTAGTGAGCGCTCTAACGTTGCACGTCACGTAGCCACGTGACGTGCGGTGACGTAGGGAGGCGGCTTGCGCAGCAGGGCATTAGCGCGCGAGCTGGCTGGGCAGAGGACATGCTTGGCGCTCCTTGTATCATACTACTTGAATAAATAGAGTATTACAGAGACCTGACTCCGAGAGTTATTGGGGGAAGAAAGTACATCATTACAGTGGCGACGAGGGTGGGATCAGCGACCCACGACCCCCACGACGCGTAGTACGCGAAGAACAGCGGAACGGAGCAGAGTCGCGGAGCAGAGAGCAAGGAGGGCCCGAGGGAACGCACAGCGACCACACCCTGACCGGGCACCACAAGGAGCGCAACACAGCCAATAGCACGCGGAACAGAGCACCGCAGGCGCGCAGCGAGCAACCTGTTGGGAACTGCGACACAACTAAAGCAGGAAGCCAGTCACGATCTAGGCCCACAGGTAACCGCACTGGCTACCCCACCCGAGCGGGAAAGGGCTGAAAGGAGCAGCCCTCCACCCTTACTCAGTGAGGAGGAACAAAACAGCGCGCCAGGGAGCCCGAGAAGCCAGGAAAGTGCGCCACCTACATCCAAGGGCGAGAAGATGAGCGCGCAAGCGGGGTTCGCGATAGCACCAGTCCAGTTCCTTCCCAGACCAGGGGAACCGCTCATGAAATGGGAGGACTGGAAAGAGTACATAGATAATTTCATAGAAGTACTGGAAGACGAAAGTGAGGAGAAATTCAAGCCGCCGAGAAAGAAGCGCATCCTGCTGCTAAACCTGGGCCCGGAAGGCCTGAGGATCTACAAAAGCTTGGTTCCTAAGAAGAGAGAGGCGGATGATGACGATGTGTACGCACACGCAATGGAAGACCTGGAGGAACACTTCAAACCATCGGTATGTGTCTCAGTGGACAGGTTTAACTTCCAACAAAGGAAACAACTACCAGGGGAAACCGTGGAAGAGTATGTGGCGGCGCTGAGGAAACTGGCATCCTCATGTAAGTACGCCAACTGGGAAAGTGAATTTATAAAAGACCAAGTGGTGATGCACACCACGTGCACGAACGTACAGGACAAGCTATGGGCTGCAGGAGACACCTCGCTCAAGGACGTACTTGTGATAGTCAAGAGAGCCGAACTGGCGCGAAGGTGTGCAGCGGCCACGAAGAAAGAGAGTGTGCCCAGCGGTGTAGTGAACAAAGTGGACAATGAAGAGCACCACAAAGAACACCAAGCGCGGAAACCGCCAGAAAAGGGCCCGAGCAAATGGCAAAGCAACCCAGGCCCCTCCGGCAAACCGGCCGGAAGTAACAAACGGTCTTGCTACAGGTGCGGAAGTTGGGCGCACGAGGCGCACGACCGGAAGTGCCCCGCGCTTCGCGCCAAATGCATGTTTTGCGGAATTGTCGGCCATTACGAAAAAGTGTGCAGGAAGAAGGCTTCCAAGAACGCAGTGAAGTACGTGGGCCAAGAAGCGGAGGAGCCAGTCGAGGTGGCTGAAGAAGAGGTGGTCACGTTCCTCTGCATCTACGACGAGATCTTGAGCGTGGATGACCATGTCCGAGGCGCCGACGGAAGGAGAACGATGAAGCCAATCATGGATATGATGATAGGAGGTGTGGAAATCCAAGTAGTGGCAGACACAGGATCACCTTACACCATAATTCCGAGAACCGTATGGGAGGAGAAATTTGCTCCACAACTGGGCCCCGAATTGGATAGGCTGGGCATACGTCCCGTTACATACAATGGAGACCGAATCCCCATGGCTGGATGCAGGAAGCTGAACTTCGAGTTCAGGGGCAGATCTGCCAGGTGCAAGCTGTACGTCTCCGAGAAAGGCCCTTCTGTCCTGGGGTGGCTCGACCGAGGAGACTTGGGGATCAAGTTGGATCCAGGTGGCAAGGAGCAAATACTGCTGACGGAGCAAGAAGAAGGGCTGGACACGGCCAGATGGAAGAAGGAGTTCCCAACGGTCTTTGGGGGCACAGTAGGAAAGCTCGACAGATTTGCGCACAAGATCATACTCAGAGAAGGAGCAGTACCGGTGGCCCACAAGGTGAGAAACATCCCGTTGGCGGTGAGGGACGACGTAAAGGAGGAGCTACGGCAGCTGGAGAAAAGTGGGATCATCGAGCCGATTACCTGCGCCGAATGGTTGGCGCCATTGGTGGTGGTGAAGAAACCCAATGGCAAGGTCCGTCTATGCGTTGACCTGTGTGAGTTGAACAAAAACATAGTGGTAGAGAAGTTCCCCCTTCCCCGGATAGAGGAGATGTTGGCCAGCACGAGGGGCGTTCAGTGGTACTCCACCATAGACTTAACATCGGCTTATCACCAGATTGCACTACACCCGGAGAGCCGCAGATTGACCTCGTTCATAACCCCCTTTGGGTGCTATCAATTCCACCGCATGCCGTTCGGGCTAGCCTCGGCGGCTGCGGTGTTCCAAAAACTCATGCACCAGTTGTTCAAGGACATTCAAGGGGTCCAATACTTCCAGGACGATATCTTGGTGATGGGTCGTGACAGAGCCGACCATGACAAGAAACTGGATGTGGTATTGGGAATCCTGGAAAAGAAGGGCCTCACGGCAGAATGGGCTAAGTGCCGCATAGGAATGGAAAAGGTGACGTACTTGGGCCATGAGATAAGTGCACGAGGAGTAACCCCCAAAAGGGAAAATGTGAAAGCGATCTGCGACGCACCCCCACCGGCCAGCAAGGAGGAGGTCCGATCATTCCTGGGGATGGCAGAGTACTACGGGAAGTTCATAGAACACTTCGCCTCGAAGACCCATCATATGAGACTGCTAACAAGAGAAAACAGTGAATTCCGGTGGTCGGAGGAAGCCCAGCAAGAA
Source organism: Lissotriton vulgaris (assembly GCF_964263255.1). Classification (NCBI taxonomy): domain Eukaryota; kingdom Metazoa; phylum Chordata; class Amphibia; order Caudata; family Salamandridae; genus Lissotriton; species Lissotriton vulgaris. The sequence continues at coordinate 835,566 of NW_028241507.1, read as the reverse complement.
TTTGAGAAGGTAAAAAGAGAGGTGGCAGGGGCGATTCCACTACAAGGATTCGACCCCCAAGGAAGTACAATACTCACAACGGATGCCAGCGACAAAGGACTGGGAGCAGTCCTCATGCAAGACCGCGGCCAAGGGAGAGTGGAAACCATATGCTTTGCGTCCCGCACCCTGAACGACACCGAGAAAAAGTACAGAGTGGTCGAAAAAGAAATGTTGGCAGTAGTGTGGGCCATGTCTCGGTTCCGGCAATTTCTGTGGGGCACCAGGTTCCGGTTGAGGACTGACCACAAGCCCCTGCTCAAGGTACTCACATCCAGTGGACATGCAGACGCAACGCCGAGGATTTCAAAAATGTCACTCAAATTAATGGAGTTTCGATACGATGTGGAACATATCCCAGGGAATAAGAACAAAGTGGCTGATTACCTGAGCAGGGCGGCAGCAATGGAGCCCAGCACAGAACGCAGTGAGGCGGCGGAAGAGTGGGTCGCACTCACCGAAGACCAAGAAACGACCATAAGCAGGCAGGAATGGAAACTTGCGTATGATGAAGACCCCGTCCTGGAAGAAGTGAAAGCCCATATAGTAAGGGGTTGGATAGACAAAAACAAGACAGGGCGAGGCCTCATTCCATATTTCGAAGTGAGAGAGGAACTATCAATTGATGACCAAGGCACCTTCGTATACAGAGGAGAGAGAGTCATACCTCCGACAAAGATGATTCCCCGGTTGATGGACATGTTGCACGAAGGCCACCTGGGAGCAGGGAAGTTGAAACTAAGGGCCAAGCAGAATTATTGGTGGCCGGGACTGGACATAAGAGCGGAAAGACACGTTAGGGAATGCCCGAGGTGCCAGGGCGCGGACAAAACACTCAAACCATTGCGCCCAGCCCTAGGAAAATTTGATCCTCCGAAGAATCCGTGGGAGGAACTGTCCATAGACATTTTGGGTCCAGTACTAAATGCACAAGGAATACAGAAGTACATCTGTGTAATGGTGGATCGATATTCCAAATGGCCGGAATTGAGGATTGAAGAAACCATGGACACGGAGATGATAGTGAGCTTCATGGCTGAAACTTTTGTGAGAGAGGGCATCCCAAAGTGTGTTCTCAGTGACAATGGACCCCAATTCCGTTCTGAAAAATGGTCCCAGTTCATGCGGAGAAATGGCATCATGGCAAAACACACATCCATATACCATCCTGCGGGAAATGGCCTGGTGGAACGCTTCAATAGAGTAGTGATGGGTTCGATACAAGCGGCGATCTCAGACAACAAAGACTGGGAAGCAGAGATTTAGCACATGGTATGGGCATATAGGATAACACCCACGAACACCGGCTATAGTCCCTTCCAGATTCTCAGAGGCCGTGAGCCTTTCACTCAGGACAACAGAATATGAAAAGAAAGAGTCATCAAGAGCGAGTGGTCACCGGCGGTGGTGCAGGCCAATCTGGAGAGAGCCCAAGCGGTGTACACCAAACACTACGATGCGCGGAGGAATGTAAAGGACACCGCTTTAGAAAAAGGAGAATGGGTGAGAGTAAGACTGGCCACATTGCAGAAAAAGGGAGAAAGCAAGTACAGCAAGCCCCTGCAGGTAGTGGAAGTCAAAGGCAGGGCGGCCTTGCTGAGCGACGGTAACGTGTGGTCGCAGGACCGCATGGCCAGGTGCAACAAAATACTCTGCTGGAGAGGCAACAGAAATGATGGAGATTGTGAGAACAGCAGCGATAACCCCTGTGAGTATGGGGGAGAGGATCTAGACATTGGTGAGACAAGGCAAGAGGACCAAGGAGCGAGTGGGGAGCAGCTGATGGAAGAGGATAGGAGCCGGAGTGAGCCTAGCGCGGCTGCGCTAGGAAGTGGTAATGAAAATGAAGCGACAACTGCCACGTCCCCGGTAAGACTGACGAGAAGGAGCAGGGCGGTGGTTCAACCAGCGAGGTTCAGAGACTACGACATGAGTCAGGACTTGTACATATAGTTCGTTGGGAAAAAGGGGAGATATGTAGTGAGCGCTCTAACGTTGCACGTCACGTAGCCACGTGACGTGCGGTGACGTAGGGAGGCGGCGTGCGCAGCGGGGCATAAGCGCGCGAGCTGGCTGGGCAGAGGACATGCTTGGCGCTCCTTGTATCATACTACTTGAATAAATAGAGTATTACAGAGACCTGACTCCGAGAGTTATTGGGGGAAGAAAGTACATCATTACAGGTTAGTTATGATTCAGCGAAAAAAAAATCCCTGAAAATCACCAGTTATGGTGTAAAAGAATGTACACCATAACTGACAACCCTGCAATGCTCAAAACAATTCCTATCCAATGGCATGCAGAAGACATTTAAGACAAATCCGCAAAGTGTAAAACATAGGGGGGTGTGAATCATTTTTTTTGTAACTGTTTAATTGATTTTTCATATTAGTACAACATAAAACTTACTTATGCAAGCGCTGTTGGGCGCTCCAGTTGTTACATAACGCACAGAACATGTGTGCTTGTTCATTCTCATAACATTCACAAGGCAGTCTAAAAAGCTGTAGTGAACAAGACCCGTACATGCGTTTGCAGTTTGTCTCCAATAGGAAGATGAGGGAAGGAAAGAGGGAAAAGAAGAGGGGACAAAAGGACATGACAGTTGCACCAAATCTTACATTCTTGAGTGTCCACTGAAGCTTGGATGTTGGTACATGCTCTGCACGTTCTTGCACGTGCAGCCTGACAGAGCGAGCAGTTGCCCTGGTGCTCATATACGGTTAGGCATCAATAATAGATGCACAAGTAGATAAAAAGGGAAAAGTAATGCTTTGCATACATTAACTGCAAAAAGGGGGGAGGGGAAGAATGAAAAGAATGCAACCAAAACGTGTGCAACTAAACGTACAACCCCCAACTCCCCACCCCCCCGTTTTCATGTACAGTGTTACACGTGATTCATACAGTTAACAGCTACTAGCTGCCTACCCATTTCAAATATATGTATTTATAGTGTTACAGCCAACATATGCCTGTCAGTCACCGGGTGAAGTGGTACATACCCTGCCTTAGTCGGTATACATGTTAGCGACCTACAGCTTGTGCATCAAAGGGGTCCGCAGGTGGAATGTCTGTATTGCATTTTAATTCAGTGTAGATGGCGTCCCAATATGTGGCGATAGGTATCGTATGCAGTCCCAGGGTTTCTTTGCGTTAGATGGCGAGATTTTCCGCGTTGGTCCTTGCAAGCATGGATTTAAGCCAAGGTTATATGTGGGGATGGATCCGGTGCTTTCCACCTTTTGCTGATCTTCCTCTTGGCCACTATCAGTCCCAGATCTAAAAACCAGGACGTGACTTTTGTGTTGGGTGTCCTGCAAAACTTATGCAATAAATATGCGGGCCAGTTGAAAGGCAGGTCCATACCAGTGCAGGCATGTAGTAATGCGGCCACTTCACCCCAGTATGTGCCTACCATGCTGCAGCTCCAGAACATATGTGTCAAGTTAGTCCCAGACTCCTCACATCTCGGGCATGTGGCAGCTCCACGATTAAAATATTGGTTTATTTTTGCAGGCGTGCTGTATGAACTATGTACAATGTATAACTGTATCTGTCGAAAGCTCATGTTCCTGGGGATGCATGTTGGGCTTTTGAGTACCTGGACCCACTCTTTTTTGGCAGATTGGTGACCCAGATCCTGCTCCCACTTGCAACGAAATGTATCAAGACAGATTGCTGCATGAGTTCTGAGTGAAGCTGCAAACTAGTGTGTCAGGTGTCTACCCTGTCTCATGACGTGTTAGTACTGCATGGTGAGATGCGTCTGTGGCGCTGTAGTAAAAACTCCCCATTTTGCTGTAAATGAGGCCACCAGCACAAGATGAGTGAGAAATTGCCCAGGCGGCAGTCCCTCTACTTCGACCAGTGCTGTGTATGGTGTGAGCGCCCCCTCGTGGTATAGGTCCCTCACGCCACGGAATGGCTTTGCTTTGCTGTGAGCCGGTTTCTCTGTGACAGGAGCACTCTCTGCAATTTTGATATAAGCACATATATTTTACTGTACCGCCTGGATACAAGTAACACTAAGACCCATGTTGTATGGGATTTTTTACATGCTTGCCTGGATATTGGTGGACTTATCCTTAAATGTATGAATGCCCTGAGGAGGTCAATGGGCGATATACCCAAGACGAAACACGTGTTGGCTACATCAGTAAGGCCTATATGTTGATATGAGCCACCTGTAAAATATCTATGGCTTCAGAACATGATGACAACCGGAAAATAAAGAAGAATATTGAAGTACAGACTCTGGATTGATACTCTTTGGACCGACTCTTTGATGAGATAATTTTGCCTGTTGCTTGGGAACTGGATATAGTTATCCAGTTTATTTTAGGATTCCCAACATGTGAAAAAAAATTGAAATACATTTGATCAAGCTATATTTTCTTGGAGAATTTTTTTAAAAAGTTTTAGCAAAACATGCCCACAATGTCAAAAAGGGCTTAGTATTCTAGGTTGAAAAATATTCTAGGTTATTAGTGAAGTAGCCAAAGGTTTAACCCATGATGGCACCAGAAATAGCTGTGACAGTTTTGGGAATGTGAACATCCAATTGCATTTTTAATATGAAGAATTAATACAGGACATGCACCAAGTTGCACACTTGCAGTATGGAGAAATGTTGAACATGATTTGATTGGCATTTTTTGAAACAGCAAATAAAAGATTTATGTAGCAGGATCGCTGAAAATATGTATGGTGAACAGTTGTCAGGTCCATAAGTCATGCAAAAGCTTATATTACAGAGCAAACAGCCAGGGTGCAATACAATTAATCAGTAACGTGAATAGTTCTACTCTGCAATGCTAGAGTCACAAAAGTAAACAGTTGTGGAAAAGGAACTGAAAGCTATTTATCACCTGAAACATCATAGTAAGCACATAAGTGTTTTAAAAATGTCAGGGTTAGAAAAAGTGTTCCAGTGTTCCAGATGCATATTCATTGTTGCACTGATGGAGTAAGGACTCACAGAAAAGAGACTTGCTCGGAAGCAAACCTCTCATTTAACTCCCTAACATGTTATTAATTTTGAATTATGCAAAACTAATCTGCACCACATGAACCAAGGGTTAGTGAAGCTTGCATATGTGTTTGCTAACATGAATAACTTGAGCAGCTTTCTAAAATGGCTGCTAATGCAAAATCTTTATTGCTCATGCGTCAACTGCATCTACGCACTATGACGAGCTATCGCTTGGAAGGAAATTCTTGCGATTGAGCAGAAGATACAAATATGGAGTTTTGAAGACTCACATGCTTTGCATCTGCTTGCTTGAAACTAAATTGAATGAATTTTCTAATGCTAATGCAGGGAAACTATTAATAAGTAAAGGGGATTAGAGTAGAGCTGGGTGGTATACAGTGAAACCATTTATTCTTGAAAGTAACATCTGTTTTTCTGACTTTAGTGTTAGTGCACCTCAGGCCTCTTTGGTATGTCTGGACTGAGCCGTGTCACATGGGATTCACGCATGGCAAGTGGAAGTCATCCCGGAAGGATGACGTGTGGTTCAATAAGAGTGCAAGGCCACAGCGTGCCCAAAGCCTGAGAAACCGGCAGTACAAGACCTGAATGAATAAGACCACATAATAAAGTTAAATATTTGTCTCGGATGTAATGTGAATGCGGGTGGGAAATTAAAGTATAAATAAAAATTAATGGGATGGGTTTATTAACAAAGGGCTAACTGAAAAGAGTGATATGTAAGCATGATGTGATACTCTTTCCCCCTTGCCTGACCAATCATAGTTACTTTTTTACGATATTGAAACATTAATGGGTGATACATGATGAAAGAAAAGGTATAATTGAGGTAATGTTAGATTTGGGGGTCTCTAGTTGGCAGAGGTAGGTACCTTTGACCAAATAGGAACACTTGTGTCTATTCAGGGTAAGGGGGTACACTTCTAAAATAACCCCTGCTCACCCCCTTGATAGCTTGGCACGAGCAGTCAGGCTTATCTCAGAGGCAGTGTGTAAAGCATTTGTGGACACATACAGTAACCCAGTAATAACACTACAGATGGACACCACACAAGTTGCAGTATAAAAATAAGTATTTTTATATAGACTTAACAAAAGACCAGAAATGACAAAAAAAACACAATACTATACTTTAAAATGGTAGAAATAGCTTAGTTGTCTTTATATGTAAAATGCAACACTTTAAGCTCAATGTACCTTTGGATGCATAACGCTATACAACAAACCTGTTGCAGGGAAGATGATGGGTCGGTACCTTACTCGCAAAAACGGTCTTTAGATATAAAATGCAACACTTTAAGCTCAATGTACCTTTAGATCCGTAACGCTATACAAAGAAAGAGCTGCAGGGAAGGTGATGCGTTGGATTCTTGCACGCAGGACCGGTGATGCGTTGGTTCCCTCCTGCTGCGTAAGGGACGGTGATGCGTTGGTTCTTCTCTGCATGGGGAGGTGATGCGTCGGTGTCTAACTGCGCTTCCGTGGCAGTGCGACCCACAACGCCGTGATGCGATGAAGATGCGGTGCAATAAAACAAAATGACACCTTCTTCTTGATGTGACAATGATGCGTGCACGGCCGATGGCGACTCAACGAATCTTCTGAGCCGCGACAGGCCCTGTGATACACTTCTCTGCTGATGCGACAGCATCTGCTGCAACAGTGACACTCTTCTATGGTGATGCGATGCGACAGCGGCGACACCCTTCTTCAGTGATGCAATGACAACAGCAAAGGTGGAGTCACGCTTCTCCAGCGATGTGTCGGCGTCTGCTGCAATGGTGGCACTCTTCTCCTGCGAGGCGCTTCTGCGATGCAATGCGACAGCGGCGACAATACCCTTCTTCTGTGATGCGACAATAGCGACGGCTGCGGCGTCACGCTTCTTCTTTGTGAGTCGCGCTTCCAGCTCCTTGCGACACGCAGATCCCTCAGAAAGCCCAGCACAACAGCAGACAGTTCAAAAGAACTCTATTTGTTGAAGTATGTTTTCCCTGAGACTTCAGCAGTAGGCAAGCACAATTTCCAAGCCCTTGGAGATCCTTTACAAGCTCATGAAAGTAGCACAAAGTTCCTTTCTCCTTTCTTTGGCAGTCAGGCAACCACTGCAGGCCAATCCCCCAAACAGCACTCAGCTTAGGGATAGTCTTCTTCTTGAATGTATCTCTGGCTCCTCTCCTCAGCAAAGGTTCTTCTTGTTTCCCAAAAGTTATCCAGGGTTTTGGGGTCTGGGTCCCCTCTTTTATACACCAACATCCTTTGTCTCTGAAGGCAGAGAGTGTCCGTGCATAGTCCAAACCAGTTTGTGTGCAGTAATGGAGCACTTTGTCGACAAGACTCCTTCTTTCCTTTAACAGTGTGGGCCAGGGACATCAGACGCACCACAGAAGGTGGAACCAGCATTGTACCTGGCGGCTGGACAGGAGACTGGGGTGGGCTCTCCCACACCCAGTTCTCCTCCTTGGGGTTCTGTACCCTCCCACCTGGAGCTGTACCCCCTTTCAGAATTGTCAGGTCTTGCACAATTCACCCACCAGTTCAGGGGTTATATCCTGCAACTGGGACCCCAGCATAGGGTCTGTACCCTTAGACTGGGCAGAGGTCAGGGGTGAGGCTGTCCTCTCCCTGCCCCCTCTACTGAGGCCCTGCACCCTCCCACCTGGAGTGGTACCCCCCAGAAGACAGACCGGTAGGGACACTGATTACAGTTGTCCTTCCCTCCAAGTCAGGTAACAACTGGATCTGGCCGTGCAACCCAGGGACTAACTCCTGCAGTTTAACACTTGCCCCGTGCACCAGGACTTCATTGGGAGCACATATGCCCCCTGAGGGTGACACACAACTCATGTGTCATGTGACAGTCTGCTTCGGGTGGATCTCCCAACCCATGTCCATCTGACAGCGTGTGAAGACCCCCAGGACAAAAGTGGCATCACCATGGTCATACTTCGGTGACTCAGCCCTTCTGGCTGGCCCCTGTCCCACTGGTTCTTCCACTGGGGACTCTCTCGCCCTCTCACCCCCCATACTGGACTTCTGCCCCCTCCACTTAGGAGTGGTACTGCCAGACACAAGATCTGAGGGAGGTCTGATTATACACACTCCCAGTTCACCAGAGACTAGGGGATCCCTCTCAACGGGTGGCCCATCAGGACAGACTAGGCTCCCTACCTGGTGTTCCCTTAAAGAACCATCCAGGCCTTGAGACTGAGGTTGGGTACTATTGGGACACATCCCAGTCTCACTCCTTTGCCTTGAAGACACTCCCTAACTGGTGTTCCCTTCAAGAACCATCAGGCCCTGAGACTGACGTTGGGTACTATCGGGATGCATCCCAGTCTCACTCCTTCTCCTCGAAGACAGGACGTGAGGCCCTACACCCCTCCCACTACCACGGGACCTAGCTGGGCTACTCTGAACCACTTCCACCACTCTGGGTTGGAAGATACCTAAGACAATCCCCTTAGGGTCACTCCCCAGTGCCTCTTCAGACCCTCTGGACTCTCCCAAAAGGTCTGCTTCAAATGTGAGTTCCCTGGGGTCAGGAACCCCTCTCCCTGCACCTCACATCTAGAGTCAATAGAGAGTCCCTCCCACCACTAGGACCATGAACCCTTGTGTCAGTTTCCCAATCTACCTCTGAGATACTGCACACTACTGGAGCTACCTCATTTCCTTGAACCTCCTTGCTTATGTTAACCCCCTTCTTCAAGTCAGGCACCAAATATCTGGGTGTGTGTACTACTCCCTCAGCACTAGAAAATTCAAATTTGCTACCACCATCTGAGCTGGACTCCACCTCCAACTCAGCAAAGCTTACTTCCTGAGCTACCCACATTTCTTCTTCTTGGGCTCAGGCCCTTTTGGCCTAAACAAGCTTTCTCAGCTCCTCCTCGATCTCTCTCAGCTTCTGTTCACAAGCCAGAAACCAGTCATCTTCTTCTGTTTCTTCTGTTGCCTTCCAGCAGGGTAACTCATACTGAAATAGGGATTACTCTAGATCCTCCCTGGACCTTCTCTTCACAGGCAGCCCTCACTACTTTCAATACACACGTAGCTCCTTCATTGAGTAGATGAACATGTGCCAGAAGTCGAGTTCCATTTTGCAACAACTAACCAGAGTCAAAGCATCAACAAAACTTCCAGGAGGACACCAGGAAACAGAAAAACAGTATGTGGTTGCGTTTGGTCTGCACTCACTAGTAGTGTTTACCAATCACTGTATGTGAGCCACAAATGCAAGTCCAGAACCCTCAACGCTGACCACCAATGTTAGATTTGGGGTCTCTAGTTGGCAGAGGTAGGTACCTTTGAGCAAATAGGGATCCTTGCGTCTAGTAAGGGTAAGGGGTACAATCCTAAAATAACCCCTGCTCACCCCCCTTGGTAGCTTGGCACAAGCAGGCAGGCGTATTACAGAGGCAGTATGTAAAGCATTTGTGAACACATACAGTAACCCATTGACAACACTACAGATGGACACCACACAAGTTGTAGTATAAAAATAAGTATTTTTATATAGACTTAACACAAGACGACAAATGACAAAAATCCACAATACTGTACTTTAAAATAGTAGAAATAGCTTTCTTCTCTGTAGATGTACAATGCAACACTATAAGCTCAATGTACCTTTGGATGCATAAAGCTATACAACAAACGTGTTGCAGGGAAGGTGATGGGTCGGTTCCTTACATGCAAGAACGGTGATGCGTCGGTTCCCTACTGCTGCATAGGAGACAGTGATGCGTCGGTTCTTCTCTGCATGGAGAGGTGATGCATCGGTTTCTTACAGTGCTTCCGTGGCGGTGCGACCCGCAACGCCGTGATGCGATGAAGATCCGGTGCAATGAAACAAATTGGTATCATCTTCTTGATGCGACAATGATGCGTGCACGCCCGACGGCTGTGCAGAGACTCAACGAATCTCCTGAGCTGTGACTGGCCCTGCGACACACTTCTTCGGTGATGCGATGGCATCTGCTGCCACTGCGAAACTCTTCTCCGGGGATGCAAGGCACTTTGGTGATGAGATGCGGCAGCGGTGACACCCTTCTTTAGAGTTGCGACGACAACGGCTGCGGCGGCGTCACGCTTCTCCAGAGATGCAACTGCATTTGCTGCGGCGGCGACACTCTTCTCCGGCGATGTGAGGTGCTTCTTCGATGCGATGAGATACCGGCGAAACCCTTCTTCAGTGATGCAACGACAGCGGCTGCTGTGGCCTCACGCTTCTTCTTCGTGAGGCGCACTTCCAGCTCCTTGCGACACTTAGGCCCTCAGAAGGCCCAGCACAACAGCAGGTACTTCAAAAGAACTCAGGGGAGCTAGTTGGCTAAGTCTGTTATCCCTGAGACTTCATCAGGAGTCCAGCTCAATTTCCAAGCCCTTGGAGATCCTTTACAAGTGGATGAAAGTAGCTCAAAGTTCTTTTCTCCTTTCTTTGGCAGTCAGGCAAACACCGCAGGCCAATCCCCCAAACAGCACTCAGCTTAAGGATAGTCTCCTCCTTCAGTTTCTCTCTGGTTCCTTTCCTCAGCAAAGGTTCTTCTTGTTTACCAAAAGTGATCTAAAGTTCTAGGGTCTGGGTCCTCTCTTTTATACCCCCAAATCCCTTGTTTCTGAAGGCAGAGAGTGTCTGTGCCTAGTCCAAACCAGTTCTGTGCAGTACTGGAGCACTTCTGCCTCTCACCAGGTTCTGTTACCCAGGATTTCCACCAAACCTAAAAAATTGTCGAAAAAAACACATTTTCCTCATATTTCTGCGGTGGAAAATTCTGGAATCTACGTAGATCCACAACTTTCCACCCACCCCGCCTTCCCCAAAGTCTTTTGAGAAAAACTGTACCTCACTTGTGTGGGTAGGCCTAGTGCCCGCGACAGGAAACGGCGCAAAACGCAATGTGGACACAACGCAATTTCACAGTGAAAAATTGACCCTTTTTTGGCAAAGTGCCTAGCTGTAGTTTTCTAACTCTAGCTCCTCGGCACCTAGGGGAATGTAGAAATCAATAGATCCAGAATAGTTTAAAATGATTTAATTCCAAAACAAACAATAACTAGTATACCCGATGCATGAATATCGAGATGTAACAGGAACTTAGCAAACCTATACATTTTTGAAAACTAGACACCCAAGGGAATCGAGGATGGGGTGACTTGACTGCCTCTCACCAGGTTCTGTTACCCGGAATCCCTTGCAAACCGAAAACATTTTTAAAAAACCACATTTTTCTCACATTTCTGTCATGGAAAGTTCTGGAATCTGCATGGATCACTAAATTTCTACCCACCTCGCTTTCCCCAAAGTTGTCTGAGAAAAATGGTACCTCATTTGTGTGGATAGGCCTAGTGCCCATGACAGGAAACGGCGCAAAACGCAATGTGGACACACCTCAATTTCACAGTGAAAAATTACGCTTTTTTGGCAAAGTGCCTAGATGTCGTTTTTTAACTCTAGCTCTGATGGCACCTAGGAAACCTAGCAAAAATATACATTTTTGAAAACTAGACACTCAGGGGAATCTAGGATGGGGTGACTTGACGTCCTCTCACCAGGTTCTGTTGCCCAAAATCCATTGCAAACCTAAAAAAACACATTTTTCTCACATTTCTGTGGTGGAAAGTTCTGGAATCTGCGTAGATCCACAAATTTCCTTACCTTACCTGTGTGGGTAGGTCTAGTGCCCGCAACAGGAAACGGCGCAAAACGCAACATGGACACACCACAATTTCACAGTGAAATATTACCCTTTTTGGGCAAAATTCCTAGCTGTAGGAAATTTATGGATCCACGTAGATTCCAGAACTTTCCCATACAGAAATTTGAGAAAATATTGTTTTTTCAGCTAAATTTGAGGTTTGCAGGGGATTCTGGGTAGGAAAACGTTAAGGGACCCATGCAAGCTATACATCGCTTGACTCCCTCGGGTGTCTAGTTTTCAGAAATGTTTGGGTTTGGTAGTTTCCCAAGATAGCCGCTGAGCCCAGGGACAAAAACTCATGGAACCACCCATGCAAAACCAGGTTGTTTTGTAATAGGTAATTTTGATGTTGCCTCAATAGGTTTAGGGCCCTTGCCTGTCGCGGGCACTACGCCTACCCACACAAGTGAGGTAACTTTTTTCTCGAAAGGCTCTGGGGAATATAGGTGTGGGTGGAATTTTGTGGTTCCCGCAGATTCCAGAACTTTCCACCACAGAAATGTGAGAAAATGTGTTGTTTTAGACACATTTTTGGGTTTGCAAGGGATTCTGGGTAACAGAACCTGGTGAGAGGCCGTCAAGTCACCCCATCCTGGATTCCCCTGGGCGTCTAGTTTTCAAAAATGCTAGGTTTCCCTATGGGCCCAAAATCCACAGGTAGGCATATTGCTAAAAACAAATCTGTGCCTAGTCGGCTTTCTGCTGCCCTGGGGGGGGGCGAATTCAGGGGTGTGGTTGCCCTGATATGCCCTCAAGGGGGGCAGCAACACTGTGGCTATTTCTTTGGTGGGCTGGTTGCATTGGTATGCCCATTCTGGGCAGCTAAAGGTACTAGGAGGAGGGAGTCCCAGTGTGAGAGTGGTAAAATATACACAAATCAAAAATTATTCTACACAAACACTGAATGGATCCACACTGTTTAATTCACAATGGGATAAGGTATACTGAATATACAGAACAAATTATCAAAAGTTGTAGGCGGTTGTGGGTGGACCCCAGCTTGGGCATTGCAATCCTAAAGCTGAGATCTACTGGGGAGTGGTACTATTGGAAAGGGGAGATTCCGCCTTTTCCAATGATGCTCCCCCATCTTTCTATGTGCTCAGGGAACTGAGATAGGCCCTAAGCATGTAGAAAATGAAACTGAAATGAGCTTAGGTTCATTTCAGTTTCGGTTTCTGTGCAAGGACGACAGCGCGACATGCATACTTATCGTCATTGTACGGAAACCAGGGAGGGGGCATCTGGAGCTGGGGATGCTCTTTCCCAACTCCTGAGGCTTTGGGGAGAGAAGGAATTCCCTCTGCTGCCTGCAGCAGAGGGATTTTGTGCCACTGGCCTCATGATGGAATGGTTCCGTCATGAGCACAGGGGCACGGATGCTCATGACGGAACCATTCCGTCATGAGCATCGAAGGGGTTAAAAGCAAAATAGGCCAATAAGACCCACACCTAGAGGGATTTTTTCCGGTTTCAAGATGAGAACTACTGTAGCATCATTCCATGTTACCAGTGGGCTGACTCCGTCCCTGAAGATTCTATTGAAAAGATGGGTTATTGTCGGAATTATGCTCTCTCCAAGTGATCTATATAGTTCAATTGGGAGTCCATCTGGACCAGTCGCTGAACCCCCTTTTTCCACTCGCCAATGCCTTCCCCACTTCCTGCTGTGTAATAGGCCGACCCAGATCTAATTGTTGGTCGTAACTAATAGGTGTTAAGATGATATTCGCCAACCATAATCTTGCCTTGAGTTTATCTTCTGTGGATGTCTCTTTATATATCTCCTGAAAATAATCCAGGAAGGCCTCTCTGATACCTTCATCTGAAGTAATGGAGGGTTCCCCATTAACCACAGATATTTATTTTATGTGGTTCCGGAGCAGATCTGCTTTGATTTTCCCAGCGAATAATTTGCTAGCTCCTTCCCCCTACTCACAGTGGACCATCTTGCTCGCCTCCCATCTGCACATAAGCCAACCCTGGAGAACACTCTCCATTTTATACTTCAAATTCCTACTTTTCTCCAGATCTTCCTTTTGGCCAAATCCCTCTTAGGTGTTTAATTTTGCCTCCACTTTCCTCATTTCTTCCTCCAAGACAATATTCTCTTCTCTATATTTCTTATGTCTATAACTTGATCTATTGGTTATTATACCCCGCAAGAAGTCTTTAAGAGTATCCCATACTGTAGTTATATCGGCAGTTCCCATATTGATCTCTAAGAATAGGTTTGTTCCTCTGTAGAGAAACCTTGTCTCATCCTTTTCAAGTAACAAGGTGAGGTCAAAAGACCAAGGTCTAACCTGTTGAGTCTGTAGGCATTGAAGAGTCAGTAGAATACTGGAATGGTCCGACATGTGTGCTGGAAGGTATATTATATTCTTTGCTCTGTCTCAAAGATTGTGACTGATCAGAATATAGTCAATTTGTGACTTGTGTTTATACTTAAAATTTCTATAAGAGACCCCCATCTGTTGCCCTGACCTTTCTCTCCAAATATCACTGAGACCCAGTTGGGACATTATTGCCAAGAGGAATACCCTAGATCTGGAAGGGGCAACTGCTCGACTGTTAGGAGATGTATCTAATTTGGGGACAAGAAAGATGTTAAAGTCTCCTGCCAATATCACTTGCTTTGGGAAATCCAATAGGTGCGAGAAAATAGTTTGGAGATTAGAGGGGTGTCCTGATTCGGTCATAATAGCCAACTACTGTGAAGAGAAAACCTTTGAATATGACCTTCAGAATCAGCCACCCTCCCCCTGGGTCACCATTATATTGTAAAATCTGTGCTTTAGCTAATGTTTTAAAAAAGAATCCACACCCCTCTGATATTTGCCATCTGGTCAGTACATAAGAAAGAATCCACCCATGTCTGTGCTCTTAATATTTCTTTTGTTTCTGCCTCAGGAAGGTGAGTCTCTTGGGTAACCAGGACCTGCGCTGGGAAGTCTCTTAAATATTGTAGGATTTTCCTTAGGCGTGACCCCTGCAGGCCATTCACATTCCAGGACAGTTTCTGGAAAGTTTTCATTTAATTTGAGACTCTGCCCTCCTTCCCTTCCTTAATACAAGACAGCGATAACATCTTAATTTTAGCCCTCCAGTTAGTCCTAATCTAGCTAAAACTATCAGATCTGAATAACATAGAAAAACGCAAATGAGGTGTTTTTGTTTTTTATTCCCCTGTGTGCCCCAACCCCCCTCTTGGAGAACCCTTCACTCATTTGACTGGACTAGTTGTTGTCCAGATATGGTATCTGTAATCTCCTCCTCCTCTACATTAATCCCTCCTATGTATTAGCCACCAGAGAAAGAAGTCAGAGACGAAATATATCATGCATTATACATCAGAATACGTGTTTAAATATATCCACATTTTTTTCCTTTCCTATACTTTTCTCTTCTCCTTTTTGCTTCCCTCTTTACCTTCCCCTTTTCCCTTCTTCAGTTTTTTTTCTCCCACGTTTTTCCCTTATTTTTTTATATTTATTTTCCCACCTTCATTGTGACAAATCATAAGCTATTTTCTACAACTTCCATACCTGCAGACATATCTAGGTTATTTAATTGCTTAAGGGGGCCCTATGCTAATGATATCTAACAAATCAGCTGCCTCCTAAACTGACCTGATATAATGCATTTCATTATTGTGCATAACCTTCAAAAAGGCTAGAATTTTAAGTTGCACTGTGGCTCCAATCTTCTTAAAACTGTCCATCCTTCTCCCGAACTCCCACTGCCTTTCTAATGTGTCTCTCGACAAGTCTGAATGGACTTTAAATGAGAAATCCTTGCTTCTTAGTATTTTTGTCTTTAATGCCAGATTTTCGAAAAATTATTTCACGGCATAGGCAAGTAAACTGATGAGAATCCTCCTTGGCTTAGTCCTATTGGGATTGAAGCAGAATGGGTCCCTATGAATTCTTTGTATGTCCTTTATCAAGGACTCCACAGGATTGTCGAGTGGCAGAACGTCTTTAAGCAGATTTACAATGAAATTCCTTAAATCTAACCCCTCTTTCCCCTCTGGAATGTTCAAAACTCGGAGGTTGTTCCTGCAGGAGTTGTTTTCCAGCGTTTCTATTCTTTCTCACAGCACAGCCTCTCCCTTTTGTAGGTCATATATTTTAGCCTCTGCCATCCCTAAGTTGGTCTTTAGCTCCTCTACAGAATGCTCAAAGGATTCAGTTCTAGCATTTAGGAGATCTACTTCCCTTTCTAGGATCTCACACGAGTTCCTAATCTCCCCTTGATTAGCAGCTGATATCGCAAATCCTTGCCTAATGTCCTCTTTTAGTGACGTGAATAGGGCTTCCATTGAAAGTGAGGGTGTCCGAACTGCTCTTGAAAGCCTAATCCTGACCCACCCCCATTCCTCCCATGGCTAGCACCTGTGGCAGTGGCTGTAGCAGTAGCAGTAGCAGTGGTAATAGCAATGACCGTTTCAGTGACAGTAGCAGTAGTGGGAGTACTCTGAGGACCTATTTCTATTCCTCCTCTTTCAGGGCCCAGTTCAATTTGATCAGAAATGGCCCAGTCCCCATCGCTGATGCACCTGTAGACTGCATCCTAACCTGCGGTGTGTCTATAGAGTCCAAATACTCGGATAGGCTGGTAATGTTGTTGTTGTTTTTTTTGCTCTCCTCCCTGCTTTGTAATGAGCAAGACCTCTGGCTGCACCCTGAAGAAAGACCTTAATGATGGGGTGACCTTCACTTTATTGGGTATAAATATAATCTTATTTGCCCCCCTTTTTATACTCCTAGCTTTGACCTGGTAATTTTGAAAAGTATAGTTACCGCTGGGCAGACTAGAGATATTAGTGATACCAGGGCTACCTATTATGGATGTGGTTCTCAAAACTGGCTCTTCTTTTGACTGAACTTGGGGCTCCCACCTCACTTCCCCCTTTTCCTTTTTCCTTTTTTTCTACTTCCATCAACCTTCTTTGCAGCTTTCCTACCTTCTTATGGCTTGCCAGCAGGGTTATCTTGTTTTTCTGGGGACCTTGAATTACCCCCTACAGCGTCTTGAGTGTATGGGAGAGCCTGCTCAGCTTGAACGTTATCCTTATCTTTTCCAGATAAAGTAGAAGGCTCCACAGTGTGGGAACAAGAAGTGGTCTGTTCACCACCCAAAGACGACTCCGGCCTTTTCTTGTCTAAAAAGACAGTGTGGGAAACCAGAGCCAACAGTGTTCCCCCCCCCCCCCAACGCATCCCGTGCACACAGCACTGGCACCTGCAGCTCCAAAGAAGCACCAGATGCTGGAGCCGCCGCTGCTGAGGAGGCCGCGGGCTGCCGCGGGCTGCCGCTCTGCAGCGGTGCCTTAACTCCAGGGAATCCGAGCACCAGAGTGGGAAGCAGGGCGGGCGGGGAGCACCAGACAGCTTCCAGGTCATCTGTCCCCTCTATGCGACTCCGGTGGTCAGTGATTCACTTGGTATCACTCCGCAGCCTCAGGAGGGAGAAAAGCGGAAAAAGCGAGGCTAAACCACCGAAGGTAACATCAGGTTAAAGTGCGGTGAGAGTCAGAGATTCGGACACGTGCGGCTGCTCAACCAGCAGACGCCATGTTTTCCCCCCTTGAATCAGTGCTTAATTTGTGCCGGGGCTTTCCGGTGCTTAGCACCGGCACTTATCTGTCAGGGCCGGGTCTACACAGGATATCAGCTGCTGCCTGCTCACTGACTTCACACAAGTCTTCCCAATGTTGGCGAAGAGCTGATAAGCGTTCAGCTATCTTGGGACACTGTCCTCATGGGGAGCAGGGTGGGGTGGGGGTCCCGTCCGCCAGCCACTTGCCTGACGCAGACATCCATACACTGCTTCGAGACGTGCTGCCAGCAGCTGCTTGCTGGGCTCAGTTCGGTCATAAATAGTTAAAGATTTCTGCTCTCTCAGCTCTGGACCGGCTGAGAGAGCAATGCAACAAATCTGCCCAGCCCGGCTACCGCATATATTCCGGCGGCGCTGCGCGATGACACACTGCTACAATGTTTAATTTACATTATTGCAATTTGGTACAGCTCTGGCTGTCACCGTGTCGTCACGGGGCCCCGTCAGGTTGTGTGCTAGTACTTGCTGGCGCCTTGCTGGGCCGTCGTCACATCCTGTCTTCGCGCAATAAACAGACCACGCAGTTATGGGCGTAAAAGGCCATTTATTAGACCAGAACTGCGCATAACAATAGAACAGTAAACAATAATCAACAAACTCCCCAATCACACATCCCCCCCATTCGTTTCAATCGTTCATGTCAATACTGAGCCCTAGCGGCTCCAAACACCCTCCACTTGCCGTCAATCACCCTTCCGGCCCCCAGACATTGCCAACTTCAAACCATCTTCGATCCGTCCTGCGCCAAGTCTCCCCCCCAAGGGATGGGAATGCCCGCTCTTGACCCCCTATCCCTTCGAAACCTGCCTACCGCAGCTCTGGCCTAAACTGGCAACGCAAATGACCGGCCCAAGTACCACCTCCAACTGCCGGGTGGGTGGGCGGCCTTTCGAGCTCCCTCCCGATGGTGCCAGGCGCAGAAAAGAGGAAGATCCCTTCCTCCCCCGCACTTAAGTACCCACCCCCTAACTCCTCCCCTTCCCCTGCCTGGGCTATCCCCTGCGCGAAAGACCCCGGGGAAAGACTAGTCTGCGACTCTGCTTTCCCCGGGGCCCGGCATCGCGCAATAAACAGACCACGCAGTTATGGGCGTAAAAGGCCATTTATTAGACCAGAACTGCGCATAACAATAGAACAGTAAACAATAATCAACAAACTCCCCAATCACACATCCCCCCCATTCGTTTCAATCGTTCATGTCAATACTGAGCCCTAGCGGCTCCAAACACCCTCCACTTGCCGTCAATCACCCTTCCGGCCCCCAGACATTGCCAACTTCAAACCATCTTCGATCCGTCCTGCGCCAAGTCTCCCCCCCAAGGGATGGGAATGCCCGCTCTTGACCCCCTATCCCTTCGAAACCTGCCACCCAGTGGACCCCCTGTAGGGCGGTACACTGCCCCACCCCCCCCCACCAAGGGGCCGTCCGTCCGTCCCTGCAACGTCACTCCCTCCGACACCATATCGACTCGTTCCATAACTTGCTCACCACATCCCGCAGTTCCATCATATACCATGCATTCCCCAGTCGAGACAGATGCTCACCGTCCTCCCTAAAGGCTAAAGGTTCCTCCAGGCGAATTCCAGGATGCGAAATGACTTTCACCCTCCTGTCCACACAGTAAAGTCTCATTGCCCGATTCAATTTTCTCCGAGCCTTTTCAAGGGCCCCGTGTTTCATGGCCCCCTCCAGACTTTCCGGGGGACCAGCTCCGTCCAGGCAATGCAGGCCCCCGACATCCTCGATTTTAGCACATCCAAGTCCCTCTGCATAAGTTGCAACAAAGCCAGTCCAGACAATTGCACCAGGTCGTTCTCGCCCAAATGAATGATCAACAGATCCGGGCACCCCCTCTGTGGGACCATCTTCGCGAGCCAGGGCAATAGGGCCCCCCATCGCATTCCGCTCTTTCCCCACCATTTCACCTCGTGCAATTGTCCTTTCAGTCCCAGGTTACGGCCGTAAACCTGCTGGTCAGCGTACTTGGATGCCCAGTGCACAAAGGAGTGCCCAACGATCCACGTCACCGTCTTACCACCCGGGCCACCCACGCAACCTACGAGGAAAAAAAAGTTAGAACAGGCAAAAACAGAAAACTGCAAACCAACAAACCTGCCTGGGACCCCAACTACTTCCTCACATACCGCTCACAGCAGCGAGACTTCCAACGACCAATACTCCGGGTCCGATCCCAGGACCAACCCAACCGTGCCGCTGCAGTCGCAGCCCCAATACGGAAAGAATGCGTACCAAAACCCGCACCATTCATCCCCAGGCGACCCAAAGCCATTCTCAACACCGCCAACAGCTGGCCCGCCGACATCCTTGCACCAGAAGCATGAAGGAAAATCTCGCCCCCCCGCGGGCCACCAGCCCCGCAGAAGGAGCGCCATTCTCGCACCGGGCAAACCACCCCACCAGATTCATTCAGCCACACCCACGTACCACGCCCCACTTGATCAGTCTTCGAGCGGCCCAGCCATATTCCCAAACGCCCCGCATCCACCCGTACATCCACGAACAATTGTCCGGCCCCCCGCCTCGTGCCCAACAACTCAGACACCCGAAACGCCCCAAAAAACATCCACACCATGCACAGGCGAAACAGGCCCACCTCGGCCCTGTCATAGCAACACTCCGGCAACACCCCAACCAGCCGGACCAACAGGTCAAAACGTCACCGCCTCCCGCAGGCGTCCCCCCCCGGCTCCCCTCTCCCGGCCCCACCCCCGCAACATGCGAGCCAGTACCACATCCTTGGTGGGGTCGAAACCCAGAAACAAAACACAATAGAAGGAAATGCCAGCCAATTTACCAGAAATCGTAGCAGCAGTCAGGCCACGGTCCATACAGGAAAGCACATGGCCCCTCACACCACCCAGCACTTCCGACTCCCCACTCACCACACCATCCACCGTCCAGCCCATAAAAGAACAAAATTCAGACCATGCCAGCCGATATGACTTCCTCGTGGACGGGGCCAACGAACCCTCCACCAGACCAATCATCCTCACTCCCCCAAGGCCCAGATGCCGGCCGGCAGCTCGGTCTTGCAGGCGTCCGCTCCCGGTGCCAGATGTCGGAACCGCTGCCACTGCAAACGAGACAAAGCATCCGCAATGTCATTATTCGCCCCAGGGACATGCTTGGCCCGAAACACCACATTCAACTGCAGACAAGCCAACATGAACCTTCGCAATAGCTTCAACACTCGCAGGTCCCTCGCCCTCTGGTTATTCACAAGGTCCACCACCGTCATGTTGTCAACGTGGAAGAGCACCGTCCTGTCCCGAAAGTCTTCCCCCCACACCACCAGAGCCACCAGTAAAGGGAAGAATTCGAGAAAGGCAATGCTCCTGCCCTGCTTCATCCAGGAGGCCGGCCAGCTCTCCGCGCACCACCGCCCATCCCAAAAGACTCCAAACCCCGCTGACCCAGCCGCGTCAGAAAAGATCTGGCATTGCCACACAGCCCTCTCCTCATCAAACTCCAAAGGCACTCCGTGAAAATCCCACAAAAAGGTTATCCAAGTCCTCAAATCCGACCGCACCCCCAGCGAGATCCTCACCCGGTGATGCGGAAGCACTGCCCCCGACAAGGCCATGCCGAGCCGCCGACAGAACGTGCGCCCCGCCCGCACTACCCGGCAAGCAAAGTTAAGGAAACCCAGCAGCCTCTGAACCGCCCGCAAAGGAATCCGCCGCTCCCCCACAGCCCACTCCAGACACTCCAAAATCTCCTCCACCTTAGTCGCAGGCAGGCGCGCCAACCAGTCAACCGAGTCAAATTCGATCCCCAGGAACGTGAGGCAACAGCTGGGACCAGCCGTCTTCTCAGGCGCGAGAGGCACTCCAAAATGCACCGCCAAGGCCTGGAAACGCGACAGAGCCCTGCCACAATCCCCCGACCCCGCCCTGCCCAGGAAGAGAAAGTCATCCAGGTAGTGAGCGACCTCGCGGCACCCGCTCACCCGCACCATGACCCACTGCAGAAACGTGCTAAACAGTTCAAACAAAGCACAGGAAATGGCACAACCCATGGGAAGGACCTTGTCGACATAGATGGCACCCCCGAACTGCATGCCCAGGAGCCCGAAATCTGCCGGGTGAATCGGCAAGAGCCGGAAAGCCGACTTGATGTCGCACTTCGCCAGCTCAGCCCCGAGACCACAAGAACGCACCATCCGGACCGCATCGTCCACCGACGCATACAGTACCCTCGAGTCCTCCTCTGCAATGAAGTCGTTGACCGACCTCCCCTCCGGCCAGGACAAGTGGTGAATCATCCTGAACTCCCCCTCCTCTTTCTTCGGCACAACCCCCAGCGGCGAGACGATCAGGTCCGGCAGAGGCCAGTCAACAAAAGGCCTCGCGACTCTCCCTTCCGACACCTCCTTCTGCAACTTCGCAGCCACCACACCCGGCAACTCCTTCGCCGACCTCAAATTTTCGGCCCACCGCCGCTCCCTGGGGCCCTGATAACCCACCCGAAAGCCTTCGGTGAAACCCCAAAAGAGCCGCGCCGCGGCCTCGCGGTCAGGGTAGCACGCGAGCCACGGGGCCATCGCCTCCACCCTAACCGGAGTAGGCGCCCTTCGGGCCAGGCTGTCCTCGCCCCCTGGCGTTCCGCCATTGTTCAGAAGGGGTGGCGAGCGAGAGACACTGAGTGACGGGGTGCTTCCCCCCGCACTTAGAACACTCATGCTTGAACTTGCACGGGTACCTCGAGCAGAAACCCCGACTGTAGCTCCAACACACCCCCGTGGTGGCCCCCCCCGGTTTGGCTGGCTGTCCGGACACAAAGGTGCTGGGCACAGTTCCGCCCCCCACCCCGCCCTGGGCGGGACGCGTCGGAAAAGACCGATACAACACCGGTAAACCGCTGGCCGTATGCGTAGAAGCCGACGAGTGCGACGACGCCATCCACTGCATCCAAAGCTCCTGATCCACCTCCCCCCAGCTCTTTTCTGGATCGGCGCTGACCCGGGCCCGAAACTCCTCGTCATAGCTTAACCAAGCAAAACCGCCAAACTGCATCTGAGCCTTACGGATAATGTCCATGTATTTGAACAACGCAATCGCCCGGTCAAGATATTTCACACAATAGACGCTAGCATAGATCAGAAAAGCCGAAGTCCAATTCTCCATGGTTATAGGCACCCTAGGCCGCCTCGTCAACTCCCACTCCTCTTCCTTGGAACCCTCTTTAGCTTGAACCTCCCGGTGCAACAACTTAAAAACGTCCACAAACTCGTGTTTCCAAATCTTCTCCCTCATTTTCTCCGACAAATGAGACCCCAACGGCATTGCCAGCCCCATGTAGGGCATTTTCTTCGGGAGCTTCACACCCTTCTCATCCTTCCCATCACTTTTGTCAGTCTGTACCCCCAGAGTTACCGACTTACCATCCACCGACTTACCATCCTCAGGTGGACCGCCCGAAGGCGCCCCCCCCTCCCTCACCGACCCATCTCCCACTCCCACCGACCTGCAGGCCCGCTTCCGCCCCTCCCCACCCCGGGGTGCGTCATCCCAAACCGCCCACCAGGCACTCTCACCTGTTAGTGCCTCCGTCCGTTCCCGGGGCCGTCCTCTGGACTCCTTTCCACGGGCCTTCCCAGGTCCAGTCTTCTTTCGCGATCCGGGGTTGACCTGCAAGACACCAAGGTCATCACCCCCCGCTGCGCGGCCTACGCCTTCCAGGTCATCCCTCACCTCCCCTTCTTCCAACTCCTCGCTCTCAGCACTGTAATCCAGTTCAAGCACCTGATCCTGATCCACACCGTCACTTGAGACACACTTCACAGCACGCTTCACTCCCTTGGCTCCACACTCGCGGCCACGCGATCCAGTGGCGCCACCAGTATTCGTCGCCCGATCCCGCGGGGGAGGGACAGCCGCCGCGGACTGCCCTGCTACTTCCGGCCTGCGTCTCGGAGCCGTGTTGCGCCCTGCAAGGCCCCCCCTGGCTCTGCTGACAACCGCCGACTTGGATCCCCTCCCGCCCCCCAGGTCGCTCGAACCTGGCAGGGCCCCGGCACCATCGGGCCTCAAAGCCGTGCTGGCCGTCCCTACCCCAGCCGCACCCCCAGTAAGGTGGGCGGCCGGGCCTGACCTCCTCAATCTCGCCTGCCGAATCTCCTCCTCTTGCCTCTCCGCCTCCCTCTCCTCCTCCGAGGTGGGGGTGGGAGGCCCCTCAATGTCGGGGCCCCACACCGAACCCACTCGGGCCCTCGTCTCCTCGGCCCACCTGACCTCCTGAATCTGTTCCAAGATACGCTCCCCTCTGGACCTCTCCTCCCAGGAGACGGAACCCCAAATCGGAGGGGGGAGCGGCTGTCCGCGGCCAAAAAATTCGCCCCCCCGGGGGAAGAAACCCACCTGGTGGAAACCTTGAACCCAACCCGGGCCGCCAATGGGAACCAGAGTGGGGGAGGCACTCCTGCCCACCGCAAACCCAGGCACCAACGGCCGAACCGCGGCCGGGGTGCCCGCCCTAGAGCCCCGGGACAAGTCAATCGGCCCCCCCCCCAGGCACCCGCAGATCCAGCCCAAGCCCATCCCCACTAAAAGAGGCTTCCTCCAGGCGGGCCAAAGGCCCGGGGGCCCCGCCGCCACCCACCGACCCGTCCAGGCCGGGCGCGGGCCCGGCCTGGGAGTCACCTAGCTCCACCCCCTGCGCAGCACCGTCCGGCACCAACAGGGGACCATGGGGCGGAAGTTCCTCGGGCGCGGTCCGCGTAGCCGCCCCCGAGGCCCCAGGCAAAAACTCCAACTGGGGGAAGGGGCGCGCGGAAGTCGTCCTGCGCTTCCCGCCCCGCGCAGTGTTCTTGGGGACACCCCCCCCCCTCCCGACCCCCGGGCCACCCTCCCGAACCTGGTCGTCCTCCAAGCAAGCGAAAACCGCTGCATGCACCCCGGCCGAGGCAGCCCTCGTGCCTCTGGTGGCCCCTACCTAGGCCTGGTCCATGACCCGGGGCCTAATCAGGTCCTCGCGGCCGGCCCTAGCGAGCAGTAACAAGGCCTCACGGACCTGTTCCGCAGAAACACCAGACATCCTACCCGAATCAGCAACAAGAACAGAAAGAAGATAAACCCCAGCTGCCGTAGAAACAGCTCCGAGCACAATTCCAAAAGTAGCACTAGGCCTCACTACACACTAACTACAACTCCTTTCGAGCTCCCTCCCGATGGTGCCAGGCGCAGAAAAGAGGAAGATCCCTTCCTCCCCCGCGCTTAAGTACCCACCCCCTAACTCCTCCCCTTCCCCTGCCTGGACTATCCCCTGCGCGAAAGACCCCGGGGAAAGACTAGTCTGCGACTCTGCTTTCCCCGGGGCCCGGCAATCTGAGCGGGGAGTTCAGTTTGTTTTGGGAGGGAGATGGCTGGTTGCTAAATTTGCCGCCCTCAAACCATTCATGACTTTCGCAGCTTCCTGCTGCAGTTCGCACCAGTCCGAGCCTGGCTACAGTGTGCTGTCACTTGCTGCACCCAGCCAAATTCAATCCTTGCCGCAGCCGAGGGACGCAGAGGAAGGAGTCAGTGGCCCGCTGCACCAGTCGTTGCAGGACAGTGTGTCACTGGACGGTCCCGCTCTGTTCTCATTGAACAGCCTGGAGTCTGGACGACTCGCATCTCAATTAGGGAACGTGAGTGATAAAAAACCCGAACTTTTGCATTTACTTTCATTTGCCGTTTTATTGGTGCTAAATGTCAATACAGAGTCTTTCACATACTTACTGCCAGATTCATGTATAGTAACCGAGGGAAAAAATGATCTACTCTGAATCCCCACGGAGGTCTGGCAGAGACGGGCAGGGGTCATAGCGAGTGCTGGTTTCACTGCTCCCCTCTCGCCCGGCCCCCCTGCAACCAGCAGCACACGGTCCATTAAGTTAGCCTTTGCAGAGGTGAGCAGCCCTGGAATTTCCGCTCGCCTCCTCAAATTGAGTGAGTGCCTCTAAAGTAATCTCTTGCTGCATTTCCAAGAGACACGTGCATTTTATATGGGGTGTTTATGTTGTTTCACACTCGTGAGCACACCTCCGACTACAAGGGGACTGAGCGTTTACCTCCCCACCCGCCTGCTAAACATACAGCAGGCTTGTAATGTAAATATACCCATAAAAACTCTTATTCCCCAATCAGGTCACTCGATGACCTGGGAGCTCTACTACCTGACCTACTCACTGCTTATGGGGCATCCTCAGGCTGCTTGAAAACACAAGAGGGAAGATTCGGAGAGATAGAAGGGAAGAGAGAAAAAGGGAATGTTGGGCAATGTTGATGTTCTTTTAACAATATGTCATCTTATGTTTACTATGAAGTGCTGGAGGGGAACAGAAGTGTAAGGGAGTATAGGGAAGAGAGGAATGTTCTGGAATATTGGGTAATGAGACATAGGGGTGGCGCCCTAGGTGGCTTTTTCATATTGCCTTTCCTGCACTGCCTAAGGATGATTCAGTATGCAGAATTGTATATATAAGTGTAGCAGTAATTGTGAACACACCCTACGTCAGATGTCATTTTCGACTACACGGGGCCAGAAGAGTTATTTGTAAAGCTTTTACCCTGCCTTGTAATCCCACGACTGGACCACCCGACAGGTGGTCCACCGGAGGAATTATTAATTGCTGCTGCTGAAGAGGACACAGAACGGCGCCAGCTGGGCCTCTCCCTGCCTGCAGAAACTAATTTAAGTGTTGCAGCGTACTATTGTATTGTCTTAGTTTGGAGGGGTAGGTGCTGTGGACTCGCTGACTCAGGTTGGCATGGATGGCAGCCGGGCTAAGAGCACGCAATAATTGAAGTCATTAAGTGCCATAACCAGGCAGAATACAGAACTTCTCGCAGTGAAGACAAGTTGCTTAGCTCCGGTTACGTCTCTGCTCAGGCACACACATACTTTCTGAAATTCAAGTTCACTTTTAAGTTGTTATAGGCTTCTCATATTTTATATTATGGTATATTGATTATTATAGCGCACTAATCACCCAAGAGGGTATCCGGGTGCTTGGGCAGTTGTGTAGGTGTGAGGTACTCGAGGTGCTTATGTGAAGAGCCAGGGCTTCAGCTTCTTGCAGAACTCAAGAAGTGAGGAGGTGGCTCTGATGTGTTGAGACTTGTGGATGTGGGTAGACCCAATAATGGAGGTGGGTGTGGCCACTGAAGGAAGTGGGTGGAGCCGGGGAAGTGGGTGTGGCCAACTAGAAAAATGTTAGCACCTGCACTTAATATTTTACAAATTAAGCACTGCCTTGAATCAAGCATCAGAGTGGGATTCCTATTGTGTTGTGTTTCTTATTTTCTATCTGTTCTAGTACTTCTAAATGCTCTTTATATGTTCTTAAGTTGACCCTGTCTGCTACGTGCCAAAGCTGCACTCGGCTGAGGTCACATTTAAATTACTGAAACATTTGCTCAGCCTAACAAGAATACTGATATTATTACTTGTGGTGGACCACCATCCTACCAAACTAATAGTTAACTTTCTCACTTCTTTGTGAACACATTGAATATACTGTTTCATAAAGGATTTGCGAGTTTCAATTTGCCTCTCTAGACTGACAGAAGTAAGGTCTATTAATACCAAGTTGTGCAAATACATTAGAGTGGATATTTCTGTGTTCCCTAATTTTAGAAGACGAGAAATAACTTTTTTTAATTAAATTCGGAAAACTAGATTAATAAGGAGAAAATAATGTTGGGGCAATTATGCAGCTTTTCTTTAGACTAAAATAAATTTTACCAGAGTACTTAAGTGACGACTCCAAAAGTACTTTCATCCAATTAACTGTGCTTAGATTTATCAGTGGCTGCAAAAGCTGATTGGAAAACCCACTTCCATTCATTTATGACATAACGTGGCTCTGTCAAAACAGTCAAAAGCACTACTGAATTCCACAAAAGCCCCAAATAGCTTCATTTTGTGTCGCCTGACATATTTTTCAACTATTGTTGCAAACTAATCCCTTTGTGGTTTGTTATTCCTAGTTTTTTCATTTTTTTGCGCTCACATACTGATAACCTTGTATTTTAACACTGGAACACTACTTCCCAGTGCCCGTTGTGTGTGCTCTGATCCTCCCAAAGTATGTTGAAATTGGCTTAAGACCATATTTAATGTAACTATAATACCATAATACAGGGTGCAGAAATACATCCATGTCATGAAAAGTTAAATGCCACTTGTGGACTGCAGAATATATTGTGCCATCCACTACAATAGCAGTAAAAACATGGCTTCAGGCCACGCACCACCTTGGACCCTGCTGCACAGACCTGTCAAAATCATCCTTTTGACAATTAGGAAAGCCCCATTTTAAATCATAAATAAGTCACGTCCAAGTGCACATTGCTGCCCACAAAGTAGGGTGCATGATCTTTATAAGTGGGGCATATATGACATTAGAAACATCATGTTCCCCTGTGACTAGTCAAGTCAAAACCACTTTATTCGATTTAGTTAAAAATCATAAAAGCATTCTACAATCACATCACAAGAAGGGCAATACAAATTCATAAGCAAATACAAAAAGCATCAATCAGTAGTATTTACATATACATAAAAATACATGATATGAGGAAACGTCAGTAATAATTAATTAATATACATTATAAAAATACATCATAAAAAGAGTAAGTACTCGATAAAATAGACATTTAAAATGTAAACAACATCCATTTCAATCTTCTTCACAAAGCACTAATATTTGCATTTTTAAGTCTTTTCCTCCTGATCCTAACCGCAGCAACGAGGTAATTGGCCACGCTAAACATGGTCAACGCAGAATCCAATAATTGGAGGTACAGGAGAGCGGGTTTTGCCTGATAAAAAGCTTTATCCTTCAATAATGGTACCAGGTATTTCTGTCTGGGCTCAGTAAAAAAATTACAGAACAACATAAAGTGCATATTATTTTGTGTAGAAAAACTATCACAATTACAGACAGGGGCATCCTCCTCCTTAAACCAACCTTGACTATCACACAAAACTGTGTAAATCTGGTTAAACCGGAGTTTAACCAGAAGCCACCTATGAAAGGGGATAGTGACGATAGTAAGGTACGGTTGTATGGTAAGACGGGTAATGGTCAGGTAGTGGGCTCTGACCGTGGGCTTGAGTAGTTGGCGTTCCTCCCTCTCCACATTTTTCATTGTTATAAAATTGGCCTTCACCCAATCTAAATCAGATTTCTTAAGACCCTGAGGGGCCTGAAAAATATCAGGACGACCCAGGTCCAGAGAGCACTTTTGTATATATGAAAGCCAAATAATGTTTTTATAATTATCTAGTTTTAAACAGTCCACCAGTATTTTATGATTTAGACCCAAGTTTTTATTGGTCCAAAGCCTTATCCATAACAAGATAGGAGCCATAAGAAGGGTGTCCGATATATACCCAAGCCCAACTTCCTGGTGAACTGAGAACGTGGCTGTAGATTGGGGAAGCCCTAAGGTGGAACGCAGGAATTTATTTTCTTCCCTTTGAACTGGTTCACTATTTACATAACCCCACAGACCCGAGCCGTACCTGGCTATTGCCACTGATTTTGCCCTGTACAAGTTAAGTAAGGCACCTGTTGGCTTCCCTCCCAATCTCCTGGCAAAACTTAGGATAGCAGTGGCCGAGCTTCTGACCGCTTTGGTTTTAGCTACAATTTGCGGAGCCCAACTCCCCTTGGTGTCAAAGATTACACCCAAGTATGTAAAAATTTTAACATTAGTGATCACGTCACCATTGCAGTAGAACTGTCTGGAGTTGTTTTTACCAGCCCCAAAAGCCATGACGTGTGATTTGGAGTTGTTTATCACTAGGTCTAATGATAACATAAAATCATTAAAAGCATTTAAAAGTTTTTGCAAACCTATGGGGGTCCGAGCTATTAAAGCTGCGTCGTCCGCGTACAGGAGAACCGGAATACGAGTTTCCCCTGCACGCGGAGTGTCCAAGGTAGCAGTTAAAAGAGTTTCCTCAAGTGAATTTATATACAAAGTGAAGAGCATGGGAGCAAGAATGCAGCCCTGCCGCACGCCCCTGCTGGATTTGAACCAAGCGGTACGATTACCTTCTTGGTCCATTCTAATTGAAGCTTTCAAATCTTTATGTAATTCTGCCAAAAAATATACAAGGGGAGGATCAAGACCCAGCTTTAACAACATGGTCCACAGCCGAGCTCTATTCACCAAATCAAAAGCTGTGGACAGGACCATAAAAGCAACAAAAATTGACCCTTTTTTAACAGTTGTGTATTTCGAGATTAACAGATGAAGATTTAAGCATTGGTCCTCAGTCCCTCTCCCAGCACGGAACCCATATTGGGCATCTACTAGAATATTATTGTCTATGGACCAGGTGTTAATTCTAGCAAGCAGGACTTTGCCCAAGATCTTCATTGAAGAATCCAATAACGAAATTGGTCGAAAACACTTTGGGTCGCTTCTTAGGCCCTTTTTAAAAATAGGTACTATAATAGCACATGACCAAGTTTTTGGCAAACCCCCCTCGTACACACAACTAAAAACATTAGCTAAAATCTCAGCCCACATCTCAGAGTTAAGTTTGTATAGGTCCAGGGGTACCCCATCCGGGCCCGGGGCTTTATTAGCAGCTGAGCCTAAAATTGCCAGCTCTACTTCTGATTTGGTAAAATCTAATTTAGTGGGAAGCGATGGGGAGTAAGGTATTTTAAACACCTCGGCAATTTCATTAGAACCATATATATTAGAAAAATGGTTAATCCAGTCAGCTTCAGAGATGTTAATTTCAAGATCCATATTGTTAGTGTGGGAGAACAAAGGATTATTAATTATAGCCCAAAATTTGGAGCTATGTTTAAGGGTTATGGGGTCCATCAAAGAGTCCCAGGCTTCATCTTTGATGGCTTTTTTCCGAAGTTTGACTGCCAAAGCATATTGTCTTCTTAAATCTGCCACCAAAGTCCTATCTCTAGGGGATTGTTTAAGACCCTTCAGCAAGGCTGAGTGTGCCTGTGAGCAAGAGTGGTCAAACCATCTATACACTGGGGCAGAACCCCTCCCTGGTTTGACTCTAAGCTCATTTTCCACTCTAGCACAAATAGCTTCAAAGGCACTCACGACTTCCCCTCCCCTCATCTCTCTATTCCTGCATTTCCCAATTTCGACTCCCATATCTTGTACAATAAGACCATGAAAATCCTCTGGACAGACTTTACACCATTTAAGGCGTCTACCCTGATCTTTACTCCTCACGTCCCTTATAGAGGTAGCCCTTAATACTCCTTTATGCAAACCAGAAAGAGCATCCAAAACCAATAACACAGGGTTGTGATCACTAAATCCACTAACAATTGCGTTATAAAACAATACATAACGAAGGAGCCCTGAGGACATAAAAAAGTAGTCGATAATCGATTCACTGCTCCTTGCGTTATACGTGACCACACGGTTTGTTGTATCTGAGAACCCTGGTTCATATAGGTCATTTGATGATAGCAAGTTTTCCATTGCCACACCCTTAGGGCTGTGTTCAAAGTGTGGCGGTGAAGTATAATCAGGACCGTTATCATCAATAATCTGGCAATGGGACTCACACAAATGAACATTAAAATCACCCATCATTATACACTGGACAAAAGTGGTTTGTTTTGACATATATTTAGTTAAAAAGTCCGATAAACCATCTAAAACAAAATTTGGGGGCCCCCCCTGCATAGAATTGTAACAGTTTATTAATACAATCTTATTCTTATCAGCCAAACAAATTTCCACCAGCTGAAAATAGTGAGAAGAACTAGGGATTTCTCTAACATTACCTGCAATTTTAACTGAAACAAGGAATAGCAAACCCCCTCTGTCCCTACCCGATGTGGAGCTCTGGGCATCAACAAAAAAAGAAATGTATCCTTCTACCCAGAAACCTTTATCTTTCATCCAAGTTTCTTGTAAGGCAACTATATCATGGTTCTTCACTGATTGTAACCAAATTGGGTCGTCTTGTTTTGCCCGTAGGCCCGCAATGTTCCATGATAATAACCGTATGTGCCCTCCCCCCAACTGTAATGGGTCGTTTATAACAGTTTCAACTCTGACATCAAGTAGGGCCACATCAGTATTGCCTGGGAGTTGGCAAGTCAGGTTTTCCTGTTCAGGTACAGGTTCTAGTCATTCAATGTCTATTCTATCAGCTAGTGCCGAAAACATGTTTGACAATGGTAGATCATTGGAGGGTGTATTCCTTACAACATTTACTACACCATTACCTTTGATTGGCTTAGTCATCCAGACATTAGTAGGCATAGGTAAGATAAATTATCCTCAGCCCAAGTATTATCAATAAACTGTAACTTATTGTTCTCATTAACAACTGGCCTATAAAGTCGGGGATAAAAGAACCCAAGAGGCATCACCCGGACCCCTTTACTTACAGTATCCAGAGGGGAGTCATCCCAGAAAAGTCGACTAGCGACATTCTTGGATTTGAAATTTACAATGACACAGTCTCCAGATACCTCTTTCTTGCTTCTACCCACCCAGTTTACCCGTCTACTTGTGACAATATTGTCTGCGATGTCACTTTCTCCCGTGCAGTTGGCATTACACCATTTTTTAACGTGCCTAAGCAGGGTCTCATGTTGTTCTACCGCCCCGTCTTCAAGTTTAGGCACGTTAACCAAAATTGCGACAAAGGGTGTTGCATCCGGAGGTAGATTTATTGGAGGTACCCTTTTTTCCGCAGCCCCCCACTGGCCTCTAGGCCTTGTGGAGCAACTTGCACTGTGGCCGGCCTCTGTCGTGGGGATATATATTCCATTATCTACTTTCCCTTTTTGTGGCACAGGTTTAACAGTAGGTAAAAGAGGGATATTGACTGGCCTAGTTATGGGTGGGTCACAAACTTTAGGGGCAGCGACCTGCACAACTGAAGAACATGGAGCCAACGGCATAGAGAAGGCAGGGGCCCGAGTATTAAGAACATCATTGATACGATCACATTTTGCCATAAGGTTCTTGACACAGTCCTTCAAAGTTTCATTAATATCCGAGGCAATCTGGATTAGAGCAGTCTCAAGTCTATCTGTGAACAGTTTTTCCAATAAGGCCATAATGCCTTCCTCCGTCAGAAGGGTTGGCTGGGCAGAGCCAGCCATAGTTAAAGCAGACCTTCCAACATCCCCGGGGTTCATAGGGAAGTTAGGTATCACAGTTTCAGGTAAGGCCGGGCATGGAAGAACTGTGGCAGGTAGTGGCAAAGTAGGTCTACAAGCCTCAATGATGACCCGAGGCTCCAATGGTATACAGTTTATGGTAGAAGAGTTCGAAGTATCAACAATCCCAGGGCTAGGAGCAAGGCCCAGTTCACGCTCGGACTCAGCAATCTGCGATGATAGTTCCCCCACCTTAGTAGTTAGGTATGTGAGTATACTTGTAGTATACTTTGGCACCTTCGCTTTGGCTTCATCAGCCGCTGGTGTAGCCAGTTTGCGCTTACCCATAATGGAAGATGTTACGGACGTGGCCCGTCCCGTCCCTGGTCGTCCTTGGACGGCCTTGGACGGCCCGCCCTCTGCCCGGGCTCCGCCCGGCGTCGCCCGCGCGCGTCCGCGACGCGGAGGTAGCAGCCGCCTTTAGTAGCGCCTCCTAGAGCGGAGTTGTGGTCCGCTCCGCTCCGCGGCCGTGCGATGGCGCTGCACAGCGGCGGGGGCGACCACAACGTCAGGGACCCAGCAGCACTGTGTGAAGAAGGTAGTGCGAGCAGCGTCTGGGCAGCGTTTCCACGACCCCTCCTGGAGCCGGTAAGCTTCGGTTTAGACCCCCGCTCCTCTCCGGGAGCAGCCGCCTTTAGTAGCGCCTCCTGGCGCTTGTGCAGGAAGTGGGCGGGAGATGTTGCAGGGCTCGCTGGGAGTTGTGGTCCGCTCCGCTCCGCGGCCGTGCGATGGCGCTGCACAGCGGCGGGGGCGACCACAACGTCAGGGACCCAGCAGCGCTGTGTGAAGAAGGTAGTGCGAGCAGCGTCTGGGCAGCGTTTCCACGACCCCTCCTGGAGCCGGTAAGCTTCGGTTTAGTCCCCTGTGACTAGGTTGGAAATGGCATTGTCCCTGGTCTGTCTTTAGCTGGCACATGATAAAACTCAACACTTCAATAATACACTAAAATCTATAACTTTTGACCTGTGCCAGCTACCGATTCCATTCAAAGTCTTATATTTAATAAAACCCCAATCTAAATCAGATTTGTTTAAAACACATATGTGAAATGTACCTTTTAGAAAGTAACCTTACCCCTGCACAATGCTGCTGGAAAGGAATTTGCATTGGCATTTGCTCCCCAGAAACCGCCCAGTCTGTCCATGGCCACAGTCAGCTGTGAAAGAGGTATGAAAACTTCCCCCAGAGCAGAGACAATTTCCAGGGACTGGGGAGATGTTCTCCATACCTGACAGGAAGGCCATTTGTAATAGCTCAATAACTTAATTACCTTCAAAGCAGCCTGCCAAATCACAGCAAATATTTCGGGACACTTGGGAAGACCTAGCTTTTGTCTCTAACATCAGCCTATCACCAAACCCAGGTGAAGGAAGTCACCCCAAGAACTGGTTTTAAGGTACCACAGAGTTACCACATAGATGCCATTACGCTGACCACATTTCTGGGTGGCCCTACAGGCACTTCACAAGCCTTCCATAAATAGTTTGTCGTCCTGCGGAGAATCATAAGAGGGCTGGACCTGCTGTTAGTGACCTGCGAATAGTCCTTAAGGACTGGACCTGCACTGTCTTGTGCCCAGGACAAAGAAGTGGACTCTAAGTGTCAGTTGGATGACCTCCTATGTTGCTATGTAGACACAGAAAGCTTCAATGGGCCATTTATCCGAAGTACCTCCTAAGGTGTTGGGGGCATTAAAAGTGTACTCCTGTGATTGGGCACCAGAATAACATATAAAAAGGTTTTCCTCCAGAGCTCCTAGAGCTTTAGGGAACCCTGCAGAAAAATTATCTGACCATCAGTTCCACGTATCAGATTGAATTTTACCTTCATCCCAATAAAGGCTTTAAGCTGGTGCCAAAAAATGACTTTCTCCCATTCTGCATAGGAATTAGATTTTTTTTCAAGAAATCTTCAAAGTTTTATAGCTCCAGGGGAATCAACTTCTTTAAGTGTATGACCTTCAGTACCACGGCAATGACTATAATGTCAGCAGTTGCTCAATGAAGAAGGGTTTATCTTCTCAAAAATTGACAAATTCCTATCAAGCATTTGAACTTAGAAACATTTAAAAAATGTTCGACTTTCAGACTTTGCCTGGAACCACTCCACTAGTTAGGCCAAGGCATCATCGCAGTCTGTGTCAAATCACTCTGTGGTCTCAGTCACCTGTTTCCATAAACTATCACTTGCGCTTTGTACTTTTTGAACCTCTTTTCACATAAATCTTTAAAAATTATATCCATGATTGGATTTTTATTGTTGTGAGTTTATTGTACTCTGAACAATTACATCTACATACGTTTTCACTGCCTTGAGAAAATTACGGTAGAACATTTCTATTACCTCTCAGACACTTATTGTTTCACAGCAGGTACTAGATCTAGGGCTAAATGCTACCATATCTGCTTTATTTGTGCTTGTGTTTGTATTGGGTGGCAAGCATTGTGCATGCTCCTTTCTTTCATGTCTCCTTCATGGCTCTGCTCCTGACTTCACTTTGATGGCTCTGTTTGTAACATCCACCGCACCAAAGCATCTCTACTGAGCTTTCTGGAATCCACCTGATTTTGGTGTGGAGTTTCTTGTGTGGCAGCCAATGCCAGATATGCAGTGGGACTGCACTATTTCCACTTCCTTGGGGAGCCAGAATGTGGGTAAGCACTGCCAAAGTGCTTGAATGTCTTATCAAAAGAGGTCTGTGTCGTCAGCCAGTGCATTCGGCTGAAGCGTGTAGGGGACGGGACACATTCCAGCACCTTAAGTATTTTAGCCGCTAATGCTTAGATCGCTGATGTGCATTGTTACCAGTCAACATAAGTGGTAAAAGGTAGTCGCATTTTTGTTGAGCTCTACTTACACAGCATGATTGCTTAATCAAGATTCACTCTTGAACTTTTTGTGTGGATTTTTGTGCCATATTTGTGAGTTCTGAAACACCTAAAAAATAATACATAAGTAAATATAAACTGCCAATTTGCCTCTTTCGATCACTGAGTTTCAGCTGATACAATTAATACTACTGACTCAACTCACAGAAACAACTTGATTAACTTATAGTTAATCAGTAGAGAGCCTCTACAACTAACTGATCTATGTGCGTCTTTACCAGTAAAAAAGGAAAACCTCAATCACAATACACTCAGTTACACAGCCCAATACACACATGAAGAGTCAGAAGTGAACAGAATATACAAGTTCAAGGCAAACAACATCTGTTGTAGACTCAGAGAGCACTTAATTTTTTGTGAAGGATGCAAACACACTGAAAACCATTGAATTGCATACTCAGGTGAATACCTGGATTATAAAGGAAGCAAGATGTATGGAACAGACTGTGGAATCCACAAATCAACCATTAAAGCGTGGTGGTGTTGCGCCTAAAGGGCCAAAATTGAAGCCTGACTTTTTGATTCCAAAAAGAACAAGAAGCCATCGCCTAATGCTCTTCATGATCCAAATGTCAACTTAACATCTATTATTACAACTACAGAGGAAATACACACGATTTCCCACAATCAAAACTCAATGGCTTATCACTTTGAAAGCGATTCTTTACATAGGCTTGAAGAGGGTGGATTACAAGATTTTAAGGATATCCTGCCAGGAAATTCTAGTTCCCTGGCTGGCTCATTGGATGACTTGAACTTGCTTATCAAACTAGATGTGTTCTCATGTAACGGTCCAATACAAGTGATGTATTTTTACCACATACTGAAGCTTACTGCCAAGCCTTTAACCAATCACTTGAAGAAATTACACCCCCTGCATATCCAGTGCTAAAACCAACGGTAAACATCGTTTACCACAAAGTTTTCACAACGCAGTACCTTTAGCACGCATCCCTTACAACGCAAGTCGTTACCACGACTTGCGCTGGAGGGCGCTAAAGGATTAAAAATAGTAAATTTACTATCCCAACACCTTCCCTAGGGTCCACGGGGACTGGTGTTAGAATAGTAAATTATACTATTCGAAATCCGCACCCCCAACGGAAGTCGTGGTAACGACTTGCGTTGTAAGGGATGCGTGGTAAAGGGATGCGTTGTGACGGTACGCGTTGTACCGTCATACATCCAAACCAACAGATGTTGTCAGTGCTATATTAACATACATGTCAAATACACTAGTTAATCAATCTCAATTACTTTCTGAACAAATGTCTCCACTAAAAACCATAAATACTGATCATAAATTACTACAGGAAAATTCCAATCATACAACGAAATTAGAACAAATGTTATATAGATTCAAGTCTCACATCCTCAATTTATCCCAAATGTATGGAATTTTTTACTTACTTCATCTATCCAGAGGGAAAATAAATAATCAAAGAATAAACTCTAAACCTTCTTTATTATAGGAGTCGAGGGCAAAAACAGGAGGGCCAGTATGGACATTAGTAATACACATTCTAAAGAGCATACGCCCAATCCAACTTTTTCACACAAAGATATTGAGGGAATATAGTTGATTCCGACTTTCAACTTGTTATACTTGGGAACTACACCAGTTGTAAATGATAATGTAAAATGTAACAAATTACCTAACCTCGCTAATAATAAATCAATGGAAGAATCCAAGGCTGAAATCAGTAAGTGAGAATTGAAGAAGTTGAGGAAATTCAACAAACATGTTACAACAAGTAAGGACATATCACAAGAATCACAAACAACCAATGTTTCAATGAATCATAAACTTTATTCTGTATTTAATCAAGCTGTCCAAAATGAACAGAATGAAAGAAAATTTAACAAATCGAGTCTACCTTGAACACGTGTATATTGATACCTGACAGTACTGAGGGACTGTCAAATACTTTTAAGATAGAACAAAATAATTCTTTTTTAAACATTGATACAACTATTTGTCAGGTATGCAGCGTTTAGAACGCAAGCATTACCACGGAATACCTTTACAACGCGGGCGTAACAACGAAAGTTGTTACCACGCATTGCACTGGGGGCGCTCAAGGATAGTAAATGATTTAATTTACTATCCCAACACCTTCCCTACTATCCACGGGGACTGGTGTTGGAATAGTAAATTAAATTAATCAATTTTGCGCCCCCCAGCGCAATGCGTGATAACAAATTTCGTTGTTACGAACGCGTTGTAAAGGTACGCGTTGTCAATGTATGCGTTCTAACGTCATACATCCATTTGTCAACTTGGCTCAATATTCACACACAGTCAGATAGATCAAAGACTCAAAAATCTCATCAAATGTATTTGGTTCAGACACCAGCGTAAAATAAGTTGACCGTCGAGCAATACTACTTCCGATATAGTAAACAATAAAGCAGATGGTTTGGTATTTCTAGCCACAACATTATCCAATAAAAATGCTAATCACATACTATCACCTAATCAAAAATATACCCTACAGTTAACTTTACATGGAACCAATAATCTAGGTCAAATTAATCAATCTGGCAAAGCCAACACAGTCCTATTAGCAAAAGCAGCGAAACAGACCCATTCCAAGAATATCCTGTCAAAGCACTTATACCTTTGAGTAGTTCAGAAAATACTATGCCCAAATAGTCTGCATTACAATGGGATAATTTACCATCTACAAAATTGTAGTTATGTCCCAAGTAAAAGTTTGAAGTTTCCTAGTAAGCTCACAGTTCATACAGACTAACAACCTCTGTTGTAATATTACATGAACAACACGAGTAACAGGAAACATCACTATAAATATTTGGTCAAGTTAGGCTGATTGGTAGGATGGGGAATCACAGTTCAAAATGTTCAAAAGACAAAATACCCAAACATAGTAAGAGGTAGAGAACAAGTGGTAGAATCTTCTATGAGTTCTCTGACCCGGACTAGTCATACGAAGGGTCCAGATTATCTGAATGCACACAAAAACTTAAAGGTCACCATAATTAAGTCTACGGTTGGTGACTATTTCATTTCAATGTCAACTGTCTTAGAACAAGAAAGGACAATCTTTAATTCCTTACACAATCCCAAACATCGAATATAGGTCGGGTATAACTCAGCAGAGCTAGTTTTCAACTTGCTCATGGAATATTGATGGAATTGAGAGGCAAATATTTTTCTCACATGGCAATCTACTTACTTATTTCAGTAAACATCATCATTACCTGCATACATATTAGAACACTTCATCTTTGTACTTGGTATACTTCACTAAAATATGAAACATATGCCAACGTTTTCACTTTCATTACTGGAGAATTTAATGAAAGTCTGATATTATTATCCTTAAATAGCCTATCATCTAAGAATTCACAAAATATGGTGTTGAACATTCAACCATAAATGGCAACAGAAAGCTCCATATTACTAATGCATTCATCTAAAATTTGCTATCCACGTTAGGTGTTAAATTGATGAATGGATGGTTCGAGATTGATAGACCAGCCAAGCATACATTGTGAACTCAAAAACTGCAATCAATTCTATCTTTTTACATTATTTAAAATGTAATTCATGCAAGAGTAATGAAATCACCCACAGACAGGAAAGTGATCATAACCTGCAGGAAATGTCATTATTTGTTTAGCTATGATTAATATCAATCTAGTTTGAATTAGGGCTGGGCGTAGTTTGCGAAGTAGCGCTTCCTGAAGCTACGCGAAGTGCACTTCGCACTAAGCGAGCTATGCGTAGCACTACGCGAACTGCGTAGTAGCATGTTCGCACTGTGCAAGATGCCGTTTTCAATGATTGCATAGTGTGGACAAGCATCCAGCACTGTGCAATAATTGAAAGCGGCATCTTGCACAGTGCGAACTGTAGTTTTCTACCGCTCGAGGAGATTTTTACTCGAGCGGCAGCTTTCTCAACGCGGACTGGTAGTTTCTCATCGCGAGCGGTCGCGAGCATACGTGACCACTCGCAATGAGAAACCAGACCACCCCGCGCTGAGATTCTTGCAGGGAGGTTTATTTTCCACCCTCGCGATCTGCAACTTGATGTTGCTGATCGCGAATGAGGAAAAAGTCTCGCCAGGATGTCCTTTTGCTTGCTCGCGGTCGCCAACTTAACGTTGAGGACCGCGAGCAAGCAAAAAGTGACCGCTGCACTACGCTACGCTACGCGTGTTCGCACAGTGCTACGTGCAGTTCGCATAGTGCGAAGTTGCTCAAATTTCGCAAACTACGCGAGAGTAGCGCAGTGCTTTGCCCAGGCCTAGTTTGAATATAAACAATGGTAACTTAATATACATAAGTAGCAGGTGAATAGGATGTAATGGAGAACTTTGGGTACATTACGATGGTGGGCGGACACCGTAATGGAATGCGGGACCTTCCACAAGGGGTGCAGTGGCCCCGCACCTGCAATTAGGATGCCACCGCCACTGTGGCGGTGGCATCCCCAATTCCTAGCATTGTGGCAGGCGGTGCTTACAGCACTGCCCGCCACAATGCTGGGAATGCAAGTTGTGCATTGGCATGCACAAGGTGACAGGCACCGAGCGGTGCCTTCCACTTTGTCCATGCCAATGCAGGGGGCACCATAGATAACCCCCATGTGCGCCCCCCTGCCGCCCCAACTTCCTGGGCGCCCGCTATGAGTCCCCAAAGGTAAAGACTGCATGCCTTTCCATGGCGGCATTGCCGCCATGGAAAGGCTGATCTCTGCAGTTCTCCTAATGTGGATGGCCACCATATTAGCCATGTTTTTCTCCTGGTCGACCAGCGTAAAAGCGTCGGACGGTCTTTCCGTCCGCCGTGGACCCCCCAGCCATCCTAATATGGCTGGGGCACTTTTAAGTGTGGACGGCAGGCGGATCGCCCCCGCCGGGCCAGCGGTGACTACCACCGGCCCGGCTGGGGCGATCCGACCGCCATCCTAATGGGTCCCTAAAATCCGAACTAGTAATCAGCAATTAAGCCTTCATAATCACAAGAATAGGGACTGGACTCAATACTGACAATTAAATATCCAACTGACTACTCAATTTGTAACTTTTATTGGACACAATTGTGCACAGCGGGCCCGATTCACAGAATGAACTTACTACTTTTGGCATTCACAGAATGCACTTACTACTTTTGGTATTCACAGAATGAACTTACTCATTTCGGTATTCACAGAAGTTAGGACTACTAACTTTAGGACTCCTAATTGCCTTCTGTGAATACCGAAAGTCTTAAAATTAGGATTTTTCTCAATTTAGTAGTAGTAAAGTTAGGACTCCTAACTTTAGGATGCCTAAATGCCTTCTGTGAATACCGAAAGTCTTAAAATTAGGATTTTTCTCTATTTAGTAGTAGTAAAGTTAGGACTACTAACTTTACTACTACTAAATTGAGAAAAATCGTAATTTTAAGACTTTCGGTATTCACAGAAGGCATTTAGACATCCTAAAGTTAGTAGTCCTAACTTTACTACTACTAAATTGAGAAAAATCGTAATTTTATGACTTTCGGTATTCACAGAAGGCATTTAGGCGTCCTAAAGTTAGTAGTCCTAACTTTACTACTACTAAATAGAGAAAAATCCTAATTTTAAGACTTTCGGTATTCACAGAAGGCATTTAGGCATCCTAAAGATAGGAGTCCTAACTTTACTACTACTAAATAGAGAAAAATCCTAATTTTAAGACTTTCGGTATTCACAGAAGGCATTTAGGAGTCCTAAAGTTAGTAGTCCTAACTTCTGTGAATACCGAAATGAGTAAGTTCATTCTGTGAATACCAAAAGTAGTAAGTGCATTCTGTGAATGCCAAAAGTAGTAAGTTCATTCTGTGAATCGGGCCCTTCATTTCTGGTAAAACCAATTAAAATTGCAAGAGATTGCTAGCAGACCATCAAGACTGTCAACCATAATTTCAAGGCAACAATATCATAAATTATTGCAGCACTTGTTTACAAATCCTGGTTCATTAGCTCGTGACAACCCTATTTAACACACAAAATTCCAAGACAGACAAGCAATATAGAGTATAAAGCATAACCATGAAGGTGAGCATTGAACAAACTTATTGAGTAAACTATATCAAATAATTCAAACCTTTTTCTGTCTCTGTTTGGTCATGGCATAAGTGGACATAAAATTTTAAACAATTATTTCATATCAAATAAAATATGGGAAACTCATGTCAATTATCTTTATTCACGCAATTTCACTACAACAAGTCAGAAACCATTATACTCAAATGCATCACTTACTCTATAATAAAAATAAATATTCTGCCTGTTAAAGAATTGTCTACAATCTCAGGCTGTTGGCCCGAATAGCTTGCCCACTGACATTGTATACCATGAACCTATATTACGGAGCTCTTTCCTGACATGAGACTATCTCCTTAAGTATTCATTTCTGCCACCGTACCTTTACAGTGGAAGTTATCAAAATGTCATCCACTTCATAACAAGCTTTGGCATAGCCAATAGGTCTCGCATTTGGGACCTTATACGTGTTTAGCCATGCAACTGTTGGTGTTGTTGCACCAAGGATATTCTGCTGCATAACTAAATACTTATAGATTCCAAAAAGCGAGACCTATTAACTATGCCAATGCTTGTTTGTTTTTTGTTTAAGTTGCCAGATCTACAATAGCTGGACATGGCTTTTGTAAACAGTTCTTTGCATCAAATGAACTTGTTTTCATTGCTCTGAATGTTGTTTCCATTCTGGTTGTAAGCAGCAATCATTCCCGGGGTGTGTGGGCTGCCTAGCTGTTTGCATGCGCCGAACTTTGCAAATGAGGAAAAGCCTGGTGCAGGCCTAATTTACAAGTCTGGAGTGAATGAGCCCCAGGCAGCATGACTCACTCACACAGGAGATCATACACTGCACCTGCATACTCAGCATGGTTTAAGGAAACTCGACCCATTCCTTTCCAGGCATCAAAAACATATTTACTAAGAAACTCTGAGAAGAGCCTGCCTGCTGCACTGACGGCTGGTGGTGTGTGTGCCTGGTGAAAGCGTGCACTGACGGCAGGTGATGTGTGTGCCTGGTGAAAGCGTGCACTGACTGCAGGTGGTGAGTGTGCCCGATGAAAGGGTGCACTAACGGCTGGTGGTGTGTGTGTCTGATGGAAGCGTGCACTGACGGCTGGTGGTGTGTGTGCCTGATGGAAGCGTCCACTGATGGCTGGTGGTGGGTGTGCCTGGTGGAAGCATGCACTAAAGGCTGGTGGTGTGTGTGCCTGGTGCAAGCATGCACTGACGGCTGGTGGTGTGTGTGCCCGGTGAAAGCGTGCACCGACAGCTCTTGTTGTGAGTGTACCTGGTGAAAGTGTGCACTGACAGCTGGTGGTGTGTGCCTGGTGGAAGTATACACCAATGGCTTGTTGTGTGTGACGGCTGGTAGTTTGTGTGCCTGGTAAAAGTGTGCACTGATGGCTGGTGGTGTATGTGCCTGGTGGAAGCATGCACTGACGGCTGGTGGTGTGTGTGCCGGTGGAAGCGTGCACTGACGACTAGTGATGTGTGTGCCTGGTGAAAGTGTGCACTGACGGCTGGTGGTGCGTGTGCCTGATGGAAGCGTGCACTGATGGCTGGTGGTGTGTGTGCCTGATGGAAGCGTGCACTGATGGCTGGTGGTGTGTGTGCCTGGTGGAAGCATGCACTGACGGCTGGTGGTGTGTGTGCCTGGTGAAAGTGTGCACTGATGGCTAGTGGTGTGTGTGCCCGGTGAAAGCGTGCACCAACAGCTCTTGTTGTGAGTGTGCCTGGTGAAAGCGTGCACTGACAGCTGGTGGTGTGTGCCTGGTGGAAGTATGCACCAATGGCTTGTAGTTTGTGACGGCTGGTAGTGTGTGTGCCTGGTGAAAGTGTGCACTGATGGCTGGTGGTGTGTCAGCCGGTGGAAGCGTGCACTAACAACTAGTGATGTGTGTGCCTGGTGAAAGCATGCACTGACTGCTGGTGGTGATTTTGCCCAGTGAAAGCGCGCACCAATGGCTAGTGGTGTGTGTGTGCCTGGTGAAAGTGTGCACTGACGGCTGGTGGTGTGTGCCTGATGGAAGCATGCACCCACGGCTGGTAGTGTGTGACGGCTGGTAGTGTGTGTGCCTGGTGAAAGTGTGCACTGACGGCTGATGGTGTGTGTGCCTCGTGGAAGCGTGCACTAACGGCTGGTGGTGTGTGTGCCCGGTGGAAGCGTGCACTGATGGCTTGGGTGTGTGTGCCAGGTGAAAGCGTGCACTGACGGCTGGTGGTTTGTGTGCGCGGTGAAAGCATGCACTGATGGCTGGTGGTATGTCTGCCCGGTGAAAGCGGGCACTGATGTCTGGTGGTGTGTGTGCCTGGTGGAAGCATGCATTGACAGCTGGTGGTGTGTGTGTGCCTGGTGGAAGCATGCTCTGATGGCTAGTGGTGTGAGTGCCTGGTTAAAACATGCACTGATGGCTGGTAGTGTGTGTGCCCAGTGAAAGCGTGCACCAACCACTGGTGGTGTATGTGTGCCTGGTGAAAGCGTGCACTGACGGCTGGTGGTGTGTGCCTGGTGGAAGCATGCACTGACGGCTGGTAGTGTGTGATGGTTGGTAGTGTGTGTGCCCGGTGAAAGTGTGCACTGACGGCTGGTGGTGTGTGCCTGGTGGGAGCATGCACCCACGGCTGGTAGTGTGTGACGGCTGGTAGTGTGTGTGCCTGGTGAAAGTGTGCACTGACGGCTGATGGTGTGTGTGCCTGGTGGAAGCGTGCCCTGACGGGTGGTGGTGTGTGTGCCCGGTGGAAGCGTGCACTGATGGCTTGGGTGTGTGTGCCAGGTGAAAGCGTGCACTGACGGCTGGTGGTGTGTGTGCGCGGTGAAAGCATGCACTGATGGCTGGTGGTATG
The DNA here is from genome assembly GCF_964263255.1 of Lissotriton vulgaris. NCBI lineage: Eukaryota > Metazoa > Chordata > Amphibia > Caudata > Salamandridae > Lissotriton > Lissotriton vulgaris. Next base: position 791,242 of record NW_028241507.1, on the reverse strand, counting down.
TCTGCCCGGTGAAAGCGGGCACTGATGTCTGATGGTGTGTGTGCCTGGTGGAAGCATGAATTGGCAGCTGGTGGTGTGTGTGTGCCTAGTGGAAGCATGCTTTGATGGCTAGTGGTGTGAGTGCCTGGTTAAAGCATGCACTGATGGCTGGTAGTGTGTGTGCCCAGTGAAAGCGTGCACCAACCACTGGTGGTGTATGTGTGCCTGGTGAAAGCGTGCACTGACGGCTGGTGGTGTGTGCCTGGTGGAAGCATGCACTGACGGCTGGTAGTGTGTGATGGTTGGTAGTGTGTGTACCCGGTGAAAGTGTGCACTGACGGCTGGTGGTGTGTGCCTGGTGGAAGCATGCACTGACGGCTGGTAGTGTGTGATGGTTGGTAGTGTGTTTGCCTGGTGAAAGTGTGCACTGACAGCTTGTGGTGTGTGTGTGTCTGGTGGAAGCGTGCACTGACGGCTGGTGGTATGTGTGCCCAGTGAAAGTGTGCACTGACAGCTGGTGGTGTGTGTGCCTGGTGAAAGTGTGCACTGATGTCTGGTGGTGTGTGTGCCTGGTGGAAGCATGCACTGACAACTCGTGGCGTGTGTGCCTGATGGAAGCGTGCACTCATGGCTGATGGTGTGTGTGCCTGGTGGAAGCATGCACTGACTGCTGATTTTGTGTGCCTGGTGGAAGCGTGCACTGACGGATCGTGGTGTGTGTGCCCGGTGGAAGCGTGCACTGATGACTGGTGGTGTGTGGCCCTGGTGGAATCGTGCACTGACAGCTGGTGGTGTGTGTGCCTGGTGGAATCGCGCACTGACGGCTGGTGGTTTGTGTGCCTGATGGAAGCGTACACTGAGAGTTGGTGGTGCGTGTGCATGGTGAAAGCGTGCACTGATGGCTGGTGGTGCGTCTGCCCAGTGAAAGCATGCACCGATGACTGGTGGTGTGTATGTGCCTGGTGAAAGTGTGCACTGATGGCTGGTGGTGTGTGTGCCTGGTGGAAGGGTGCACTGATGGCTAGTGGTGTGTGTGCCTAGTGGAAGCGTGCATTGACAGCTGGTGGTGTGGGTGCCTAGTGGAAGTGGGCACTGATGGCTGGTGGTGTGTGTGCCTGGTGAAAACGTGCACTGACGACTAATGGTGTGTGCCTGCTGGTAGTGTGTGACGGTTGGTAGTGTGTGTGCCTGGTGAAAGTGTGCACTGATGGCTTGTTGTGTGTGTGTGTGTGTCTGGTGCAAGCGCGCACTGACGGCTGGTGGTGTGTGTGCCCAGTGAAAGTGTGCACTGACGGCTGGTGGTGTGTGTTCCCGGTGAAAGTGTGCACTGATGTCTGGTGGTGTGTGTGCCTGGTGGAAGCAGGCACTGACAACTGGTTGTGTGTGTGCCTGGTGGAAGCATGCACTGACGGCTGATGGTGTGTGTGCCTGGTAGAAGTGTGCACTGATGGCTGGTTTTATGTGCCTTGTGGAAGCGTGCACTGACGAGTGGTGGTGTGTGTGCCTGGTGGAAGCGTGCACTGATGTCTGGTGGTGTGTGTGCCTGGTGGAATTGTGCATTGACAGCTGGTGGTGTGTGTGCCTGGTGGGACCGCGCACTGACGGCTGGGGTTGTGTGTGCCTGGTGGAAGCATTCACTGAGAGTTGGTGGTGCATGTGCCTGGTGAAAGAGTGCACTGACGGCTGGTGGTGATTGTGCCCAGTGAAAGCGCGCACCAATGGCTAGTGGTGTGTGTGTGCCTGGTGAAAGTGTGCACTGACGGCTGGTGGTGTGTGCCTGATGGAAGCATGCACCCACGGCTGGTAGTGTGTGACGGCTGGTAGTTTGTGTGCCTGGTGAAAGTGTGCACTGACGGCTGGTGGTGTGTGTGCCTGGTGGAAGCGTGCATTGACAGCTGGTGGTGTGTGTGCTTGGTTGAAGCGAGCACTGATGGCTGGTGGTGTGTGTGCCTGATGAAAGCGTGCAATAACGCCTGGTGGTGTGTGTGCCTGGTGGCAGCAGGAGCATTCACAGTGATAGAAGACACAAATTAAACCGACAAAGAAGAGGTAGAGGAGGGGGAGCAGGGAGGGGGAGTGCGAGCAGATGAGCATGATTCACAGCTAGAAGACACAAATGAAGCTGACCAGGAGGGAGGGGGAATAGTGAGGGGGTAGTGCAAGCAGAGGAGCCTGATTACAGCAAAAAAAACACAGATGGCAGTTGTGCACGTGCACAAGCTCGTGAACATAAGCTGTAGGCCAGTAAAGCCTCTGGTGGCACTTTTAAAAGCCACTTGCTAAATGCCTCGAAGAGACAGCGCATGCGCTGTCTCAGGCAAGACCTAAAAAGGGCTTGAAAAGTGACACAAACATTTACCGGCTTATAACACTTTAAGACTGAAAGGCAAGATTTTTGTTAAATATTTATTGATCATTTTGGAACCGTTGATGAACAAAAAGAACCTATTAAAAATCTAAATCAACCAGTTTCCGGGTTGGTTGCTTGACCACGAATAAAGTCATAGCCTTGACACTTTTAGCACAAGAGGCTAATGGCAAAAATCTAACACCATACATGTGTTACAACAACTAGAGTACTGCTTTTGATAAAGTAAACCATAGCCACTTGTTGGACAAAGTGCGAAGCTGGAGAACTCACCATTCACTTAAACTTATTATTGTACTATATCAAGATGACTTGTTAAAAATTTAACTGGAACATCTGTTCACTGAAAAATACAAACACAGAATGGCATTAAGCAGGTATGTAATCTGGTTCACCTTCTGTTTTTTCTATGCATTTTTTGAAAATGAATATTATTTTTCATTGTCTTATTGTATTCAGCTTATGCAATACATTGGATGTCATATCGTGGTTTCAGGCACATTTGATACACAACAATCAAAATGGGCAAACAGTTATAAACATAACTCAACAGCGGAACCCCACTACAGCACAACACAACAGTGTCACATTTTGTTCTAATATTTCTACGCGCCAGCTCATTAGGCACTGAAGACACAGCTCTTTGCTAGCTAAGTTTCTGACATACACAGACCTTACTCAGTAAACTGTGCAGGGCCTCAGTCTAGCACTGGATGATCATGTGGGTACATAGTAAGTAGGGACCAGAAGTCCTTGGGTCTAGAGGCCACTGGTAATTCTTCTGCATACATGATCAATTGGTCCCTGCAATAAATCGTCTCCTTCAGCCACAGTGCTTCATAACCAGCCGTTTTGCCAGAAGCGTTGTGACAGCCACTAGTCTCCAATTGGAGGGTTTGAGGGGCTTAACTACGCCTAGCAAGCAGATATTCGGGGTACATTTCACAGTTTCCAATGTCATTTGTGTAAAGTTCTCAGTCACTTTAACCCAGAAGGCGTGAACTAGTTTACATTCCCAATCATATGGACAAAATCAGCTCCATCATCCCCACATCTCACACAACGAGAGTCTGGCCGCAGCCCATCATTCTGGAGTTTGACAGGTGTATAGTACATTTGACGCAAAAATCTGAAATGTATTATGTGGAGGTTACAATTTGCAGTAAGTTGACCTTATGGTGCTGGAATATGGGGCTATGTAAATGTGAAATTGATACAGGTAGCAGAATACGGCTTCAAGAGGTATCTTTTAGCGGTCCCGTATAGTGTCTCCACGTACATTTACCATGCTGAACTTGGACAAAAATATTTAGAAGATGTTATCAAGGTACAACCGGTTCTTTTGTGGCACAGGGTATGGACTACTGAGGAATGTGTTTTTAACAGTCTGGTTATGAAGGATGCGATGAGTCTTGATAATGTTAGCAAGATAAGATGGTTATACTACGTAAAGACGTTTCTTACACAAATAGGCCACCAAGAATATTATAGTGATCCCTTATCTATGTTCCAGGTCTCCAGGAAGGAACTTACAAATCTTTGCATAACGTTTCTGGGAGAATATAGAACGAATACCAAGATGACAAAGATTTCTGTGGTGACTCACCATTTAACAATAACCACTTTTAATATTCAACCGTATGTTAAGCTGCACATGAGTGATTTTGAAAGGTTTCTTTTAACGCGGTTTAGGCTAAATATTTTATTTAGATTCCTAAGATTCCCAAGATGAATGACTGGGCAAGACAATTGTGTAAATGTCCATGCGATGATTTGTCCAGCCAATCGGACATGCATATCTTGTTATTTTGTAAATTTTACACTATTCTTAGGACAAGATGGATTGTACCATTATTGAAGAGTATCGAACATAGGCAAAGTCATCCGGCCCTTTTAGCCATCCAGAAACTAGATAATATTTCCACATTTTTGTATAATATTTTAACTTTTGCTTCTGTTTCTGTGTATTTAAAGAATGTTTTTAGATCACGGAATTTTAATCAGTTTATTTATAATGTACCATGATTGTTTCTATATTTGTTTTAAATTCTGAATTTGTGATATAATAATTGTACTTTTATGGTTATATTTTCTGCATAATAACCGAATAAAGTTATTGAATTTAATTGAATTGAAGTTGACCAGTTAGCTCACAGAAAGCGCTCCCTTTCATCCCATGCCAGTGGTATTGCCAACCTGCTATTCCATCTATCAAGATGGTGGTGGGCTGTTTGCATTTGTCTGATTATTTAAGTCGGGCAATGCAAGCGCACAGCGGGGGCGCCAATGGCGCGCCAGAGGCAAGCCCGTCTGCGCCCGTCCATGCCCCGGACGCACTCAGCGCCGGACATGCTGCCCGTGTTAACAGAGAACAGGGCCAATAGACAAATATTCAAGGAAACAGTTGATGAATTTAGGCCAAAGGGAGAGCAAAGGACACAACCATCCACCACATACGGTGAGTCATGTGGAAAAAAGAGTGGAAAAAATCCCTTAATTGTGGACTGATTAACAGTAGATCATTGGTCAAACACCATTGGGAGGTATCAGTCTTGATAGAAGACATGAATCTGGATGCACTTTTCTTAACAGAAACGTGGACTGGTGCTGACTCGGTGATAGAAATAGGACTTGCCTGCCCTGTAGGCTATAAAATCCTCCATAAGCCGAGGGAAACGAGCAGAGGAGGTGGGGTGGGAATGATCTTTACGGAGGATTTGATTCTGTGCCTCTCAAGATAGATGATATTGCAGGCATAGAAATCCTTTGCTTTTCGCTGCAGGAACCACGCAAAAACAATTTTACTTGTGGCGATCCTCTTGTGACTCTGTGGGCTCCTACCCGCTGCCCTTAGGTGACACGGACCCTGCTGTTCGCCCCGCCGCGCTAGTCCTCCTCCCGCCGCTGCACTCCATCAACATCCTTGTGCGGCCGCAGTGTGGAGGGGGGGCCGGTGGCTCTACCAAACTACAAAGCCCAGCAGCCTTAGCGGCCATAAGCCGCGACCGGGACAATCGCGCCAGGAGGCGCTTAAATCGCTGCCTCACTTCCGGGGGAGCGGGGAACCATGCAAAAACAATTTTACTTGTGGCGATCCTCTTGTGACTCTGTGGGCTCCTACCTGCTGCCCTTAAGTGACACGGACCCTGCTGTTCGCCCCGCCGCGCTAGTCCGCCTCCCACCGCCGTACTCCATCAACATCCTTGTGCGGCCGCAGTGTGGAGGGGAGGCGGTGGCACTACCAAACTACAAAGCCCAGCAGCCTTAGCGGCCGGAAGTCGCGACCGGGACAATCGCGCCAGGAGGCGCTTAAATCTCTGCCTCACTTCCCGCATCGCGGGAGCGCCGGGAGAAGCCTGGGACAAGGGCGGGACCGTCCGAGGCCATCACAGGCCGGAGGTGGCCGGGCTGGGCCACCCCCCTAACTTGCCAGGCAAGAGTGGTGCGAAGGACTTGGACTCAATTAACACCAATTTGTTTATGTAGCACCTAGACGGCCCTTCATGTAGTGGGATTTTCCTTATAGCAGATTTGAAAATAATTGTAAGATACTAGCTTCCAACAAGGCCATGTCGGCAGGGAATGGGAGAAAAGCCTCACAAATTCAAATAGGAGGTCGTGTGGTAGGGACATTGGATAACTTCATCACTGGAGCATCAGTGGTACTAGTGCAAGAGATCATGCTTGCGGAAAAACGATTATCTTTGGACCCTTCGGGCTCCAAACAATCGTCGTTGGGCAATATCCAAAATGCTATTTCACCTGTAAAACTTATTTTGTCCAGAATTAGTGGGATTAGCTTGCGAAGCCCAAGTCCAGGTCAGGGTAGCTATAGTACTCTCTCCTCCTCAGTTACTTCCCTAGATAGTTCAGTATCTCCCGAGTTTACCTCACCCAGTGCTGACAATCCGACATGGTTGGATGTGCCGAGAAATGCACAGGTATTAGAAAACCCCAAGACGCAAGTAGGGAAAAGGAAGAGGGCTGGGGAGAACCAAGCAAGGAGCAAGCCAAAAATTCCAAGAATGTTCATTAAACCGCCAAAAGCAACCCTTAGAACTAGTTAATAGTCCCATGGCCCAACAACCTGTGCAATCAATAAACTTAGTGAGTGGGGATCAAAATGGGATAGTATGGGACATACAATATGTCAATGATCCAGGGTGTCTCCTTACCCAGATGGAAGAGTTGTTAAAGTCACTCGTTCTACCCTTGATAGAAAGGATGAGGGTTATAAACCAAAACCTGGAGAAAATTCAGCGGGATACCGCAGAGAATACTCTGTCACTAAAAAAGCTTTGTGACAGTGCCGGGAAGGGGGATGTAATGAATGTGCGGACCAAGTTCAACGGGTTTCACCGGCACCCCCTGTCCAGGCAGCAACAGCTTGCAATATAGGACACCCTTACAGCATTCAGGGCCCTAAGGAAGGGAGGTCTACCAATCAGATAGTGGTTGGTAAGCCAAATAGCATAGAGGGCTCTAACAAGTATGTAAACACTGTCACATCTACTTCAATCAGACCCAGGAGTAAGATTGAAAAGAGTATCATTGATCCACCACCACAGGCGAAGCCTCTGGTGGTAGTCCTAGGCAATGTACCGCCTCTAGTTGAAGGCCAGAAAGAGGAGTATAACCAGTTAAAAAACAAAGTCACCCACTGGTTAGTTAATAATACAAGGAAAGGGAAGGGAGTAGGACAAAATGTGATCATGGTCCGACGAGTTTCATGGGTGGGTAAGTCTAAAAAAACAAATAATGGTGACTGTATTGTGGTCAATTTCAATTCTAGGCTTGTAGCAGAGAGAATCCGTGGGGATGTTGAATATTGGAGGGGATCCCTTAGCTAAGGTATTGAGATTCTGCCCCTGGGTTTTTTCTATAGGGCTGACCAAGAAGAGCATCACAAAAGCTGGAACAAGGGGCACATTTGTAGGCCACCCCCTAACCAGAAACATCAGGGTTGGGCTATTCCACGATTGAGTGCCCAAAGGGCACCAATGGGGGTTGGGCTGGAGGATTGTCTGCAACTTGATGTATCTAATCGATATGCTGTCTTATCTGGCTTAAAAGATTGCGAATGACGCACCAAGATTTGTAACCCTGAGGCTCCTCTGGTAGGCTCCATGGAAGAAATATCTCCGGCCCTGGTAGCATTTTGTGGTTTAGGGGGTAAGCCTCCAGGGAAAATGAGGATTCTGGATAATGATTTACTCCTACTGGATATGGGGGCCTGTAATGATACTCCTGTGAGGGATCAGAGGGTAAACGTGGAGGTCCCTAGTATTATTATTTTAGAAGGGGGTTCTTCTCCGATCAATTTTGCCCTTGATCTAGGAAAGGTCCCATACAGGGTGAAGGAAATAAACGGACCACCCGATTCAGATTTTGTAGGGTTAAGTCAAGTGGTCAATGGTGTGGGAAGAAAGATCTTGTCCTGGAATATTGCTGGGCTTTGCTCTAGATTGCAATCGCCAGAGTGGCTTTCTTTTGTAAATGGGTTTGACGTTTGTCTCTTTCAAGAAACTTGGGCATGTGATCCCCTGTTTCTCCAAGGTTTTTTAAATTTTTGTATACCTGCAACTAAGGGCAAAAGGGGTGAACCAAAAGGGGCTTAACTGTATGGGCACAACAGGATCTCTTCGAGAAAATCATAGAGTTACCTACTAAGATTAAGGATATCCAGCTGATTAGGCTCTCAGTTGGTTCTCTCGGTGTCTTGGACATCTATAATGTATATGTTCGAGGGACGGGGGATTTAAATCCCAGGCTTTAGTGGCTTTGGACTCCTTGATAGTTTGGCAACCAAGCATGAATAATATAATCATTGCTGGGGATATAAATATGACCTACGAGCCCGTAATAAGTGGTGATTGGCACGCGGGTGATGAGGAGGAAGCACAGTAGGGAATCTCTAACTTAGACTTAAAACCAATCTGTAGGTGGTCAGAAAATATCATCCAAATGAATTGAATCTTTTGTGAGAGGGGGCTCAGAGCTTTGAATGGAAGAACCAAGAGTGACGTAGAAGGGGCGAATACTTTTGATAACAGTCGCTCAAGAAGCAGAATAGACTATGTCATTTGTAGTCTGTTAATTTGGCACCGCATTGATGATATGAAGGTGGTGACAAGGCAGGAGAGTGATCACAATCCCCTATCTATCACTGTGGGGGGAGTGAAAGGTGGTGAACACAGGGTGGTGCAGCCTTTACTTGAGACTGTCCCGACAAACGACATGAGGCGGGTAAAGTGGGGGCGAGTAAAAATGCAGGAGAGTGTTTTGGTAAATATTAACGAGGAACTGGTCAAAACCATTGCTGTTATGGCTGGTATTCAGGGAGTAGAGGTTGACATGCGGCAAATAACTAGACTCCATGAGATATTTTTTGAAAATATAAAGGGTCATTTTATTAAGGACGTACCAAAGTCGGCAGGCAACAAGAGGCATCCAACAAGAGCGGGGTGGTACAATAAATCCTGCAGAGTGGCGAGAGTAGCCCTAGGTTTTGCACTAAAGAATAGAGATCTCAAGTCTGTTAGACAGGCGAGGCAGAGCTATAAGAAAACTATCCTTCGGGCTAAGAAAGACTGGGACGAAATGCACTGGCAGGCCCTGAAATCATCTAGTGCTTTAAAAGACTCAAAACAATTTTGGAGTATTGTCAAGTGGGGGTTGGATCGTGGACCTGAACCTCCTGTCAACTATGTATCGCAGGCAAGTTGGGTCGAACATTTTGGTCCACAATATACATGTAGTTGGGAAGATAGGCTCAGGTAACCCATAATTGAAGTGTTCAGTATAGATCCACCCTTTACTATTGGCGATGTGAAACGGGCACTGAAAGCTGTTTCACGGGGAAAAGCACCAGGCCTCGATGGGGTACCAGCGGATGTCTTTCTGCAAAACGAAACGCCCTGGGATCTGTATATATTGAGGTTGGCCAATGCTATGGCACAGGGTGCTCCGGTACAGAGGTCTTGGCAAGGGGCTGTAATAATCCCTATTTATAAGAAGGAGGATAGAATGCAGGCTGGGAACTACAGGCCCATCAGCCTTATTGATACAATACAAAAGGTTATTGGGAAATTGACCCTAGATAAAATCCTAGGTTGGGTAGAAAAAGAAAGTATCCTGTCTCCATTCCAGGCCAGTTTTAGAAAATCAACAATTACCATAGATCAGATCTTCCGGTTTACTTTATTACACTGGAAGACTGTTTTGCTAGGAAAAGGTAGTATTTATGCTGCTTTTATTTACTTGCGAGCAGCATTTGATTTAGTGCCCCGAGCACACTTGTGGAATATATTGAACAAGTTAGGTATGCCACTTGATATCCGGACACTGGTCATTAGACTACATGAGATGAATCATGCAAAAATACAATGGGGGGGGTATGGGCAAGTCATGCCAGAATTTCCAGTAGAGCGTGGGGTACGTCAGGGATGTGCTATGGCCCCCACACTCTTTTCATTATATATTAGGGGATAGTTGGGCGTATGCTTTCAGAATCTGTAGATGCCCCCACTCTAGCTGGAAAGAAAACCCCAATTTTGTTATTTGCTGACGATACTCTCATTGTATCAAAAACTCCCAGTGGATTACAACGGGGGTTAAGGATATTCGAGGATTTTTACATTGACCACGGGTTGGAGGTAAATGTGGCAAAAACTAAACTCATAGCATTTAACCCTCACAAAAGCCACAAAGGGTATTTCTTCATGAATGGGTCAAAATTTGAAATGGTGTCAGATTTTGTGTACCTGGGCATACACATCGCCAAGGGCATTAAGTGGGAGAAACATGTCCACATGGTGGCTCTGAAACTTTGCCAAAATGCAGGGGCAGTATTGATTGAGCACAAGAAATCTATGACTAAGCCAATCCGGCCATCCCTCCAAGTCTATGAGGCATAGGCACTGAGCTCTGCACTATATGGTGCTGAGATATGGGGGTATGACAATTAAGGGTGGGCGTAGTTCGCGAAGTAGCACTACGCGAAGCTACGTGAAGTGCACTTCGCACTACGCGAACTTCACGTAGCACTATGCGAGCTGCGTAGTAGCATGTTCGCACTGTGCAAGATGTGTTTTCAATGATTGCACAGTGCGGACAAGCATTCGGCACTGTGCAATCATTGAAAACGGCATCTTTCACAGTGCGAGCTGTAGTTTTCTGCTGCTCGAGTAGATTATTACTCGAGCTGCAGCTTTCTCAACGCGAACTGGTAGTTTCTCATTGAGAGCGGTCGCGAGCATGCGCAACCACTCACAATGAGAAACCTTACCTCCCCGCGTTGAGAATCTCGCCGGGATGTCATTTTGCTTGTTTGCGGTCGCGAACATGACGTTCAGGACCGCGAACAAGCAAAAAATTAGCGCTGCACTACGCTACGCTGCACTGCGCGTGTTCGCACTGTGCTACGTGCAACTCGCGTAGTGCGAAGTTGCGCAAACTTCGCAAACTCTGCGAGCGTAGCGTAGTGCTTCGCCCAGGGTTAATGACAATCTGGCGGCCCTAACCCTTGCTGAGAATAAATTTCTCCGCAATCCTACCCATCTACCTAAAAGTACACCAATGAAACCCTTACAATATGATCTAGGTAGAAAAGCTGTAGTAGACATGGCTAGATTGCGCCCCATACTATATTCGCGAAGGTTGTGGGTAACACCTGACCTGGCCCACTATGCCCAGGGTTTTCTGGATGTAATTAAGAATGACCACTTCCACAAGATCGCATGGCTAAAAGACCTCTCTAAAAACCTAACGGAAATCGGAATGAAAGGGTTGTGGGAGAACCCCGATATAGTCCCATTCCCATCGAAGGTTGCTTTAAAAGAAAAATATTGGGAAATGATTGAATATCGTAACTGGAATATTGCCGACCCCTCCTCTATGGAGGGTCGTTTCTTAGATTGTAAAGCTTTCCCTAAGTTAGAGCCATATTGGGATGGGATTACAAACCCCGGGGACAGAAAGCTTTATTTCCAACTACGAGCAGGATCACTCCCAAAAAGATCGTTAACTGGAAGGTGGACCCCTGGCAACTCGATCCTCTGTCCGGCTTGTATGACGGACAAAGAGACCATTGCCCATTTTCTCTTTGTGTGCACAGCTTATAGCATCCCGAGACGGGTGTGGCTAAAAGCTGTCTGTAGACTCCTTGGCACGCGAGATAGTGCAGTGGCCCTAAGACTAATCCGCACAAGCACTTTACCCGTCATTTCATATGCAGTGGCAAAATATCTTGGATGGGCCTGGGTTATCAGGAAAAAATGTCTGACATGATTGAGTAGATTCCCCGTTGTTTTTAGTGACCTTTTTTTTAAAGGATTTGTTTTTATTAATCATGTATTTGAAGTAGCTTATATACTATTTTAAATGAAATGATTCAAAGTATGTTTTAAACTAGTATAGTGTTAGATCTGTTTTAAGCGATTCTTTTAAGTGCATGTTTTAATTAGTATATTCTAACTGAAGTGGTTTTGTATTACCAAATGTAAACACTGATAATCATGCTTTTATGAGTTTTTTACCTCGAATAAAGCTGCTTTGAAATTAAATGAAATCCTGGGCTTTTCGCTGCAGGAACCTATCGGCAGCCTACTTACTGGAATGATTTGCTACAGACCTCCTGGAATTGATACTCAATACCAAACTCTCCTAGATACCATTACCAATCTGGCACTAGCACACTCCAGAATGATTATACTGGATGATTTTAATCTGAGGGATGATGGGAGTCTAGGAAGTCACTTGAGAGATTTGAGGCGCACATGTGCTAATCTCAATCTACAACAATAGGTAAAATACCCTTCTCATCAGGGGGGGCATGTCTTTGACTTCCGAATCGCTAATCAATCTGAAACAGAAGTATCAAACATAACACCACAAATCTGGAATGACCATTATTTAATTCATTTTCATATTACACTGCCTTGCTCTAGGAACAATACTAATCGTCCAGTGACTTACCGGAGAGGAAGGAAGTGAACGATATTAGGAAAAACAGGACCCACCGGACTCTCTCAAATGAAAATTATTTTGACCCCACCGCTACAGTAGAGGATAATTATAAAACATGTTATAATCACATAACTGACATGTTGGACCAGCTAATCCCGGTAAAAAAGCTTACAAATATGAGTAAAAGCACAGCCCCCTGGTATATCGAAGAACTGAAACAACTACGTTTGATTTGTAAGAAAGCAGAGAGGAAATGGAGGAAGAAGTACCTAGAGTCAGATAAGAAAGAATTGAGATTAGCGCAGGTCAAGTATAAGGAGCTTATCCTTAAATCCAAGGCAGACTTTTATGCTAGCTCCATTATACAAGCACCCAATAGTACTAAGGCTCTTTTTAAGATCATTAAGGACCTCTCGACCCAAGCTTGTACGAGCAACAATGTCGTGGCATCACAGAAACTTTGTGATGAGATCTCCTCCTATTTTGAAGATAAAATTGCCAAAATTCTTGGTGACCTCCATCCCCACAATATTGGCGATCAGGATAATCTTGTGCAGAGGGTGAATGAGAACTTGCGGGTAACAACCTCTCTTGATAGTTTTCAAATCCTCACCGATACTTCTTTCAACAATCTGGCTCACAGTGGTTTTTTTTTGAAGTTTTTTGGAATCATATTGAGAAGCTCTTCTTGTAAATATGACTTACAACTAGTATTTACAAATGGTGTGGTTTAAGTACAGTCTGTGGGCTGTCCTTTGTTTCTGTCCTAAGTGTTGATCTGCGGGTTAAATGTGTGTTTAAATGTCTATGTGGTTCGGGGTTTTCCCATTAGTGATACTTCTGTGAGCGATTGCGCTCTTTTGTGTAAAAATTGCTAGCCTTAAGCGTGCTGTATTGTGTGTTTTAATTGTTTGACTCCACTTCTGTACATGTCTGGAATTAGCTCAATGTGTTTGTTTGTGTTTTCTTGCTGTCATAAATCTGTTATGCTAATTGTCATTTAATTAATATTAAATAAAAATAATAAAATTCCAAAAATGAACCATATGACACATGCTAAATAGCTACATGTTACTATTAAATTTATAGAGTAAGCAATTATGCACATGTACAAACGGCCACAATGCTTAAAAGATAAAATTAGAATTCACATTGAATAGGAATAAAATAGGCCTAAAAAAACGACATTGTGTGTTTTGCAATAAATAAGCAATTATAAAATGTTACAACATTTTCCTTAGATACATTGTGTTTTTATAAACAGGCAAACACATCATCTGAGTAAATTGGATGCTGCTGAACTAAAACACACATCTTAGAACTTGAAATGCCTCAGTTTTAAATAGACAGTCACTGTGCTTCCATTTCAACACTTAAAAAAGCTTTCCAACAGCTGTGTTTTAACTGTCGCTGAGCAGCAGCTGTTGTTTTGATTGTAGGCCATGGAGAGACAGGAATGTTGACTCAGCTAGGATATTGTCAGTTAAACACGTGGTAAAATCCTGCATTTCAGACTGCTGTTTTAAAAATTTACAAAAATCAGGTTCATTATTTTGGATAAGAGGAAAACATTTAAAATAAGGATTTCCTTTCTTAAGGCCTTTTTACATAAGCACATTCTTGGTTCTGATGTTAAATAATGATTGTCCTTTTAAAAAAGTGGCGCAAAATGTTTAATGTTTTAAGTTAGGCTTTTGTGCTTAGGCTTATGAATGAATGTGTTTAAATATGATAGGCAAGAAATTAAGCTTGCTTTTCCTATGTGGAATTATCAAAAGGATTGGTTTTATAAAAAAAGTATATATATTATTTATGAAAAAATTATTTAAAAAAGAAGTGTGTTTAAATTAGTTTTTTAATATTTATAAAGCTTAATACTCATACCGTGACCTCCTAGCATTAAAATTTAATTTAAGTTGTGTTGTACCGCATAATGAGGAAATTTGCATATGAACTCTGCGCAGGCATAAAAAACTCATTTTTATAAGGGTATAAATTAGATATTTCTAATGTCCAATCTCTGGGATTTGTAGAGAACATTCTGAGGATGACTATTATGAAAAACATATATAGGATATTCATTTTAAGTGCCCCAAATATCAAAGCCGAAATTGGGCAAAATTCACTAATTTGAAAACAAATTCTGCATTCAGAGCAGCTTTTAAAGTGTCTTAGGCTTCACTAAATGCATACATTTAGGTATAATACAAATAGCTGACTTCTATATTGTTGGACAAGTATATTGCACACTGCTTATAATTAAAAATATGTATAAAACCAGCAGAAGTTATTCTTTTAACTCTACACTGACAAACAGGGGGATGAGTGCTTTCCAGCTCTGTCTCTAGGGTGACTTTGAATTGGGACAGCTGCATGGAACCCCTTTGCACACAGAATAGGGCAGCTGGGAAGGGTTACATGTCAGTTCTATATTTAGAAGCCTGGTAGGGCTTTGACTTGTTGACCTCTCAAACTTTTTGAAAGAGGAGAGGGGAGAGAAGGAGAAGTTTTACTATTTTTGGCAAAAGCAAAGAGTTTATGGACTCATATGATAGAAAACTATATAATGGTATATGCGAACTTTGATTAACAGATACGCTTTGCCACATAGATACAGCACTAATGCTTTTAGTCTGAGGATTCAAAAAGCTGAGGCAATGAAATTTAGTTTGAATTAATTCGCTCTCATGTTGCATTTGTACATTTGCTAAAAGGATTGGGGTTTGGGTATTCATGTTTTTTAGCTCTCCCAATAGTGCTATGTACCTCCTATAACTTTGTTTATGCCCAGTTGCTACAAATAGGGGTTGATAGTGTTGACAGAAGTGAAACCTGTTTCAGGTTTCCTACTGTCAAAATGGGGGAAGGAGGCTAGCTCCTCTACAAATTAAGGCTAGGTAAAATGTATGTTGCTCTCTCTTTTTCTTACTATTTTTTAGCCTGCCTAAGCTGTCTATGAAATAGCAATGAGACATTTAATTCGCTATTCGGTAATATTGTTTTAAACATTGTTAGCATTAATAAAATGAATAAAAATATATGTTATGTTACTGCCCATCCTGTTTGATGAAATTATGACAGGATCAGTAGTCTAGATTGTTCTTCCCTTATTTTAATCTTTAAGGGGAACTAGATGTGGGTAGTTTTTGTTCTACAAGTCTTAACGTAATAACATCATTATTGTACATTATTCTCATGCTACATCGTTTTGCAAGGGCATTGCTAGTTTTTTATTAGCTAGTCTGTGTAAATAAACTGACAGTCCTTATTAGAGCTGATGTTGCATAGTTTGGATCATGAAAAGTAGAACGCAGGGAAGATGCCCATATGATCCTTAGCAAAAAAATTTGGAAGAAAATGTTGTTTTATAGATAAGAACCCCTGATAAATTAGCAGTTTTAGATTTTCCTGTTGCTCCTATAACATGAGAGGATGGTCCTAAGCGTACAATGTAGGTGCTTTTATTAAGAATAATCATTTTAGAAGTGTGTAATGATGAGAAGTCCACAAAATCCATTGTGCTTTGCACGCGTGGGTTCGTATCCCATCCTCGTCGCCAATATGTAATGATGAGAAGTCCACAAGTGATCATATGGTTTTATGATAGTTTATTCCAAGTAACATAGAGTGACCCCATCAGGAGCATCCAGCAAGGTGCTCTGCCCAGCCAACTGCAATCTCCCAGGCAGATCACCAACATTCTGATAGATACTACACATGAACATTCCATTAGTGGTAGAGAAGGATTGCATTGAGAATACCAAGATACCACAAAGTGTCTGCAGTCCTGGACAAGTAATGTAAAGTTTATGAGCAAAAGTGCAGAACATTTCCTTTTTTGAGGGTTTTCAGATTAGTACACAGGAATACACCAATGTAAGGATTTAGGGTATGTCTGTGTTGTTTTTCTCTTTTCCTCTGAGTTTAGTAAATTAATATCGACTTCCTTGGCTGCTTGGGATTGGGTGATGTATTACTCTTGTCAGTTCACCAAATATTTCCTTTTATACTTGCCAATAGGTCCAGGTTTTTTTACTCTCACATAGATAAATGAAGTGGTTCTTGGGTGCCTTGCTAATATATGGGATGTCCCAAGACTAGGAAATATTCTGAGACTATCATCTCTGTTGATAGATTGTTTCTGTGCCTTGTCTATAGACCTTTTTATTATTTCCACTGATTGATATTTGCTGCATTAAAACCATTGCCAGAGGGGCCCGGACATCAGATTCAGCCTGGGGAGTCAGGGTCAGCACCAGTCCAGCTTGAAGCCAAAGTGAAGGTAACCACCACAGGCATTGCTGGCAACTAGGACCTCAGTGAAGGCGGAAGCCCTGAGATGAAATGTGTACCCCTGCCACTGTCTTGGGCGAAAGACGGGGTCACAAATCAGAAAGGAGAAATTATGGATCAAGTTTTTGATGCCCAGCTGAGAGTCACAGACTGACCAGAATGGCGAGGAAGCTTTGCTCGAGGTGACCCCTTTTGACGCAATGGTTGCTTCAGAGATCCTAGCATCAGGCCTCTGAATCCTGGTCCCGAAGTGAATGCAAGTTTGCTCCTTTGTTTGTTGGTCAAGAGATACCTGAGCACACTGGATGCAATGTGTGGTCCCAATGAATGAGCAGTGCGCCAGCAGAGCAATACAGGATTTAGGGAAGGACTTGAGTTTAGGATAAAGGTGCTGTATCTCTGGTGCCTGTTAGATTCGAGTGAAGAAAACTGGTGCACTGGCTGAGACACTGGACAGGATCGCTAAGAACATTTGCCTTGTTGGCTGACTGCTCTATCCTGAAAGAAGATACTTTTTCCTTGAAAGTGGACTGTGAATATTGAGTTGCAAGTTGTGCAGCTCCACTGTGGATACAACAAGAGCCTTCCTGTGAGGCTCAAACGGGCACAGGGAAAAGACTCCCTGCTGCTTGGTTGTACAGCGGCTTCAATTTCCCCAAGGACTTCTTCTTTTTTTGTCAATAATGTATCCCTTTAGTCGTTCCATTTTTTTGAGGAGTAGCCCTTTGTAGCTCTTTGTTCTAATTCCTATGGCACTCTGTGGTCCTCCTGGTCCCAAATATGATTAATTTCCTAGCCCTCATAAAGGGAACAATGGAAAAGTTTACAAAAAATGTTTTTATTAGATATGTCCCGTTAGTTATTCTGAAACTGAAATGCAAAGGAGCCCAGAAAATGATTTTACTAGACTGTTTTAGGATTTCCTTAGGACTAGGAGAACTGATAATTTTGTTTATAATAGTGGTCATTACTCTCTCCTGCAATCTGTATGTTAATTATGACCCAATGCTCCGTTCTCTTTGTATTCTTGCTTATGCCTTATATGTACCCGCTTAATGGAATTTTTAGAATGGAAAATGCCCACTTAGCAATGAAGTAGGATATTGATAAATTTATGAAAATTAATGTGCAAATATTTCTGTGTTCCTATTGGATCATAGGAATGTATTTCGCTCATGCTAAAAGGACTATCTGTTAAAGATTACAGGGATTTGTTAGCATGAGCTGAAAGCCATTTTGTATTTTGGCAGCCATTTTAGGTAGCCATGTGCTCGCCATGTGATGTTTCCCTCTTCAGAGTCTTGCACATGCTCAGAAGGGCCTAGCTAGTAGAATGCACCTGCTCCTCTAGTATAACTGTCAGGCTATTTTTGCTGCTGTATGGAGAAGTAGCTCTCCTCCCACTTTGTTGAGCAAGCAGATCTTGTATACCCATATTTGGCATTTTGCATGCTTACATGAGCCAGGATCTCCCCTTAGTTTTATGCTGACTATGTAACCCTAAGCATATATAAGGCCCCTGTTTTCTGTACTCCCTAGACTGCCTCATTCATTTGCTAAGGCTTCTGTGTGACGTAGTCTCCCTCATCTATAAATGCATTCTTTTTATATTTCAGCTTCTGTGCCAATTTCTTCTTTGTTGGTTTAAAAGGACCAAGTATCAGTGAGACCCCATTGAAGGTTTCTATGTTCTTCAGTGTGTCCTCGAGCTCTCCTCTTGATCCTCTTCCACACAAAATCTGGAAGACATATGGTCAAGACACCTTCCCTTGTTTGCAACAGATCTGTAACCAATCTTTGGAAGAAGGCATGGTCCCAGAATGGTGGAAGCAAGCCGTGGTGACACCTCTGATTAAAAAGCCCTCATTGGACCCGACAATTCCAGCAAGTTATAACTCCATCTCCCTCCTGCTATATCCAATCAAATCTTGGAAAGGGCAGTAAGCAAGACTTTTTCTTGCTTTTTAGAGGATAATCAACTGCTGGATAGGGACCAATTTGGGTTCCGCCCATGCCACAGTACCGTGAAGGCATTGGCAACTATGATGGACAATCTACGTAGGCGAGCCAACAATGGGAATGCTACTGTTTTAGTGCTTCTCAATATGTTGGCCGCATTCGACACAGTGAACCATTCAATACTGGTGGAGAGATTGAGGAAGATAGGGGTGAAGGGACGGGCTTTGCAGTGGCTACAGTCTTACTTATCGGGGAGACAGCAAATAGTGACCATGGCACTGTTCACCTCCAGCAAATTGTCGGTAATTTATGGGGTACCACAGGGCTCTGTGATCAACCCTATTCTTTTTAATATCTATCTGCAGTCCCTGCTCCCATCATTAAATTGTTTGGAGTTGACCTAGTCAACTACGCGGACGATACTCAACTGGCGTTTTCCCTGGAAGGGAAACATGCAGTATCCATGGACACTATCCAGGAGTGTATGCGTCAGACTGCTGGCTGGCTGGAGAGAAACTCTCTGCAGTTTAATGGTGGGAAAACTGAGGTGGTGTATTGCTCTTCGGTTAAGATGTCTAAGCATTTGCCACTGGAGTTCAGGCTCACCCCTGAAGAAGAACCTCTGGCCCCTGTCAATATGGTGCGTAATCTCGAGGTTCTGTTGGAGTCGCAGGCAAACACAACCGCCAGCGTGTGCTTCTCCTTGATGCGCATGCTTCACCAGATACTCCCACTTTTACCAAAGGACTCGTGCTCCCTTGTAGTGAGGGGTACAAAAGGGGGTGGTGATAGACGGAGCATGGGAATGCATGGCTCGGCAGTTCGGGCTGGACTGTTTCCCATGAGGCACAGGGTCAGACTGATTTGCATATAGCCATGTCCGAACTGGGGTGGCAGAGTGGGTTAAAGAACAGTGATGGATTAAACCCAGATCTTTTGACTGGGTGTGAGTGTTTGATTGGTTCAGATGCTCCGTCCATTACCACCCCCTTTTATACCGCTTTTGGCCGCCATAAGTGTGGCAGAGTATGCTCAGACGTGAGTCCCTTGCTCACTTTTCCACTGGATTCAAGCAAGCCGGGCTGAAGACGGCTGTAATGCCAGAAATCGGTCCTCGGAAGCTTGTTTCCGGTCCAGGGAAGGCAAGGCTTGGCAGTTCGGGCTGGACTGTTCCCATGAGGCACAGGGTCAGACTGATCTGCATATAGCCATGTCTGAACTGGGGTGGCAGAGTGGGCTAAAGAACGGTGATGGATTAAACTCAGATCTTTTGACTGGGTGTGAGTGTTTGATTGGTTCAGATGCTCCGTCCATTACCACCCCCTTTTGAACCGCCCTTGTAGTGAGGAGCACAGTGTTAAGCAGTTTGGACTACTGCAACTCTCTGTACTTAGGAGCACCTCAATACATCTTTTAGGGGTTGAAGAGAGTCCAGTCTGCAGCAGAAAAGCTGGTGTTAAATGGGCAACGTAGGTCCTCCACTACCGTGGCTCGAAGAGACCTACACTGCCTGTCCATCAGGGAAGGGTCCAGTTTAAATCGCTCTGTATGGTGCACAGAGCGGTACATGATCGTGGCCCAGTTCCACTGCAGGAAAAATTCACCTGGTACCCTCCAAGAGGCAGCTTCGCCCCTCTAGTGCTAAATTGATGACGATCCCTAGATTTAAGCGTTCTAGAATGGGGGGAGGCCCTTCACTGTGGCTGCTGCACATTTATGGAACGAACTACCACAGAGTGTCAGACAAATTGACTCTCTGACTGAGTTCAGAGAGAACCTGAAAACTTGGCTCTTTCCCAAGGTCTGATTTCCCTTCTCCTGATACTTTGGCCCATTCTCATGTCGGTTATTTTTTTAATCTAAGTGCCAGGATACCCGTAGGGTGGCAGTTTGCGCTATACAAGTAGCTATTACAATTACAATTACAAGAGCTGCTGAGTTGGACACAGCGTTTTCTCTCTAGGAGACATTGTGCAGTTTAGTCATTAACCCTTTGCTTTCTACTGTTGTCAATACCACCTGCAGCGCTATGAGTGTCTGCGGCTCAGTGGGAAACTCATGGCATAGTGTACGTGAACACCCAATTGCTATGTAGGGACGCCCCACTGAAAAAGCATCCAATGACAAGAACTGGCCAATAATCTATAGGATCCCCAATGTGCTGATGCCTGCAGCTGCCAGAATCGCCAGCGTCCCATGATCATGTGCAACAGATATGTCAGGGTGCTCTGCAATAGGTATACCTGGTGCATATATGAATGTCATACCTGCCCGGGCGCCTAAGTCCCACCAGGCCCTTGATCTACAGGCTGTTGTATTGATGCACTTCTGACATGCATCAGTACTGTTATGGAGCACCATGACAGCAAGTGGGATGGCATTAGCATCATCTGCTTCTACTGCTAGATGTGGGAGATAGCGCTGGGGAAAATGCCAATAATGCACAAACTGTGCCTGAGCACACATATAATACAGATATAAATCCAGGGCCCAGAATCCCCCTCACTCATATGGTTAAACCAGAGTGTTCCAGCTACATCTCTTTTTTTTTTCTTCATCATTTTATTTATTTATTTATTTATTTTTAATATATTTATTTTATTAACAAACTTTTGGAGAAGACAAGTCATTGTACATATTATACAAAATCGTTATTTACAAAGTATATGTAGCCCGCTCCCAAAAAGGAGCTAATTTCATTTTCCACTTGGAGTGCAATAAAGAAAAGAAAAAAAATAATTCATTTCGTACACACATCAGAAAAGAGAAAAGAAAATAAAGTAGTCTATAAGAATACAGGAGCATAGAAAAGGGAAATAATATTTTTAGTTCCAACAAAATATCTTTCTATTCATGATTGGGCACGAGACCGTCAATAACGTTTCCCCATATTTTCTCAAATTTTGGTAGTGAGCTAGCACCTCTAAGTTTGGCTAGTCCTTGCTTCATAGAATGAATTTCATTGACTAATGACCACCATTCCCAAATATTAGGAGATTTAGGACATATCTATGCTCTAGCCAACACAAGTTTGACGCAGGATATGAGAATCGTTATCAAAGATGATTGGGGATGAGAAGCAGGGTATATGTCAAGTAGTACAGATAATACAGTAAAAGTGGGTAAAACAATATTTTTGATTTCCAAAATGTTGAGTACGTCTCCCCAAAAATTCTTTCAGGGTTGGGCAAGAAAACAACATATGTCCTAAATCTGCTGCTTTGGCTGAGCATTTGGGGCATTTAGTACGATCCCCATGGATTATTGCGGGACCACTTGGATATCTTTTCTGGTGTGTAGTACAACATGCATGTTGTGCAAAACTGTTGTAGTCTTAAGCTGGATGACCGTACAGCGTTGTTAATATTGGAAAAAGAGCATGTAATTTGCTTAGAAGTTATATTTAAGCCGGTCTTATTACTCCATTTTTCCGCTAATTTTGTTCAGTCATCAATTTTAACGGGGCAGAAGGATTTGTAAGCTTCACTTATCACTGATTTAGTTTTGGTAGAATATAAACAATTCCAAATGTCGCTGTCTGAAATGTTATGTAATTGTTTCTTTCTTATTAAAAAATCATGCATTTGTACATATTTAAATCTCATAGTTTCCGTTAAGTTATAGAGAGTTTGAAGGGTGTGGAAGTCTAAAAACCCCTCTGCGCCGTATAAGTCTCCCAGAGTGTTGATACCATAAGCAGACCATCTAAGAGCTGTTCCGTCGTTGAAGATACCCGGAAGACCCAGGTTACCCCATAGCTGCAGTTTCGGATGGTAAAAAGAAGTTTTACAATGGGCCATAATGTTAGCCCATATCCTAACGATGTCTTTGGCGGTCTTAAACTTTACCCTCTTGAAGTAGTTAGGATCATTGGCTCGCAATAAAAACAAATTTGATACGGATTTTAACATGAAGGAGTGAAAAAAAAAAGTGTCCTCATTAAGTAACAAAGACCTAAGGCGCCTAATAAATGAAGACCTGTAATATAACTTAAAATCAGGAAAGTTTAGACCGCCCTTGTCTGTGCTGTTTTTGAGGAGCTTCAGTGATCTTCTGGCTTTTTTATACCCCCATATAAAGCTGCTGAATATTCCGTCTAGCCGTTTAAAGAAGGAGTTGTTTAGTACTAATTGTATGGAGCGGAAGAGATACAGGAGTTTGGGTAATATCTTCATTTTGATAAGATTAATTCTACTAGTTAGGTTCAGAGGTAATCTATGCCATTTTTTTAACAAGACAGTAGTGGATTTGATTAGTTCATTGTAATTAAGATTATTTATTTCTCGTATTTTGGATGTGATTTTGACACCTAGGTATGTAGTGGTCTTGCATATCTCAGGAACGTCGCCCACTGGTGTATAGTTAGCTATAATTTGTGTTTTGTTTATGTTTAGTCTATAGCCAGATACTTTACCAAATTTTTGAGCTTCTAAGTTAATACCATGTAATGCTTTAATTATGTTGGATGTGTAGATGGCAATGTCGTCGGCATATGCCGTAATTTTCAAAAGCTGTTCGTTAGTTTTAAAGGGAATAATTTCAGATTGTGTCTGAAGGGAATTTAGGAATGGTTCAAGTGAGAGGGCGAATAATAAAGGTGATAGGGGGCAGCCTTGGCGGGTACCCCTAGATATCGCAAAGTCTGTAGAGGTTTGTCCCCCATAACTAATACAGGCTAAAGGGTTGTCGTTTAGTGCCTGTATCCCATTCAGGAAATAGTCATTAAACCCCATTTTAATCATGACGCGCCAAAGGTAATCCCACCCCACTCGGTCGAAAGCCTTCTCGACGTCCAACAATATCATACCGAGTGGGGTGGTCTCTATCTCAGCCACGTCAAACGCGGTTATAGCCGTATTCACGTGGGTGGTGGTGTCCCTACCCGATACAAACCCATGTTGTTGTGGGTTGACCAATTTGGGCATGAGAGGAGCCAGTTTAGAGGCTAGAATTTTAGCAAATATTTTTGCATCTGTGTTGATCAAAGATTTAGGTCTATATGACCCCCTCTCTGCTTTTGGTTTGCCCTTTTTAAGAAAAAATATAATTTTGGCCTTATTCCATGACTTTGGAGCCTTTCCTGTAGCCCCAATAGATTGTATACCCTGTAATAGTATAGGCATTACTTCCTCCAAGCAGACCTTGTAAATCTCTAGGGGAATGGTATCTTCCCCTGCGGCTTTTCCGGCTGGTAAAGCAGCGATGGCTTGACGTAGTTCTTGCTCTGTAATTTTTTCGGACAATTTATCAATTTCTAAGGTATAGAGTGTAATTAAAGGAAGATCATCCAGCTACATCTCAGTTGTTTACCCGTCCACACTAAATTAACCAGGAAGGTTTTTAGTGTTTTGAATATGGCTTTGTTGAGTACAATCGAAATATTCACAAATAAATACAGAAGCTTGGGGAGTATCGACATTTTCGAAACCACTATTCTGTCCGTGATGGACCGGGGGAGTCGTGTCCATCTGGCCAATTGGTCCACCAGTTTTGCAATGGCACGCCCGTAATTCATGCTAATAACAATTTCCGGGTCATTGTGAACCCAGATGCCCAGGTATTGCACTGGGTTGTTTGTCCAGGCCAGAGGTAACTCTAGTTCATGCCTAATCATACATGGAGTCAGGTGGAACACCATAGACTTATCCCAGTTGATCTGAAGGCAGGAGAATTTTTCGAAGTGTACTTTTCCCGCAGCAGGGGTGCGAGGTTTACCACAGGGTCCCTAACGTATAGCAGCATGCCATTCGCATAGAAAGATACGGCTAGGGGCCTCTGTTGGAACCCCAGTGCGGCCCGAGCATGCAGCTGCCTGATTTTAAATGCCAGGGGCTCAAGAGCAAAGGAGAACAGCATGGGGAGAGGGGGCATCCCTGTCTGGTTCTGCGCCGAATTGGTTTGAGTTCGGACACTGTTTTATTAATGCAGACTCTAACCACCGGGAGCGCCTAGAGCAGCGGCATCCATTTTCAAATAGGCCTGTGGCATCCCCATGCGCCCCAGGACCCCAAACATATATCCCCACTGCAGAGAATTGAACGGCTTGGCTGCCTCCAAGAGCACCACCGCAGCCTTGAGCTCTGGGTTCAAGCTGTGTAGCACTGCAAATAAGGTGCATATGTTGTGCGAAGTAGACCATTGGGGTATAAACCCTGACTGATCTGGCAAGACCAGGTGAGGGACCAGGGGCTGCAATCTGTTTGCAAATATTTTGGCAAGGATCTTAGTGTCTATATTTAGTAACGATAGCGGCCTGTACGATTCAAATCTATTAGCCTCTTTGTCCCGCCTCAGCAGTGCTCCTATTAAGGCTTCCCTCAGGATCGGTGGCAGAGCACCTCTATCATAAGCCTCTGGATACATTGCTAACAATTTTGGGACTAGGCTATCTACATAGGTCTTATAGAATTCCCCTATCAGGCCATCAATTCCTGCCACTTTGCCATTTGGCAACGCCATTATGACTTCTTTCACATCTTCAACACAAACAAAATTCCCTGTACCCAGTAAGTCAAAAAAAATTTGAGTGCAGTAATTAACAATCCATTCAAATATTGAATGCTATATCCAAAACGTTAGAGTGACACTTTAATATAAAAAAAACATTTTTCCTTCACATTCCATTATACAAAAGATAAAACCGCATAAAGCTTCACAATTGTAACACAATAAAAAAGATTATTCCTTCATAAAAAAAACACAATACATATAAATCACAGGGAAATTGATGACCAACAAATTACAATTATGACCAGCATAATAGAGACAAACACATAATGTAAGACACAATCCTTGTCAAATACAAATGCACATCAGATTGGACTCAAGAGCACTTCAGTTAATACATTGCTTCCATCAGTATTTAACCCTGTTTGTGTCAGTACTTTCATTGTGTTTCTAACGGCGTTGCCGCGTTTAGATGGTTTCATATATATTGTCCCATCTTTATCAAGACACAGTATTATTGTCTCTGTATGTAATCAATTGCTGTATTTCTTCTCCCCTCATTTTTGCGTTAATTCAAGGCGTATCACTGGCTATAGACAATTATTTTGGGCAACGAATCTTCAGGCCATAAGCGGGTGTTGCGCACTTGTTTAATCAGAAAGCGCTCAGGCCTTACTTCAACGCTCTGCTTGAATTGCGTGTGAAAATATAGGTTAAAAATTTGCGAGTATTCCTTGCTGCTCAGTTGTTCCACCTAAAATCCCATTTGATTATCCTATAGTCTGCACTACTCCACGTGTTTGTACTTCATGAAGTTTGTTGTCGCTCTGCTGGCCGACTTTTAGATCCCTGACATAAACAGGGTTAAATACTGATGGAAGAAATGGATTAACTGAAGTGCTCTTGAGTCCAGAATGTTTTTTTTATGATGGAATAATCTTTTTTATTGTGTTATAATTTTGAAGCTTTATGCGGTTTTATCTTTTGTATAATGAAATGTGAAGGAAAAATTATTTTTTATAATAAAGTGTCACTCTAACATTTTGGATATAGCATTCAATATTTTAATGTATTAATAATTACTGCACTTAAACATTTTTTGAATTACTTGGTGAAGGGAATTTCGTTTGTGTTGGTTATAAGTACCTTATTTCCCTTGAAAGCTTTAAGGGGTCCCTCTCTATTTTTTCATCATTATTTCACATCTTCTACAGTCCAAGGTTGGACCAGGTACTCTCTCTGCCCCGAGGAGAGCCATCCAAGGGAAATATCTTCAAAATATTGGAACCCTTCCTCCTCCAGAAACATTGTACTATGCCCATATAGACATGAATAGAACTCAGTGAAGCTCTCCAGGATCTCGGGTGTGGTGTGGTGCCTGATGGATGCATGGTCCACCAATTGAAGTATGTGTTCCTGTTCCTTAGGCATCACCAGCTTGCTCACCAGTGATCGACCTGGTCTGCCATCTTTACCGTACACTCTGGCCCGCCACCTCCTGGACCTATGCCAGGGCTCCTGTTCTGCCAGTTCCGAATGCTCAGAGTTCAGTTCCCACACCTGTGTCAGCAGAGTGTGAGTGGGCATTTGCTTGTGTGCGTGCTCTAACTTGTGAATCTTATCTTCTACGACTTGTAGGCTGTTTCGCAGTGTCTTCAGTATTTACGATTGAGCCCCCATGCATACCCCTCGGATAGTGACCTTGAAGGCCTCCCACAGTGTTCCCACCCCATCCACCGAGCATTTATTTTCCAGGAAAAAATTTGTGATGGCGACTCCCATAGTGGCGCAGCACACCTGGTCTAGCAGCTCAGATGGCTGCAACCTCAATTGGAAGGGTGGTCTAGCACATGTGAGAATCGCCAACTCTAGCAACAACCAGGGCATGATCCGATAGCGTTCTAGCAAGATGTTTGATGCTCTTTGTCCATGTGTTCACCTCCCTAGAGACAAGCCAATAGTCCAGTCTGGACCATGAGCAGTTAAGACATAAGTTCCCCTCCTTGGCAGTGGGGTTCCTGCCCAAACATCCCTGTATCAGGAGCAATAGACCATGGCCGTCTGCTTCAGTACATATTAAGCTAAATGACCTGCCCTTCTTCACTAAAATCAATACCCTTCTGGAGTATGCAGAGTATATGATGCCACCCTGACTGTAGCCCATCTTTTCCCTACATGCTGCTCTGTGTGTTTTGTGAGGTGAGTTTCCTGCAAAAGCGCAACGTGAATGTTATGTCTTTCCCAGAAGGTTAGAACGTGGTGTATTTTCTTAGGATTATTAAAGGCCGTCATTTTCTGAGTGAGTAGTTTAGTTACAGCGCCTGAGTGTACAATTGGACATGTTTTGTTTTCCAGGACCTGCACCTCCGTGCGTTCTTCCTGACAGCTGGCTCTCTGACCTGTTGCAACCCCCACCCACTTCAGCTCCCCCAGCTTGCTAAAGACAACTCCAAACAACGCTAACTTGCATAAGTCATGAACAGTTACCCATTGGAATTTTCAGGGAACTACCATGTGGGGGCATTAGTGCACCATTCCCCTCCCATACTAAAAGTGAGGTGGCCGAGGGTGTCGAGTAGGTAAGTTGCCACTTGAGCAATGTCCCTGCAATCTTCAGGTGCAGGTACAACAGATTTCATTCCCATCGTCTGATCCAGGCATGTTGTCAATTAGTCAGGCGCCTTACCGCAGTGGCAGCGCCTCCCACAGCATACCGCATTCCAGCTCCACAATTACTCTAGTATACCTGCCATGTGCTATTACTACCAGCATCTACCAGTTCATACAGGTATCATCTAGCTGCGTGTTCCCCTCATTGCTCCTCATCCTCTGATCTCTCTGCTGGTTCTATTCGACTCCACTTCAGCAAATTGACCAAATCCATGTCTGATTTTGGGGTGTTGAATAGTTTGGACTTCCCTTCCATGTCAATCCACAGCTGGGCTGAGTACAGCATTGAGTAAGAAATGTTCGCCACCACCATTTGTTTCTTTACTGGCTGAAATTCTTGCTTGCCCACCTGTACAGTAGCTGTGATGTCTTGATAGAACGCAAGATCATTGTCCTTATAGTTTTTGTTTTTCTCTCACCATTTGTAATACTGCATCACGGTCTCTGTAATTGAGCAGCTTTGCAATGATCTGCCACGGCAGAACCCCTGGGACAGGACGCATCGCCAATGACCTATGTGCCCTTTCCACAATCAGTACCTCTGACAACTGCTCAGTGCCAAAAATGTCCTTGAGCATGCCCTCCACAAATAACTCCACCAATTCAAAGGTTATTTCGCCCGACCTCGCCTTTACATCCTTGTTTTTGGCCTGTATCATGGCAAGAACCTTCTCCATGTTAAGGCATTTAGATGAGACAGTCTGCTGGCCATCTTCTGCCTCCAAAATGCGTGTTTCAGCTTCCCCCAGCTGGACACTATGCTTGTCTAATTTAGCGGCAATGTGGTCCATCCAGAGGTTGAGAGCATCAATTTTGCCATTTTATCAATTGTAGGCTGCTCTACATGGAGAGCAGCGTAGATTTAAGAGAGGTGGCCCTTTCCACTGGGTTTTCTTTTTCAGAGTCTGATGCTGCCCTCTGCTGATACCTGCCCAGCTTCCTCATTTCGAAGGTAAGGAGGGTTTGAGTTTTGTCTGACTTCCCATTATTCACACGGTACTTGGGATGCTTAATGGGTCATATTACACTGTATACTAAGCCAGTCAGTCTCCCCTGTGCTTGTGCAGCCCCACTCTCTGTGCCAGTATACCTGATATATGGCAGTGGAGGAGTGATGTAGTCAGTCCTGCTCAGGTCTGCTGCTGGGCCCTGGGCCGCTCAATGTTCTAGCTGGACAGTGTTCCTATCCACAGGACTCACACGTGGGCCAAGTGCATCAGCCTTCGTGAGCTACTGATCCTCTTTCCACCCCAGGCAAACCGGATCTTCCAGCCTTGCACCCAGCCAGATAGAGATCCACCGACTCATCGCCTTGCAGGGATACTCCATGTACATTGCCCGCAACCCAGATCGCATACAGGGCCTCACTGCAGGGCCACGCCAACCTCCAGTTTTCCTGTCCCCCTGTGCCATGATCTGTGGTCCCTTGGTGGGTCTTACACCCTTGAGTATCCAGGCAAATAGTCTTGACGTGCCCGCTCTAAGGTGCTCACAATGTCAATGCATTTAGTGATGGACCGTAGGGCAGATCTGTGGGGCTCTGAGCCCTTAAGTATCTAGGCAGATAATCCTCGCCTCGCCCCACCAGAGCCAATGCGAGAAATGATGATTGGTATGGGCATAATCAGACTTTTAACCGGATCACATTTGGGCCTTTCCTCCCAGAGCCGGGCCCTGTCACGTGCAGATATTGCAACTCACCGCCCAGCCAGGATTCACCGCTGCTTGTCCTTCCAGGCTTAGGCCTGAGCAAATCGCTGACGGCAGACCGGCCAGTCCGCCAGCAGAGGGGACCGACTCAGCACCCCACGGCCACAGCGGTGCTGCAGTCTCCACTTGCACAGGCCCACAGCGGTTGCCTCTGGGACACTTCCACTCCAGCCTGCTGTGATGTGCCGCTGAGTCCGCAGCGGTCCAAAAGGCTTTCCTATCCTCCAATCCCCTCCCAGGGTGTCTTTAGGGTGCTCCGGGCTCCGGCAAGCACACGCTCCAGGGCCCTCATTTATGAGAAATGACGCATCGCTGCGTGAAAGCAGCGATGCGTCACTTCTCAGTGCGCACTCCTTGCGACATTCCTGATGCGTCATATTTAATGTATGACACATCATGTCGCAAGGAGTTACAGATACATCAGTATTTCTGACGTATCTGTAAGCGCAAAAGTGACGCATTGCTGGAGTATGTCACAAAAGTGACGCAACTCCAGCAATGGGTCCTTTCACATGGGGTAAGCCCCATGTGAAAGGGCCTGCGTCAGTCTTACGCCTGCTGTGAGGCAGGCGAAGGATTTTGACGCAACGGTGTCCTAAAAGTGACGCAGTGAAATCTCATAGATTTCACCGCGTCACTTCTACGACCCTTCCTTGCGTCAATATGCCCCCCTTGCATACATTATACCTGGCGCAGGTATAATGTGGCGCAGGGGTTTACAAAGTGACGCATCTACCTAGATGCGTCACTTTGTAAATATGACGCAACAATGCGCATTTTTTACGCCACTGGTGCGTCACAAAAAGTGACGCACCAGCGGCGTAAAAGTGACGCAAGGGCTCATAAATGAGGCCCCTGATGCACCGCAGCTGCGGCTCACCAGGTCCTCTAACATCTCCCGGTGGTGCCATTTTCTACTGTGATGGCCACCCAAGCCTGTCGAAGACAGGATGGTGCCCCGCCGTCCTGCTGCCAATCCCAGCACCAGCACAGCACATGCAGCTGTGTCAGGGCAATCATCCATGCCTTTTACTGGTTCGATGAAGCAGCAAATGCAGGATTCTGGAAAGATTATGCTCATGGATGGCGGAGATGCACTAAGACGCAGCCATCTTAGCATCCCCCTCTTTCTATGCATCTTTGAATTTACTGGGTATCTTGATTCAGCAGAAGGTCTTCAACCTAAGGTGGGAAGCAAGCAATTACTCGCTTGTGCCGACGATCTTGTAATTTCACATTGATTTTAAAAAGTCTAACATTCAAGCTATCAAGCTTGCATTAATATACCGGACAGAAAGGTCTTACAGTGAATAGTACAAAAAACAAAGTAAGAACCCTGCTGTATGTGCACTCTGTGAAACCTCAGTGTCAATTGCGTTTTGGAAATAAATTTAAAATCCTTAATCCTTCATCATACAAATGCAACAATAAATTATATCTGTGAATGCAGTAAAACGAAAACAGACATTACGTTTTGAAGAAATAAAAACAAAACAGTACAGTAATCTTGAATTAGATCTTTAGTAATCACTAAAGTGAGTGATGTAAAATGTCCTCTGCAGTTCAACTTACTTGTTGAAATGTCCACTAACATGAGTAAAAGTCAACTAAGGAGAAAACATTGCTGCATAATAGTCAAGCGCAACATTTTCTGTCTGCATTGAAATATATACGGAACTGGCAGTTGATTCTTATTTAACAGTAAAGCAACCTTTTATTTTGTAACAACTGACTTCTGTGCCTTCTGTGCCTCTGTGCCCCTTTGATTTTGTACCCCTTGTACTGACTTCTGTGCCTCCTTCCTGAGTTCGTGCCCCGCACCTGTCTCCTTTCCCCCGTCCCCGCCGCTGTATCCCCTGCGGCCCGCCCCCTCCATGCCCATTTGCTCCACCCGACCCTCGCCTCCCGCCTCCCAGCTGCTTCTCCCTCCTCTCCTCCCCATATATGGTGGCCGCTGCGCGGTGAGTAGAGCGACCCTTGACCTTCCCTGGTATGTCGCTCCCCCCCGCTGCAGCTCCGCCTGCACCCTCGCTGTCTCTACTGCCGCCGGTGAAATCGAGGCTCTCCACCTCCCGCAGGCATCCTCCTGCGCTTCATCACTGGTGGCCAGTGGTGGCCTTAGGTTCGTTGCCGCTTGTTGTGTGTGCCTCTATCTGTCTGCCCGCTCCTCTTCTGTGCCCCCTGCCCCCCGTTTGCCGCTTTGCTTCTATGTCCCCTTTTAAATTCTGTACCCCCTGCCAACCTCTGTGCCCCCTTTTATTATGTACCTTCTGTGACTTCTGTGCCCCTTTGATTTTGTACCCCTTGTACTGACTTCTATGCCCCCTTCCTGAGTCCGTGCCCCTCGCCTGTCTTATCTCCCCGTCCCCGCCGCTGCTTCCCCTGTGGCCCGCCCCCTCCACGCCCATTTGCTCCACCCGACCCTCGCCTCCCGCCTCCCAGCTGCTCCTCCTTCCCCACCTCCCTATGTATGGCGGCCGCTGCGCGGTGAGGAGAGAGACCCTTGACCTTCCCTGGTAGGTCGCTCCCCCCGCTGCAGTTCTGCCTGCACCCCACTATCTCTACTGCCGCCGGTAAAGTCGATGCCCTCCACCACCCAAAGGAATCCACCTGCGCCTCATCCCTGGTGGCCAGCAGTGGCCTTAGGTTCGTTGCCGCTTGTTGTGTGTGCTTGTATCTGTCTGCCCGCTCCTCTTCTGTGCCCCCAGCCCCCCGCTAGCTGCTTTGCTTCTGTGCCCCCTTTTGAATACTCTACCCCTCGCCAGCCCGTGGCCCCCTTTTATTTTGTACCAAATGACTTCTGTGCCTTCTGTTACTTCAGTGCACCTTTGATTTTGTACCCCTAGTACTGACTTCTGTGCCCCCTTCCCGAGTTCGTGCCCTGCGCCTGTCTCCTTTCCCCCATCCCTGCCGCTGCTTCCCCTACGGCCAGCCCCCTCCACACCCATTCGTCCCACCCAACCCTCGCCTCCCTCCTCCCAGCTGCTCCTCCCTCCCCACCTCCCCATATATGGCGGCCGCTGCGCGGTGAGGAGAGCGACCCTTGATCTTCCTTGGTAGGTCGCTCTCCCCACTACAGTTCCGCCTGCACCCCCGCTGTGTCTACTGCCGCCTGTGAAATCGAGGCCCTCCACCAACCGCAGGCATCCTCCTGTGCCTCATCCCTGGAGGCCAGTGGTGGCCTTAGGTTCATTGGTGCTCGTTGTGTGTGTCTGTATCTGTCTGCCCGCTCAACTTCTGTGGCCCCTGCTCCCCGCTCGCTGCTTTGCTTCTTTGCACCCTTTTGAAATCTGTACCCCTCGCCAAACTCTGTGCCCCCTTTTATTTTGTACCGACTGACTTCTGTGCCTTCTGTGACTTTTGTGCCCCTTTGATTTTGTACCCCTTGTACTGACTTCTGTGCCCCGTTCCTGAGCCTGTGCCCGCGCGCATCTCCTTTCTCTCGTCCCCGTTGGTGCTTCCTCAGCGTCCCCGGCCACTCCACGCCCATTCGCTCCACCCGACCCTCGCCTCCCGCCTCCCAGCTGCTCCTCCCTCCCCACCTCCCCATATATGGCGGCTGCTGTGCGGTGAGGAGAGCGACCCTTGACCTTCCCTGGTAGGTCGCTCCGCCCGCTGCAGATCCGCTTGCACCCACGCTGTCTGTACTACCGCCGGTGAAATCGAGGACCTCCACCTCCCATTTTTTTGCATTTGTCACCCAGAGTGGGACGGGTATTGTCAGACGTGAGTCCCGTGCTCTCCACACCACTGGAGTCAAGCTATCCTGGCTGATGACGGCTGATAGATAGAAACCAGACCCTGGATGCTTGATTCCGGTCCAGGGAAGACATGGCTTGGCAGTTCGGGTTGGACTGTTCCCATGAGGCACAGGGTCAAGGCTGATTTGCATATGGCCAGGTCTGAACTGGTTTGGCTTGGTGAGCAAAAAAAACCGATGGATTTAGGCCCAGATCTCTATACTGTGGTGAATGTATGACATTGTTCTGCATTCTGTCCATCAACTGTTGTTTCTGCATTTGTCACCCCGAGTGGGACGGGTATGCTCAGACGTGAATCCCCTGCTCTCCACGCCACTTGAGCCAAGCTATCCCGGCTGATGACGGCTGATAGCCAGAAACCGGTCATAGGATGCTTGATTCCGGTCCAGGGAAGACATGGCTTGGCAGTCGGGCTGGAATGTTCCCATGAGGCACAGGGTCAAGGGTGATTTGCATACGGCCAGGTCTTAACTGGGGTGGCTTGGTGAGCAAAAAAACAACCAATTTAGGCCCAGATCTCTGTACTGGGGTGAATGTATGACATTTTTCTGAATTCTGTCCATCAACTATTGTTTTTGTATTTGTCACCCCAAGTGGGACGGGTATGCTCAGATGTGAGTCCCGTGCTCTCCACGCCACTGGAGTCAAGCTATCCTGGCTGATGACCTTCTGATAGCCAGAAACCGGTCCTAGGATGCTGGATTCCGGTCCAGGGAAGACATGCTTTGGCAGTTCGGGCTGGACTGTTCCCATGAGGCACAGGGTCAAGGCTGATTTGCATATGGCCATGTCTGAACTGGGGTGGTTTGGTGAGCAAAAAAACAATGGATTTAGGCCCTGGTCTCTGTACTGGGGTGAATTTATGACATTGTTCTGCATTCTGTCCATCGAATGTTGCTTTTGCATTTGTCACCCCGAGTGGGACGGGTTTGCTCAGATGTGAGTCCTGTGCTCTCCAAGCCACTGGAGTCAAGCTATCCTGGCTGATGATGGCTGATAGCCAGAAACCGGTATTGGGATGCTTGATTCTAGTCCATGGAAGACATGGCTTGACAGTTTGGGCTGGACTGTTCCCATGAGGCACAGGGTCAAGGCTGATTTGCATATGGCCATGTGTGAACTGGGGTGGCTTGGTGAGCAAAAAAATGATGGATTTAGGCCCAGATCTCTGTACTGGGGTGAATGTATCACATTGTTCTGCATTCTGTCCATCAACTGTTGTTTTTGCCTCCACTACCCGCAGGCATCCACCTGCACCTCATCCCTGGTGGCCAGTGGTGGCCTTTGGTTTGTTGCTGCTTGTTGTGTGTGCCTGTATCTGACTGCCCGCTCTCCTTCTGTGCCGCATGCCCCCCGCTTGCGTCTTTGGTTCTGTGCCCCCTTTTGAATTCTGTACCCCTCGCCAACCTCTTTTACCTCTTCTATTTTGTAGCTACTGACTTCTGTTACTTCTGTGCCCCTATGATTTTGTACCCCTTGTACTGACTTCTGTGCCCCCTTCCTGAGTCCGTGCCCCGCGCCTGTCTCCTTCCCCCATCCCTGCCGCTGCTTCTCCTGTAGCCCGCCCCCTGGACGCCAATTCGCTCCGCCTGACCCTCGCTTCTCGCCTCCCAGCTGCTCCTCCCTCCCCACCTCCCTATATATGGCGGCTGTGGCATGCCTAAAGCAAGCCCTTCTGCACCCGACCGCGCTTAGAACGCGCCCAGCGCCAGAACCCCTGCCCCCCAGAGCAGTCACGAGGACCGCAGCCACCACTACGACAACACCCTTGTCGCTCTCAAACCAGGAAGAACCCACACCTGCTACAAGGCCGCCCGAAGTGCACCCACGGTCTCTTATCCTACCTGAACTGCAGCTTCTGCTGCCTCGTTAGCGCCGAGATGCCCGCCACGATGGAACAAAACCAGCTTAGATGCATCCTGATCAACACCCGCTCCGCACACAAACAGGCCCTCGAACTCTGGGACCTACTTGACACCACATCACCGGACGTCGCCTTCCTGACCGAGACCTGGATGAACGAAGCCTCCTCGCCAGACACCGCCATAGCCATCCAAGAAGGGTAAAAGATCACCCGCAGAGACCACACCACCGAGGGCTGGAGGAGGAATCACCATTGTCCACAAAAACACCATCAGGGTCTCAACAAACACCAACGACACCCTCAGCACCCCGACCACATGCACTTACCGATCCACCTGGACCCCACTACCACCTTAAGAGGCCCCCTCGTCTACAGACCGCCAGGACCCCGGCCTCAATTCTGCAACTCCATTGCTGACCTCATCAGCATGCACGCGCTGACCTCCACTGACTACATCCTCCTTGGAGACCTGAACTATCATCTGGAGAACAACAACGACAACAACTCCTCCACCCTGATCGATAACCTCGCCAACCTCAGACTGAAACAGCTCAGTATGACGCAGACCCACATCGCCAGTCACACGCTAGATGCCATCTTTTTCTCAAGCCCCCAAGTCACCTTCAGCCACGCCTCCAAACTCACCTGGACAGACCACCACTGCATCCACTTCACCTTCCGAAAACCCCTCACACACCACCGCACCCTACAGACCCCCCACGGCTGCTGGGGCAAAGTCACTGAAGAACAACTGCAGACACGCCTCGCACTCAACCCTCCGACCAACCCCACCAACCCCGATGATGGTGCACTCAACCTCGAACGCTGGATGAACGACTGCTTCAACACCGTAGCCCCGCTGAAAAAACACACCAACAGAGACACCAGCAAAAGAGTGAGCTGGTTCACCCCGGATCTCCACCACTCAAAGCGCACCTCCCGGAAATTGGAGAACATATGGCATAGCGACAAGACGCCGGACAGCCGCGCTGCCCACAAAGACACCATCCGCAACCACCACCACCTCATCAGGACCGCCAAAAGGACCTCCTTCACAGACTGCCTTGACAACAACGCACACAACAGCAAGAAGCTCTACACCATTGTGAAGGAACTCTCCAACCCCAGCTCCAGCACCAAGGACATCCCATCATCGCAAGCCCTATGCCACTCTCTCGCCACCTTCTTTCACCGGAAAATTACCAAAATCCATGACAGTCTCAAACCCTAGACGACCCCTGCAGACCTCGCTGCACCGGAACCACCGCCCATGACACCCTGACAACCTGGGCCAACGTGAGCATCGAGGACACAATCAAGACCATGGGCACAATCCACTCCGGATCCCAGTCCGACCCTCTCCCACACCACATGTTTAACAAAGCCAGCAATTCCATCGCACCCCACCTGCACAAAATCATCAACCTCTCCTTCGAAACCGCCACCTTCCCTGAGAATTGAAAGCAAGCAGACATCAGCGCCCTGCTGAAGAAACCCAAGGCAGATCCGAGCGACCTCAAGAACTTCTGTCGTATCTCGCTGCTTCCGTTCCCAGCAAAGGTAAACGAGAAGATAGTTAGCACCCAGCTCACCCGTCACCTCGAAAACAACAACATCCTGGACACCTCCCAATCAGGATTACGCAGCAACCTCAGTACAGAAACCGCCCTCATTGCTGCCACACACAACATCAGGATCCTTCTAGACAACGGAGAGTCGGCGGCCCTCATCTTCCTGGATCTCTCAGACACCTTCGACACCGTCTGCCACCGCACACTACGCACACGACTCCAAGACGCAGCCATCCGGGAGAAGGCCTTGGACTGGACTACCTCCTTCCTCTCCGGCAGAACTCAGAGAGTCCCCCTCCCCCCGTTCCGGTCCGAGGCCTCCAAGATCATCTGCGGCGTCCCACAAGGATCTTCCCTCAACCAGACGCTGTTGAACCTCTACATGGCACCACTAGCACGCATCGCTCGACATAATCTACTTCGCCGACGACATGCAGCTGACCCTCTCCCTCACCAAGGACCCTCTCACCGCCATATGCAACCACCACCAGGGAATGAAGGCAGTCACTGACTGGATGAAGGGAAGCCAACTTAAGCTAAACTCAGACAAGATGGAGACCCTCATCCTCGGGTCCAACCCCTCAGCATGGGATGACTCGTGGTGGCCCGCATCACTGGGGACCCCCCCTGCCCCCACTGACCATGCGCGCAACCTGAGAGTCATCCTCGACTCAAAACTCACCATGACCAAACAAGTCAAAGCAGTCTCCTCCACCTGCTTCAACACCCTCCTCATGCTCCGCAAGATCTACAGATGGATCCCGACAAACACGAGGAAAAGAGTCACCCAGGCCCTAGTCAGCAGCAAACTCGACTACGTTAACGCCCTCTACGCCGGAGCCTCGTCCAAGCTCATCAACAGACTGCTTAGAATCCAGAACGCCTCTGCATGCCTGATCCTCGACGTCCCGCGCCGCGGCCACATCACCCCCCACCTGAGGAACCTGCACTGGCTCTCCGTCGACAGGAGAATCTCCTTCAAACTCCTGATGCAAGCACACAAGGCACTCCACAAGACCGGACAAACCTATCTCAACAGTCGACTCTCCTTCTACGTACCCAACAGGAAACTCCACTCTACTGACCACGCCCTGGTCCCGGGCATCCGCAGAACCACTTCCAGAGGCAGGTCCTTCTCCCACCACGCCGCCAAGACCTGGAACACCCTCCCCCTCTGCCTACAACAAACCGAAGACCTGCTGACTTTCAGGAGACAACTCAAGACCAGGCGCTTCGACCAGTAGCAGCAACCCCCCCCCCTCACCCCCTCCCCCCAGCGCCTTGAAACCCTTACGGGTAAGTAGTGCGCTTTACAAGTTAAATGATTGATTGATTTATTGAACCATATTTCAAATCAAACTTGCAGACCACCCTCAAAAGGACATTTTCAAGATTCAGACTATTGTACATTCCATTATTGCCTCAGTTTGAAGGAGCTTTGAACCCTCAACTTGAAGTATTGATGGGCATAGGTTCTGTGGCTATAAAGATAAAACTATTGGTCATATTATCTGCCTTTACCCAAAATTATTAGTTCTAAAGATGAAACATCTATGCGCACCCAATAGAGTAGCAAATCTAAGGACAGTTAGTGACTTGATAAAATAGTGCTTTATCGTCCAAATCAACTCATTGAGTTGAAGCAAAGGTATGAACTTCTGAGACTTGCTTATGTCTTGATGCAATAATCTACCATCTTAATTAGTTTTCACACATTTATTAATGTTTTATTACGATGTGGTATCACAAGATTTAACAGACCTTTATAATATTTTTCTTTAAAACAGGAACTCATTTGTTGTATGATTTACATTTTTGTATTGATTGAAATCATTTTGATTAATTTAATAAACTCATTATTGCATGTCCACCACCTTCTTTTAAGATCAATGTGCATCATTAGCTGACAGTTAAGGGTATTTTCAAAGGAAACACATGTGGCGAGAACAAGTAGGATTTTATTTTAGAATTTCTTGGCCTCTATAATAACAACTAAGTAACATTATATAATAATTGCAAAAGTAAAGACTTTATTGCATGATTTGAGAAAACCTTTGCAAAATACAAAAAGTAAAAATATAGCACTCATTAAATTCATTAAAAAGATCCCCGGTTCCTACAATTAAAAGCGCCCAACCTCCCACCTCTAAGAGCTCTCTTGTAGGTGCACTACCCACAGATCCTATAATGATGTTCCCTTAGGGGCAATTGTGATCCTAGTTGAGATAGCTTTTGAGACCCATATTTAGCAAGCCTATACGCCATTCCCCTTCCAATTGTCATTTTGTTTTGGTATTTCCGACTGGTTATCATGTACCTGGCTGCCCCGCAAAGGGAGTTGTTCAGCTATTGCGCGGAGCCAGGGGTCTGCATCTCTGGCCGAGGTAGCGGTATGCGGATCCCCTCCTCTAGTTTTTTTACTGCGCATTCAGGAACCTCACCAGTGCGCAGTTTAGGTTGGTATTCCGGGGATAAAAACAGGCCAATACTGCAGCTCTGCATGATCTAACCTCCTTGTTGTTCCATCCTCTCCATAGAAGAGCCCTTCTTTCCTTCAGGAGGTTAGGGCACAGTACAAGGATGAAGTCATCCCTATGATGGACATAAAGCCAACATGGTTCTAGGACGCAGTCTCTTTTCCATTTGGGGAGATGGAGAGTCAATTGGAACACCTCCATTCTTAATTTTAAAAAGAGGAGCTTGGTTCGTGCGCTGTGGAGGAAGGTTAAATAACTCTGAGGTTTCAGCAGATCATATGTCTTGAGGGTCATTCAACCATGGCTCCTAGGTGCGAGACGTGCCCTCTTTTCTACTGAGGAGAGCTTTTTCGCACTTATTTTTGCTAGCCTCTTGAACTCATTTTGGCTTACATGTAGGTCCCAGTCTTCGCTCAGGCCGAGGGTGTTTAGCCCGCTGGACAAATAGCGGTACCCCGCGAGCCATCATTTTGTTTTCAGATTGAACCATAAATGTTGCGCTAGGCTGCCCTGCTTTGATAACCTCAGCTTGTGGCAGCTCATTAGAAAAGTCATAATTCTGCCCATTGATTGTTTTTTAGATGCTCAGTTCTAGTCAAATTTGTACGGTGAAGTGTGTGACGGTAGCTAGAAGTCAGTTCTAAACATTTTTACAATGATTTTGTATAGTTGGCCACAATCCAGTCCTTTTAGCGTCTCACTTCCATATGTTAGAGTTGGAATGACTTTTGCCTGAGCCACCTGAAGTGTTGGAGCGAAAGTTGGGCCAAGTAATTTCTTGTGGATGGAGCTAAGTGTGAATGCTATTGTTGTTCCTTTCTTTTTTTGCTCACCCAAAAAGCTTTTATATCTTCCGTTGGTGTTGAAAAAAACTCCTAAGTACTTGTAGCAATTGGTTTCTACATAGCTTTCCGAGTTTAAGACCCACAACAGCTTCTTGGGCCTTCCCGGACGGATTGGTGACGGTACAACGCGTACAGTCACAACGCGTGCTGTTACAACGCGTCCCTTACAACGCAAGTCGTTACCACGACTTGCGTTGGGGGCGCGGATATCGAATAGTATAATTTACTGTTCTAACACCAGTCCCCGTGGACACTAGGGAAGGTGTTGGAATAGTAAATTTACTATTTTTAATCTTCTAGCGCCCTCCAGCGCAAGTCGTGGTAACGACTTGCGTTGTTACGGACGCGTCGTAACAGCACCGCGTTGAAACATCCGCGTTGTAACGGATGTTTCCCTTCCCGGACGAACCGCCAGGATTTAAGTTTTCTTATTATTTATCTGAAGCCCATTCTTGTTTGAGTATGCAGCAGTTGCATCCATGAGCCTTTGTAGGCCTATCTTTGTGTGGCTTAAGAGGACCACATCATCTGCGTATAATACATTTGACAGATGCAGGCTGCCTAATTTGGGTGCATGCGAGTTGACTGTATTTAGGGCTTCCGGGAGATCCAATATAAATAGGTTAAAAAGTGTGGGGGCCAAGACGCATCCTTGCTTGAGGCCTTGCATTTGTGAAATTGGTTGTGACAGTCTGGAGCCCTCACCAATCTTAATCCTGACCCATGTGTCCTGATGCAGAATCTGCACGGCTCTCAATAATCTATTTGGAATGTTTAATGAGGAGACCTTCTGCCACTGCTTTGACCTGTTGACCTTGTCAAACGCCGATTTATAGTCTATAAATCCCATGTAAAACGGTCTGGTGCTAGTCTCTGCCTGGTCAATTAAACACGAAAGAGCCATAAGATTGACCGTAGTGCCGGAGTCGCTTGTGAATCCGGTTTGGTTTGGGGGATTATTGAGTGTACCTCGGCCCATGCCCGTAGTGAATTCAGTAGTATCCCTGCAAAGTACTTCACTTCGTTATCAATTAGGGCCACTAACCGATAGTTTCCTGGAGTTTTTTTGGCTCCTCCTTTGAAGATTGGAACGAGGATCAATCCTTGCCATGAGGGTGGAATAATGTTCCTATCTAAGATGGAACTATAATGAGGATCTAGCTTAGAAGCCAAGAAGGCCCGATCCCTCTTAAACAAAGATGGAGGGATGCCTCCTGGTCCTGGGGCCCCATCTTTCTGTCACTTTGTGATCTGCTTTTGGATTTGATCCTCTGGGACTGTGCTGTACTCTATGCTGTTAACTTGGTTATAGCTGTCAATTTGCTTTTAAGTTATTGGTGCTTTGTGAGAATGCTCTTCGATCATTGGCGCTTTGTTGAAACGCTCTGGAGGCGAGTTCCCCTCCATCCAAAGTGGAGCCTCCGGAGCTTTGTTGCCCTCTGTAGCAATAGCCTGATTAAGGGTATAGTCTTGTCAAAATGACTATGCAGGAAGAAATAACACTCAGACTCCATTATATAATAATTTGATCTATCATATCTGATAAATCTGAGTTTTAGTAACATACACATATCCTAAAGTGAACATTACTATTTGAAATGTCTATTTCTATAAGCTCTAAGGAGCAATGAATCTTACAAAGATGCCTTACCATCCACAAGTGGAGAATGGCTTGCAATTCCACCTGCTAGCAAAGCCCGCAAGCAGCTAATACTCCACAGATTCGACTAT
This sequence comes from Lissotriton vulgaris, assembly GCF_964263255.1. Classification (NCBI taxonomy): domain Eukaryota; kingdom Metazoa; phylum Chordata; class Amphibia; order Caudata; family Salamandridae; genus Lissotriton; species Lissotriton vulgaris. Next base: position 749,601 of record NW_028241507.1, on the reverse strand, counting down.
GCAAGACTCTTCTTAAACCACAACTCAGCCTACTAGTATCCTAGTTGACTCCACTGATTAAACATCCAATGCAGGTGCAATACCATCTGTCTCATAATCTTCTGGGGGAGAGCTAACCACTGACATGAAGGACTTGTCTTCCTTTCAACAAACTCCTTTCCATAACCTCCCAGAAACAAACTCCCAATATAATGTTTAACATGCTGCTGCTGTTAGATGGCCACGTATGTGTACGGGGAGGCATTGGCAAATCCTGTGTCTGGTCAGGTCAGTTTTTCCAGCAATAATCATCTGTCTGGGGGAGGCAGCTTAGGCAGACCCTTCGCACCATCCCCCAGTTAAAGTTACTAGGTTGATGGAGAAACCCACTTGGTCTTGGAATAGATTAAAACATCTGTCTAAGACATGACAAAGTTGGACTGGGAGGATCTTTGTTGAGGGAGGAGGATGAAAGGGATGCAGATGGCACAGGCCATATTAGACAAAGGTGCATGGGACTATCCTCAAAGCAAAGGCATATGACCCAGTCAGCTGGAACACAGTGCCAAACTCTAAGGCCCACAACTCTCGCACACCCTACATGCAACCTACCTGAACTAAGCATGTATCCACTCATTCCGTTTTCACAACCTCAACTTCCAGAGGGCTCAATATTGCAAAGCTAGACAAAAGGGCAACCTCCCCACTCCCCTGAGTGCAGACAACAACCACCTGCACATTAACTAGTTTTCTATTACTCAATGCTCATTCTCATAAAACAAAATCAGTCGGTAAGAAGATGCCGTCTAAAATGTTTTTCTTGCATATGGACACCCTTCGATTCAACAAGTATTTCAATAAATACCATGTACTTCTCTCCTGTGCCCGAACATGAATATTTAGGTATTATAATGAGGCAATGAAATGCAATGTAATATGGCACTGACTGTGGGGGATATTTACCAAAATTGTAATAAAGCAATCAGTTCGAAACATCCCACTGACATTAAGAAATGGGAGCTCAACTACTTTAAATGTGCTAAAGAAAATATAATATATATAAAATGTAAAAGATACTTAAAGTGAAATTTAATGCAAACGTATTTACCCTTGGAAGGTGATAACTAAAACAGCTGAGCAGGAGTTAATGTAGGTATATTGACCTTGGTGAGGGGTGGGCAATGTAAAAATACACCTTGGGAACATCATTTGACAGGTCTATATAGAAAGTCAAATGGAGAAAAAATTCACAAAAAATGATTGCATGTCAAACAACATACTGTCCAAATCAAAGTTCCGAAGTCTGAAATAATGTTCAAAAACATCATATTATATGTAAGACAATCCCCCAACCCAAGTGGAGTGTCAAAATGCTTTCCAGCATTGAAAGAAAACATTGTTGGCTATTCTCTTTGTCTTGTTCATAGACCAGGAGCACCTAGACCTCCTCCATCAAGGCCAGGCACTTAGGATTGTTTGGCAGGCTGGTCACCACCTGAACACATTGGGATACATTTAGGGACAGAGGTGGAGGACATACTGGAGTAAAATGTGCCACCGGTAAGGGTTTTTGAGATGCAGAATATGTGGACTTGGCCATAGTCCTAGAGGAAAAGTGACAGCCCAGCTTTCTGTGCTGGCCAGCATGTGCCCCTGGGTGCACCTTCACCTCCTCCGCAACCTCTTGAAGTCCCCAAGAGGTCATCTGCTGACAAGCAAGAACCTGCTTTATGACATCCTAAAGGCAGCAATGACCCATCACACAGGGGGTGAGCGTAGAACAATGCGTAAGGGCTCAGGATATCAGAGGCTAATCTCACCCTTTGCTGCTGATCATCTGGATGGGCACTTGCAGGTGGATAGGGGGTGCAGCCGGAGGCTCTATTGTCTCAGGGCTTCTTGACTGGTAGAGAGCAAATTTCAGGCCCTGATGTTGAAAGGGCCTAATGCTGGGACACCACAGATGGCATTTCACCTTGGCCTAGCTCCTGGCATATGCTATCCAAATCGACTCCTCAGTTGTCTCCCATTCTCTGTATGTAGTACTTTAGATTGTGATTGAGACACTATCCAATGTAACATAAGCAAACAACCTTTCCAATGCAAGTTTTAATCATTAAGTGGCTGACTATGGTTAACATTGCTAAGGAGGTTCACTTCTTTTTTAGATTGATGAAAAGATGTTGTGTGTATGATTTATGAACAAAAAATGTCACCAAATCACATTGCATGACAAACATAACATCAACTTATTTTGGCACGAAAGAGACAGAAGCATGGTTGGAAGATCAACATTTGAATATTTTACGAAACAGCATGCATGTGTTTTAAATGGACATTCTATGGATTTTACTGTGTGTTACATAAAAATTACAATCATTTCTAATTTGTAAACAAAATAAAACATGTTTGACTTGACAAGAACAAGTACAATAAATGCAATTTAGAAAAATATGATCACATGTCAAAAGTGAGGTAAATTTATTATCAAGAAGTTTGCACTATAATAATTGTCCATAAATAACATTATTCTGTGTTTAGACTGTCCTCTATCTTACCTCAACCTCACACTATATCACATGATAACTGTAGTTGAGTCCGATTCAAAATAAGACGTGTCTAGTTTCACTTGAGTAAGCAGAAATTGTGCTCAGCGAAATTTCCTCATTGTACTGAATCAAGGACGGTTCTTACCATCCCAGGCTTATGTTAAACAATGTATCAGCTTAACAGTACAGCGAAGGCTGTGAGAATGGTTGAATCTCAATGTACGACTATGCTGAGGGAAATCTCAAATATATTCTTTTGGAAAAAATTTCATCAAGGTTGTCTCCTATTGGTCTAAAACTTAGAGAATCATATATTCCTACAGAATGTATGAACATTTTTGTCTAAAGCCCTGTAGAAGAGTGCTGATTTTGCTAGCAAGAGAGACCTCCTATTCTCCATCTCTGAAGGCGAAGATTTAATTTTGAACTGTACTGAATTCTTTGTACTTATGACTTATATGCTTTGCTGCTAACATTGCTCATGGCACCTTTACTCTAATTTGCCAATTAATTCTTATATAAAGCATTGACACGAGAATCTTTATCCGTCATTCTTATGAGAATACTTCAGCATAATTGTATGAGTCCTCCTAATTTAAAGAGACAGTTCTACCCGGGAGCACCAAGGCCTGTATAAGGACTACACCACTCCCGGTCCAAGTTCTTAGTGCTCCCCATGAGTTAGAAATTGAATTAGTTTTCCACGCCAACAGGTCAAGGGACACATTAAAGATTTGGGCATTTCCCGTCATTACACTGGATGCACCTTTTCAAAGGTGCACCCGGCGCAATGAAGGGATATACCCCATGTTATCATGAATGTGCTGCTCCCAGTGCAGCCGTGAACTCACTCTGCCCTGGTGGCAGTGCATTCATGTGAAAACTGGAGCATCTGCAACCCGTCTGCACTTTGAAGGGGGATTAGAGATCACTTTGCAGGCGGGTACAGTCAGTGGCTGCACCCGCCTGCAGAGGGATGTCTGGGGGGTCATGGAACTCCCTTTCCCTCTTTCAGATGGCTGTTCTCAGTAGGCATGCTGACAGTGCACCTTCTTTTAGGTGGCACACTATCAGTAATTCTCCTGAGAATTTCTTTGCCTCTGCGTCCACATCTGTAATAGAACATGTGCACAGAGGCAAAGGGATTCCCTCATTTGCATGGCGCACACACCATGCAAATAATGAAATGCCCCCTGAAGACAGCGCTGGTGCCTTGTGTTCACCCACACTATCGGTATTACAGACAGGGCTGCACAAGTGTCTGTGGTACCTTCTGTAATATCAAAGTGCCCGCGGGCACGCAAAGCGGGCACAAACGCCCGTTGCGTCCCCAGGGCACTTACTGTAATACAGCCACTGGTACCAAAGGTGATGGTTCCAATTGGAGCCGACCCATAAACTGAAATTAATTGGCTGTAGAGCCAATTACAATACCTTCACGGTCCAAAGGGTTTGTCCCGAGATTTATATTGACCAATCCCATCTAATCCTAGCTCCGGAGAGACAAGGTGGCTGAAACAGGAATGACAAAGTGAGTTTCAATAGAGACTGCATGGAAAATTATGAAATGAAGCAAGCGGCACAGTGAATGCTGGGAGTTAGAATAGAAAAAAAAAGGAATGCACTGGATGATAATTGACAAGTATTGTGTGGCTCTCATTGTTAGATTTGTTGGAGTTATACTTATTGGGATTCTGATGATATTTTTTAACTTTTGATGGGAGATTCCTCAAGTTGAAAATTAACTGGTAAACGTGCCTGATAGGAGAGCTGTGCCATGACGGGCTATCATTTATACCAAATTAGATACATAACTTTCTTGGGTGAGTGTATTAACAGAGCTCAGCAGTCATTCATTCCTTAATGCACATGGAGTTGACACGCTGAGTAGCAACTTTCAAAGGTTGAGAGCTCACTTTATTGCAAGCAGAGATAGAATTCTTGCCTCTTTCAAAAACATTTGTGCAGTTGAAGCAGGCAAACAGAGTAAAGATTAAAAAGAGAGGGGTGCTAGGTGGTGCACGACTAAGATAGCCACACACCTGTGAGGCTCTAGCAGCTTGGCGGCATAACCCTTCACTTATCCTTAAATCTACCCCACTAATCCTGCCTCTATAGCCTGTCACTTGTTCATTAACCTATCCTCCAACTCCATAGCAAGAATTAATGTTCTCCAACCTCGGCAAGTGTCTCCTGGGTCGGACTCTGGTGCACACAGGACAAGCGTGGTGACATTCCTGGAGACCTGCGTGGCAGTTCATGCTGCGCGAGTCTCGGGGATTCTACGTGGCCACAGGCCCCTCTACTCAGCAAGCAGTGGCTGCCCGTTTTCGCCTGGTGATCTCCTGTCTGTCTGCCTGTAACATTTACAACAAGGGGTGGTGAGGGACAGAGTCTCTGAATTAAGCAGAAAGCTCTCACCCAGTCAAGAGATCAGGGCTAGATCCAACACCGTTTTTTAGCTCACTGCACCATCCCAGTTTCAGAACCTGGCTGTATGCAAATTAGTCTGTTCCTGTCCCAGTGCATGATGGGAACAGGGCAAACCAAACTACAAAAGCCAATTCTTACACTGGGAAGGAAACAAGCTCCCGGGGACCGGTTTCTGGCATTACAGCCGTCTTCGGCCCGGTTTGCTTGAATCCTGATGGTGCAATGAGCAAGGGTCTCACATCTGAGAATACCCTTCCACGCTTAGGGTGGACAAAAATATTTACAACAAGGGGTGGTGAGGGACAGAGTCTCTGAATTAAGCAGAAAGCTCTCACCCAGTCAAGAGATCAGGGCTAGATCCAACACCGTTTTTTAGCTCACTGCACCATCCCAGTTTCAGAACCTGGCTGTATGCAAATTAGTCTGTTCCTGTCCCAGTGCATGATGGGAACAGGGCAAACCAAACTACAAAAGCCAATTCTTACACTGGGAAGGAAACAAGCTCCCGGGGACCGGTTTCTGGCATTACAGCCGTCTTCGGCCCGGTTTGCTTGAATCCTGATGGTGCAATGAGCAAGGGTCTCACATCTGAGAATACCCTTCCACGCTTAGGGTGGACAAAAATATTTACAACAAGGGGTGGTGAGGGACAGAGTCTCTGAATTAAGCAGAAAGCTCTCACCCAGTCAAGAGATCAGGGCTAGATCCAACACCGTTTTTTAGCTCACTGCACCATCCCAGTTTCAGAACCTGGCTGTATGCAAATTAGTCTGTTCCTGTCCCAGTGCATGATGGGAACAGGGCAAACCAAACTACAAAAGCCAATTCTTACACTGGGAAGGAAACAAGCTCCCGGGGACCGGTTTCTGGCATTACAGCCGTCTTCGGCCCGGTTTGCTTGAATCCTGATGGTGCAATGAGCAAGGGTCTCACATCTGAGAATACCCTTCCACGCTTAGGGTGGACAAAAATATTTACAACAAGGGGTGGTGAGGGACAGAGTCTCTGAATTAAGCAGAAAGCTCTCACCCAGTCAAGAGATCAGGGCTAGATCCAACACCGTTTTTTAGCTCACTGCACCATCCCAGTTTCAGAACCTGGCTGTATGCAAATTAGTCTGTTCCTGTCCCAGTGCATGATGGGAACAGGGCAAACCAAACTACAAAAGCCAATTCTTACACTGGGAAGGAAACAAGCTCCCAGGGACCGGTTTCTGGCATTACAGCCGTCTTCGGCCCGGTTTGCTTGAATCCTGATGGTGCAATGAGCAAGGGTCTCACATCTGAGAATACCCTTCCACGCTTAGGGTGGACAAAAATATTTACAACAAGGGGTGGTGAGGGACAGAGTCTCTGAATTAAGCAGAAAGCTCTCACCCAGTCAAGAGATCAGGGCTAGATCCAACACCGTTTTTTAGCTCACTGCACCATCCCAGTTTCAGAACCTGGCTGTATGCAAATTAGTCTGTTCCTGTCCCAGTGCATGATGGGAACAAGGCAAACCAAACTACAAAAGCCAATTCTTACACTGGGAAGGAAACAAGCTTCCGGGGACCGGTTTCTGGCATTACAGCCGTCTTCGGCCCGGTTTGCTTGAATCCTGATGGTGCAATGAGCAAGGGTCTCACATCTGAGAATACCCTTCCACGCTTAGGGTGGACAAAAATATTTACAACAAGGGGTGGTGAGGGACAGAGTCTCTGAATTAAGCAGAAAGCTCTCACCCAGTCAAGAGATCAGGGCTAGATCCAACACCGTTTTTTAGCTCACTGCACCATCCCAGTTTCAGAACCTGGCTGTATGCAAATTAGTCTGTTCCTGTCCCAGTGCATGATGGGAACAGGGCAAACCAAACTACAAAAGCCAATTCTTACACTGGGAAGGAAACAAGCTCCCGGGGACCGGTTTCTGGCATTACAGCCGTCTTCGGCCCGGTTTGCTTGAATCCTGATGGTGCAATGAGCAAGGGTCTCACATCTGAGAATACCCTTCCACGCTTAGGGTGGACAAAAATATTTACAACAAGGGGTGGTGAGGGACAGAGTCTCTGAATTAAGCAGAAAGCTCTCACCCAGTCAAGAGATCAGGGCTAGATCCAACACCGTTTTTAGCTCACTGCACCATCCCAGTTTCAGAACCTGGCTGTATGCAAATTAGTCTGTTCCTGTCCCAGTGCATGATGGGAACAGGGCAAACCAAACTACAAAAGCCAATTCTTACACTGGGAAAGAAACAAGCTCCCGGGGACCGGTTTCTGGCATTACAGCCGTCTTCGGCCCGGTTTGCTTGAATCCTGATGGTGCAATGAGCAAGGGTCTCACATCTGAGAATACCCTTCCACGCTTAGGGTGGACAAAAATATTTACAACAAGGGGTGGTGAGGGACAGAGTCTCTGAATTAAGCAGAAAGCTCTCACCCAGTCAAGAGATCAGGGCTAGATCCAACACCGTTTTTTAGCTCACTGCACCATCCCAGTTTCAGAACCTGGCTGTATGCAAATTAGTCTGTTCCTGTCCCAGTGCATGATGGGAACAGGGCAAACCAAACTACAAAAGCCAATTCTTACACTGGGAAGGAAACAAGCTCCCGGGGACCGGTTTCTGGCATTACAGCCGTCTTCGGCCCGGTTTGCTTGAATCCTGATGGTGCAATGAGCAAGGGTCTCACATCTGAGAATACCCTTCCACGCTTAGGGTGGACAAAAATATTTACAACAAGGGGTGGTGAGGGACAGAGTCTCTGAATTAAGCAGAAAGCTCTCACCCAGTCAAGAGATCAGGGCTAGATCCAACACCGTTTTTTAGCTCACTGCACCATCCCAGTTTCAGAACCTGGCTGTATGCAAATTAGTCTGTTCCTGTCCCAGTGCATGATGGGAACAGGGCAAACCAAACTACAAAAGCCAATTCTTACACTGGGAAGGAAACAAGCTCCCGGGGACCGGTTTCTGGCATTACAGCCGTCTTCGGCCCGGTTTGCTTGAATCCTGATGGTGCAATGAGCAAGGGTCTCACATCTGAGAATACCCTTCCACGCTTAGGGTGGACAAAAATATTTACAACAAGGGGTGGTGAGGGACAGAGTCTCTGAATTAAGCAGAAAGCTCTCACCCAGTCAAGAGATCAGGGCTAGATCCAACACCGTTTTTTAGCTCACTGCACCATCCCAGTTTCAGAACCTGGCTGTATGCAAATTAGTCTGTTCCTGTCCCAGTGCATGATGGGAACAAGGCAAACCAAACTACAAAAGCCAATTCTTACACTGGGAAGGAAACAAGCTCCCGGGGACCGGTTTCTGGCATTACAGCCGTCTTCGGCCCGGTTTGCTTGAATCCTGATGGTGCAATGAGCAAGGGTCTCACATCTGAGAATACCCTTCCACGCTTAGGGTGGACAAAAATATTTACAACAAGGGGTGGTGAGGGACAGAGTCTCTGAATTAAGCAGAAAGCTCTCACCCAGTCAAGAGATCAGGGCTAGATCCAACACCGTTTTTTAGCTCACTGCACCATCCCAGTTTCAGAACCTGGCTGTATGCAAATTAGTCTGTTCCTGTCCCAGTGCATGATGGGAACAGGGCAACTGCCTGTAACGACTGCCGACATCTGGGCAGACATAGGCTGTGCTGATAATCGGGAGTTCCCGAGAAATGCGGTGAGGGTGAATGCTATGTCTGCAACCCAGCATAATACCTTGAACTATGTGAGCACCATTAACCTCCCACACCAACATCAATCCACAAGCCGAGCTGCAGGCCCAGCAAAGTTCTGCCCCCTTCATACCTGACATCCCCAGAGACTCTGGGGGGGGGAAATACAAACAAAAGGAAAAATAAAACGTCAAAGCACAACGCCGTTGCAGTGTTCCCTTACTGCTGCTTGGTTCCAGGTACCCTCTACTTCACCTTGCCACACCCCAGGGGCTCTACTTCATGCCAGTCCAGAGGGTGCTACTTGCATTCTACCGCAACAAACGTTCTATCTGCCGTCTTCAATAGTGCTCTATTTGCAGGAGCCCCTGCGGGTGCTGTGAGCTTGACCGACATTGGGCGCTTTCTCTTGTTCTCCTCCCATACACTAGGTGATCACAGGTGGCTGCCACATTACCAGTTACGATCTTCCATAGTCCTATTCCATCCCTCTGCGCTTCACACTTTTGGGATCCTTAAAGGCTTGCCAGCTGCATGTTGGTACACAACTTGTTTGCTCCCATTGCCTTTAATGCCAGCAGTAATCACTTGATTGCTCCTTTGATGCACCGGTAGCCACACAGTTTCCTAGTCATCCAGGCCTTAGTGCATTGACTTGAGATGTCTACTCCACTCCCCTGAGCTGTCAGTATTAAACCACAGCGGGCCTTCCTCCAAATACTTTGTATTACCAATTCATCCGCACTTCGCCTTATATGGCGACCGTGCGAACGCGCAGCGTTCACGCGCAGTGGGCGCGCCGATTGTGCGCCGAAGGCGCGCCAAAGGTAAGCCCGTCTACGCCCGTCCACGCCTGGACCGCGCCCAGTGCCAGGACCCCTGGCCCACGAAGACCCCAACCGCCCCGCCTGACGTACACCGCCGCCACCCTCTTCGCACTCAACACCGGCCTACTCCCAGGATGCCACCAGGCCACACCACGACGCACCCACGGACCCTTCAGCTGCCACGCCTGCAAGTTCACCTGCATCCGGACCTGCCTCGCACCAGCACCCGCCAAGTCGAAAACCAGCAGCACCCACCTCAAGTGCATCCTGCTCAACACCCGCTCCGTCCACAGACACGCCATCGAACTCTGGAACCTCCTAGACGCCACAGCCCCTGACGTTGCCTTCCTCACGGAGACCTGGATGAACGCCTCTTCAGCTCCCGACATCGCCATCGCCATCCCAGAGGGCTACAAGATCACCCGGAGGGATCGCACCGCCAACCAGATGGGTGGAGGCATCGCCATCGTCCACAGGAACACCATCCGTCTCACGACCAGCACCGCCAACACCCTGACCACCGCCGAACACCTGCATTTCCAGATCCACACCGACCCGAACACCACCCTCAGAGGCACCCTGATCTACCGACCCCCGGGACCACGCACACAATTCAGCGAGGACATCGCCGACTTCGTCAGCCCGCATGCCCTCCCCTCCGCTGACTACATCCTCTTGGGGGACCTCAACTTCCACCTGGAGAACAACAACGACCGCAACACCAGCACCCTGCTCGACAACCTCACCAATCTTGGACTCAAGCAGCTGGTGTCCACCCCCACCCACCTCGCCGGACACACACTCGACGCAGTCTTCTCATCCAGCACAGACATCGACTTCAGCCACGCCACAGAGCTTCAATGGACGGACCACAGCTGCGTCCACTTCACCTTCAAAAGAACGACGACCCACCACCACCAACAACAGGCTGCCCGCAGAAGCTGGAACAAGATCACAGCAGACCAGCTCGCCACCTCCTTGAGCCAGCACCCTCCTGCCAGCTCAGCGAACCCCAACCAGGCCGCCGACAACCTCACGAAGTGGATCAGCAACTGCGCGGACGAGCTCGCCCCGCTGAGGACCCCGCCCAGCAGACCCGGCAGCAAGAAAGCCCCATGGTTCACCGACGAACTCAAGAGCTCCAAGAAGAACTGCCGAGCCCTCGAGAAAGTCTGGAGAAGGGAACCTACTCCGGACAACAGGACCACCTTCAAGCTGGCCACCCGGAAGCACCACCAGCTGATCCGCGCCGCCAAGAAAACTGCATTCAAGGACCGGCTGGACAACAACGCACACAACTGCAAGGAACTCTTCAACATCGTGAAAGAGCTATCCAACCCCAGCGCAGGAAACAACGACATCACCCCATCGCAAGACCTCTGCAACTCCCTCGCCTCATACTTCCACAACAAGATCGCGGACATACACAACAGCTTCAACAACCAACCAACGCACACCACGACCGAACAACCACCCCCCACCACCACCCTCCACGCCTGGACCCCGATCAGCACCGAAGACACCATCCGCACGATGAACTCCATCCACTCCGGATCGCCGACCGACCCCTGCCCTCACCACGTCTTCAACAAGGCCGACGCTGTCATCGCACCCCACCTACGAGACATCATCAACACATCCTTTGACACCGCCACCTTCCCTGAGAGCTGGAAGCACGCCGAACTCAGCGCTCTACTCAAGAAACCCACAGCGGACCCCACCGAACTCAAGAATTACCGCCCCATCTCGCTCCTCCCGTTTCCAGCCAAAGTCATCGAAAAGACCGTCAACAAGCAGATGGCCGCCTTCCTCGAGACGAATGGATCCTTCGACCCCTCACAGTCTGGCTTCCGAGCCAACCACAGCACCGAGACCGCCCTCATCGCCGCCACCGATGACATCCGAGCCCTGATGGACAACGGAGAAACAGCGGCCCTCATCCTCCTAGACCTCTCCGCGGCATTCGACACTGTCTGCCACCGCACCCTAGTACAGCGCCTCAGCAGCATCGGAATCCAGGACAAGGCGCTGGAATGGATCATCTCCTTCCTCGACGGAAGAACACAGAGAGTCCGCCTACCACCGTACAAGTCAGAGGCCACCGAAGTCATCTGCGGCGTCCCTCAAGGATCCTCGCTGAGCCCTACTCTCTTCAACGTCTACATGAGCCCCCTCGCGGCCATCGCACGCCAACACAACCTCAGCATAATCTCCTACGCCGACGACACCCAGCTGATCCTCTCCCTGACCAACGACCCCGCCGCCGCCAGAGCCAACCTGCACGAAGGGATGAAAGAGGTAGCCGAGTGGATGACGACCAGCCGCCTGAAACTGAACTCAGACAAGACGGAGGTCCTCATCCTGGGCTCTTCACCCTCCGCCTGGGACGACTCCTGGTGGCCTCCCGCCCTGGGCACCGCACCTAAACCGACAGACCATGCACGCAACCTGGGCTTTATCCTGGACTCCTCCCTCTCCATGACCAGGCAAGTCAACGTCTCCTCGGCGTGCTTCAACATCCTACGCATGCTACGGAAGATCTTCTGGTGGATCCCCACCGAGACCAGGAAGACCGTCACCCAGGCCCTCGTCACCAGTCGACTGGACTACGGCAACGCCCTCTACGCCGGTACCACCGCCAAGCTCCAGAAGAGACTCCAGCGGATCCAGAACGCCTCAGCCAGACTCATCCTCGACATCCCACGAACCAGCCACATCTCCGGACATCTGAGAGACCTACACTGGCTCCCCGTCAACAAAAGAATCACCTTCCGCCTCCTCACCCACGCACACAAAGCCCTACACGACCAAGGCCCGAGCTACCTCAACAGCCGAATCAACTTCTACGCTCCCAAACACCTCCTCCGATCAGCCAACCACGCCCTCGCCGCCGTCCCCCACATCCGAAGAGCGACTACAGGAGGAAGGTCCTTCTCCTACCTGGCCGCCAAGACCTGGAACTCCCTCCCGACCGACCTGCGCCTGACCCAAGACCACCTCTCCTTCAGGAAGAAGCTGAAGACCTGGCTGTTCGAGCAGTAGCGGCACCCCCCCCCACCCCCAGCGCCTTGAGACCCTACGGGTATGTAGTGCGCTCTATAAATGTCTTTGATTGATTGATTGATCCGCCATACGCTTCCAGTGCTCCTTGCAGTGGGCTTGTATTAGTCTTATGAGACCTACCATCCTCGTATTACACTGCTAGCTGCTCCGCAGGTTGATCTCTGCTCCTCCACCTTGCCATACCAGCCACTGCTGCCGCTGGAAGCAACAATCCGTCTGGAACACAGCATTCCCTACTCCTGGAAGTGACATTACCACCACACACGACTTGTCGTCTTCCAACTTGTTGGCTAAACAGCTGTCCTGTGTGTGACTCCTGCCATTGTCAATCTTCCTGCATATACCGCTCTTCACTCTTGTGACAATGGAGAAACCAGATGGCCACCAACCCAAACTCATCTTCGAGACAAAAAAGGACGTTGCACGCTCCAACTCGGATGAATCTTGACAACCCAGCAATGAGCAAGCGCAGACACAATCAACAGCCCCAGAAGATGAAGTTAAAACCCTGCTCTTGGCTATGCAGAATAGCCTTGCTGATCTCTCTGGGAAAATGGACACCATGAATAGCCGCCTGGACTTTCTAGTCCAGAAAGTGGATAAGCACGACAAGCAGATCAAAGAGGCTGAACGACCCATTTAACACAACGAAGATGCTTCATCCCAGATATAGCAACAAGTGTCGCAAATGGATAAGCTTTTAAATGTCATCGCTGCCAAAAACGTGGACCTTGAAGCTCGCAGCTGCCGTAAATATATCCGATTCAGAAAAGGGGGTGGTGATGAACAGAGTGTCTGAATTAAGCAGACCACTCTTACCCAGTCCAAAGATCAGGGCTTGATCCATCACCATTTTTTAGCTCACTGCACCATCCCAGCTCAGAACCTGGCTACATGCAAATTAGTCTGTTCCTGTCCCAGTGCATGATGAGAACAGGGCAAACCAAACTACCAAGCCAATTCTTGTACTGGGAAGGAAACAAACTCCCGGGGACCGGTTTCTGGCATTTCAGCCGTCGTCGGCCCGGATTGATTGAATCCTGATGGTGCAGTGAACAAGGGACTCATGTCTGAGTATACCCTGCCACACCTATAGTGGCCAAAAACGATTCAGAAAAGGGGGTGGTGATGAACAGAGTGTCTGAATTAAGCAGGCCACTCTTACCCAGTCCAAAGATCAGGGCTTGATCCATCACTGTTTTTTAGCTCACTGCACCATCCCAGCTCAGAACCTGGCTACATGCAAATTAGTCTGTTCCTGTCCCAGTGCATGATGGGAACAGGGCAAACCAAACTACCAAGCTAATTCTTGTACTGGGAAGGAAACAAGCTCCCGGGGACCGGTTTCTGGCATTTCAGCCGTCGTCGGCCCGGCTTGCTTGAATCCTGATGGTGCAGTGAGAAAGGGACTCATGTCTGAGTATACCCTGCCACACCTATAGTGGCCAAAAACGATTCAGAAAAGGGGGTGGTGATGAACAGAGTGTCTGAATTAAGCAGACCACTCTTACCCAGTCCAAAGATCAGGGCATGATCCATCACCGTTTTTTAGCTCACTGCACCATCCCAGCTCAGAACCTGGCTACATGCAAATTAGTCTGTTCTTGTCCCAGTGCATGATAGGAACAGGGAAAACCAAACTACCAAGCCAATTCTTGTACTGGGAAGGAAACAAGCTCCCGGGGACCGGTTTCTGGCATTTCAGCCGTCGTCGGCCCGGCTTGCTTGAATCCTGATGGTGCAGTGAGCAAGGGACTCATGTCTGAGTATACCCTGCCACACCTATAGTGGCCAAAAATGATTCAGAAAAGGGGGTGGTGATGAACAGAGTGTCTGAATTAAGCAGACCACTCTTACCCAGTCCAAAGATCAGGGCTTGATCCATCACTGTTTTTAGCTCACTGCACCATCCCAGCTCAGAACCTGGCTACATGCAAATTAGTCTGTTCCTGTCCCAGTGCATGATGGGAACAGGGCAAACCAAACTACCAAGCCAATTCTTGTACTGGGAAGGAAACAAGCTCCTGGGGATGGGTTTCTGGCATTTCAGCCGTCGTCGGCCCGGCTTGCTTGAATCCTGATGGTGCAGTGAGCAAGAGACTCATGTCTGAGTATACCCTGCCACACCTATAGTGGCCAAAAACGATTCAGAAAAGGGGGTGGTGATGAACAGAGTGTCTGAATTAAGCAGACCACTCTTACCCAGTCCAAAGATCAGGGCTTGATCCATCACCGTTTTTTAGCTCACTGCACCATCCCAGCTCAGAACCTGGCTACATGCAAATTAGTCTGTTCCTGTCCCAGTGCATGATGGGGACAGGGCAAGCCAATTCTTGTACTGGGAAGGAAACAAGCTCCCGGCGACCGGTTTCTGGCATTTCAGCCGTCGTCGGCCCGGCTTGCTTGAATCCTGATGGTGCAGTGAGCAAGGGACTCATGTCTGAGTATACCCTGCCACACCTATAGTGGCCAAAAACGATTCAGAAAAGGGGGTGGTGATGAACAGAGTGTCTGAATTAGGCAGACCACTCTTACCCAGTCCAAAGATCAGGGCTTGATCCATCACCGTTTTTTAGCTCACTGCACCATCCCAGCTCAGAACCTGGCTACATGCAAATTAGTCTGTTCCTGTCCCAGTGCATGATGGGAACAGGGCAAACCAAACTACCAAGCCATTTCTTGCACTGGGAAGGAAACAAGCTCCCGGGGACCGGTTTCTGGCATTTGAAGCCGTTGTCGGCCCCGCTTGCTTGAATCCTGATGGTGCAGTGAGCAAGGGACTCATGTCTGAGTATACCCTGCCACACCTATAGTGGCCAAAAACGATTCAGACAAGGGGGTGGTGATGAACAGAGTGTCTGAAATAAGCAGACCACGCTTACCCAGTCCAAAGATCAGGGCTTGATCCATCACCGTTTTTTAGCTCACCGCACCATCCCAGCTCAGAACCTGGCTACATGCAAATTAGTCTGTTCCTGTCCCAGTGCATGATGGGAACAGGGAAAACCAAACTACCAAGCCAATTCTTGTACTGGGAAGGAAACAAGCTCCCGGGGACCGGTTTCTGGCATTTCAGCCGTCGTCGGCCCGGCTTGCTTGAATCCTGATGGTGCAGTGAGAAAGGGACTCATGTCTGAGTGTACCCTGCCACACCTATAGTGGCCAAAAACGATTCAGAAAAGGGGGTGGTGATGAACAGAGTGTCTGAATTAAGCAGACCACTCTTACCCAGTCCAAAGATCAGGGCTTTATCCATCACCGTTTTTTAGCTCACTGCACCATCCCAGCTCAGAACCTGGCTACATGCAAATTAGTCTGTTCCTGTCCCAGTGCATGATGGGAACAGGGCAAACCAAACTACCAAGCCAATTCTTGTACTGGGAATGTTGACTGGGTATGAGTGTTCTGTTTAATTCAGATACTCTGTCCATCACCACCCCCTTTTCTGAATCGTTTTGTCCACCATAAGCGTGGAAGGGTATACTCAGATGTGGGTCCCTTGCTCATTGCACCATCAGGATTCAAGCAAGCCGGGCCGAAGACGGCTGCAATGCCAGAAACTGTCCCGGGAAGCTTGTTTCCTTCCCAGTATAAGAATTGGCTTGGTAGTTTGGTCTGCCCTGTTCCCATGATGCACTGGGCCAGGGACAGAGTAATTTGCATGTAGCCAGGTTCTGAGCTGGGATGGTGCAGTGAGCTAAAAAACGGTGATGGATCAAGCCCTGATCTGTTGACATAGCTTAAATACTGAGTGTTCACTCCCTGCGCTGCCCGGGATAAAGTGGTCTGATGAACTAGGGCAGGAAGTCACTGATCAACAGTGGGCGTATTGCTGCAAGCAGATTGAACAAGTCTCCTCTAGTAGTCGGCTACGTATCACCCATTACCAGTTCTTACACCGCATATACTATATCCCGGTTAAGATACACAAATACAAATTGCGAGACACTAATACGTGTGACAGATGCAGGGCAGAAGCTGCTGACTTCCTGCACCTTGCTTGAGAATGCAGCTCAGTCCTAACCTACTGGCAACAGGTGATCACCGCGCTAGAACTGATGACATCCTTGAAAATACCACTATCTCCCCTTCTAACGCTCCTCGGCTACACAGAGAAGCTAACAGTGGCACATCGTAAATTTGTTTTGTTTAGTCTGCTACTGGCCAGACGACAGGTGGCATGTAGATGGGGTCGAGGCCAAGCACCCAAATTCAAGGAGTGGATAGGATTGGTGATTTGATGTTTTGGCAAGATCAAACATATGCATATGCCGAACTCCTCCCACTCACGTCATGCCGCTGTGATATTTGGGATTCACTTAAATTGTATCTCCTGGAACATTCAATTGAGGCCGGAAACAATCCATGATCCCCCCGCATACTACGCCCTATGACTTGATCATTGGTTGCCTACACGTGATGCCTCTATATCTTGCTGTACAGATGTAGTCCATTTCCACCCTGCCCTGATTTTATCTGATGTGTGTGAGATCTTTGTTTAATGTCCATTTTATGAGATGTCTCCTGACATTTTTATTATGCTGGACTCAGTATTGCATCAATCTGGTGATTCAATGTCGTTGCTATGCATGTATATATCTATGTACTGTAACTTTTATGCTGGTTGTTTTTGATGAGTTCTAGAAAACCTAATAAACAAATATAAAAAATATATATATATTAAGAAGAGACTTCAGAGTGATTGGAGTGTTGCCATGGTGCAGTGCTGTGATTGGCTGGCGGATGGGGAAACAACGCTGTGCTAGGGTGGCCTTTGAAAGAGTCATGCTTAAATTGCTGGATGGATTAGGGAACTTGTCTGTGTGAGAAGAGTGAAAGTTTGAACCAGGACTGTTTGCGATTGTTATTTTAATGGGGATTCCTTTTTTGACAAGAGAGAAGGCTGCAAATACAGAAGAAAAATGTATTTCCGAAGGCAACACCAAATAGGGAATTGGCAGTGAATAAAGTGTTACAAACGTGCATGTGGCTTAACCAATGGCACACATGCATATCTCAAGACAGGGATCTTCAAATTTCCCTGAGCTAAACTTTCTGCATCCCATGAATAGAGAAAAAAATGGACATTGTTTAATGTCCATTTTATGAGATGTCTCCTGCCGTTTTTATTATGCTGGACTCAGTATTGCATCAATCTGGTGATTCAATGTCATTGCTATGCATGTATATATCTATGTACTGTAACTTTCATGCTGGTTGTTTTTGGTGAGTTCTAGAAAACCTAATAAACAAATATAAAAAAAAAAAAAGATAGAAAAGAGACTTTAGAGTGATTGGAGTGTTGCCTTTGTGCATTGCCATGATTGGCTGGCGGATGGTGAAACAACGCTGTGATAGGGTGACCTGATGCCCGGGACCCTCTCCTGCTGCTACCTCAAGTACCTGCTGCCTGGGACTCTCTCCTGCTGCTGCCTCGGGCGCCTGCTGCCTGGGACCCTCTCCTGCTACTGCCTCAAGTGCCTGCTGCCTGGGACCCTCTCCTGCTGCTGCCTCAAGTGCCTGCTGCCTGGGACACCTCACCACTCACTTCCACCACAGGTGTTCCATGTCCACAGGGATAGCAAGGACAGAGAAGATCCATGCCAGTCCATTCACAAGCGAGGAGCTGGAGGTCCTAGTGGACGAGGTGCTGGCACAGTACCCAAGGCAGTATGGTGGCCCCAATGTAGTGGTAAGTCATCATTAAGGGAGCTGAAGGGCAGGGGGGTGTCAGACATGTAGTTGTGCTGTTGCAGTATATGCCTGAGGGTGTGGGGTTGTGTCATACACTGACAAACAAGCTGTCTCCAGGGCGAGGGAGTGTGTGTGTCCCAATGTCACTGTTTTCCCTGCTTGCAGTTGTATGTGTGAGTGGAGTGTGTTACATTGTCAGCCACACAGAGTAACAGGATGTTGGTCATGTAGGTGCCACAACAGTAATTGCTCGGGTGAATGTTTCTGTGTGCCCCTGTTGTCCGACTCAGTGTGAACCCAGAGACCAGGCCCAGTGCCTGCCCACCCAAACGACAACACACCACCAAACCTAATTGGTCCTTGCTCCTGTTCATTCACACTGAATAGAAGAAATGCACCATCTCAGCCCTGTATAATTGCACAGGAACACACTTCTGTAGATGCCTATTATGTTGTTGAGTCCATGCGCCCCGAGGCCATACACATTACAAACACATATGTTCACATGACATGCTCATTGAATGCTACCCAGTCATGCACACAGTGCTACTACACACAGACACAGGTAGATATGTGAGGTATGTAGTGGGCAGACATGCATGGGACTAGTGATGTCTGCAAGCCACTGGGGGGGTGCAGTGCAGTCATCCAGCATGTGTGTGAGATTATCAGGGACCCTCTATGCTCTCATGTATGCGTGCAATCGCAACATAACACCACTGATGGTCCACATATTGGCAGTGACTAATCCAGAGCTGGATGCACGTCTGGAGGAGCATCGCCAGCAAGGCAGGGGTGAGTATTTGTGTAGGGTGACTTTGACTGTGAGTGGATGCATGTGTACAGGGCCTGTGGCAGCGGTGGCCCATGTGATGTTTATGTGGTGGTGCTGTGCTGTGTCATGTGAGTGGCTGCTGGGATGTGTGCCAGTGTCAGGCATTGGGCCAAACTGGCCTTACAAAGCTGATGCTCCCTGCTCTGCTTTCTCATAGTCAGATGTGTTAGGATCTACATGGTCATTCAGCATTGGGATTATGTGGGGAATCTATTAGGGGGTGAACAGCTGGGTCCACTATCTGAGTGTGACTTCATGCATGCCCACTTTGCATGCACCATGATCAGAGAGGCCCACACATCTGACAACAAGGTGCCCCAGAGTACCACATGGTGCTTGGTATGGCCTACTTGGCATTGTGGACTGGCATGTCCTAATAGGTGTGTGGTCCCCTCCTGTTCCCTGAAGGTCTATCAGTGGCAATGAGTCCCCACATCATATCCCTAGGTGTGGGCAGGGCAAGTTGTGTGTCTGGTACACTTCATCCACAGGCAGGGTGCTGTGCTGTGTGGCCTCGAACTTGGCTCAGTCATGGCAGTTTTTCAGGGTTACAGGCACTGTTGTGGTCTATGTAGTGTGTTTCTGCAATGTGATTGCAGGGTGTGGTGATCACAATGTTGATTTGGGCATCTCCTGTACTGCATTGATTGGATTGCTTTTTCCTGATGATGACACTAACACAACCCTGCATCTTTCTCTCATGCAGAATCGCCAGTGGACACGGAGGAACGGGAGCCGGAAACCAGTGGTGGCGAGAGTAGCACCACAGCTGCACCGGAGGCCAGTGACAAAGAACTCACCAGCACATCTGAGGGGGGACCGTAGTATGCAGGAGGAATCCTTGGCTGAGACACAGAGTACTATATCATCTGATGCCAGCGGGGATGCATCCATGTTGGCAGGCACAGGGGATCGTGAGTCTGCAACATCAATTACCACAGAGCGGCCAGTGTCCAGCCTCCCATCCAATTCATCTGGTGCTGCCCATGTCCATGTCAGTAAGAGGGGACGAGTTACATTCACATTTGGCACCGCTGAGCCTGCACCTGTCCCCCCTGCTGCCCTCAGTGCAGAGTCTGTAGAGCTCCTGCGCCAGCTTTGTGTTGGCCAGACCGCCCTGCTTAATGCCTTCAGTGAGCATGACAAGAAATTAGGCCAGGTGGTTGCCTACATGGAGGGCATATACTCTGACGTGGGTGGGCTACACCGTACAGTCCAGGCTTTGTCATCTGCAGTGACTTCTGCCCTTCAACAGGCACATGCTCCCATTCCTGCTCAGATGCCTTTGTCCATTCCCCAGTCAGTGGCCACATCAGATGACAGTGACCACGGTTCCCATGTGTCACAGACACGATACAGCAGAAGGAGCACACAGCAGACACAACCCAAGTGGTCCCACCCACAGACACCATCCCCACAGAAGAGCAGAGCCAGCCCAGAATGCAAAGACAAGAGCCTGTCAGAGAAGAGCAAGGCCGAAAAAGCTGTGGGGCTGACAGTAGGGTTAAATGCCGCAGAGGCATCACCAGCAAAGGACTCTACTGTCCCTAAACCTTCACGCAGAGCTAGGCGTGCTGTGTCTGTGCCCACTGAGGAGGTGTTCTATGGCAAGAGTACACCTAAGAAGGTCACAGGCCCACATCCCCCCACCACATCAACTCCAATTCCAAGCCCAGTGAAGCAGGTGGAGGCGTGCGCTGTTGGGGCCACCTCTGGCAAAGTAGGGCACTGTAAGTGGGACACCTGGCAAGCAGGAGAAGGTGGTCCAGAGGCGTAGCCAGACAAAGCGTTCCGCAGGATCCAGCACATCACCAAAGGGAGTGCCAGGGTCTGAACCTGATGCGGGACAGTTGTTGTGTGGGCCTGTTGTGTCATCACCAGTTCTCATTAACCCCAAGACAGGGAAGCCATTTTGTATTCCCAAGAAGTGGAAGGGCACCCCTCCAACCTCTCCCACCCACACTGTGTCACAGGTCTGCATGACTCCACCTCCCCGGGCCACTATACCACCTCGTCCAAACAGCCCTCCAGCTTGCCAAACCACTGAAAGCCCTACCTCACCCTGGCCTCTGTCTCCCCAGTCAAGTGTTCCTGATGTCCCCGACACACAGCCAGCTCCAAGTCCGCCTGACAGCCAAATGTGAGTCGCGGTCCCCCTTATACACCTGTCTCTCATACAGGTGTACTAGTCCTGCCCATTGTTTGGCACCTGGGTGTGTTGCTGGTCAGGGAAGGCTACAGTCAAACACACTCACTGTGCAGCTTCTCATGTCCTGACTCTGCATTTCTCCCAGGCAACTTAAATTGCTGTGTTGTACTCTCACCTGTGCAATGGACACTGGCCCTGTTGCTCTGCTGTGTTGTACTCTCCCCTGTGCCATGGATACTGGCCCTGTTTCTCAGCTGTGTTGGAGTCTCCCCTTTGCCATGGACACTGGCCCTGTTGCTCTGCTGTGTTGGAGTCTCACCTGTGCCAAGGACACTGGCCCTGTTGCTCTGCTGTGTTGGAGTCTCACCTGTGCCATGGACACTGGTGACGTACTGGGTTTTTCAGAACCCAGCGGTGCCAGGGAACACACCCTAAGACTTCGAGTCCTTCCTGTTTCACACTACAGAAACACAGAGTCTTCTTGGTGAAGTCAAAGATCGAATTTATTGGCTGAAGCCAGTAACAGGTATCCTAGAAGTACAACACAATGTATATTCTCAGGAGACTGCTCAAAATTACAAAGCCAGCCTTCTCTTTTTATACAAAATATTATGCTTTAGGCAAACATTCCTTATTTTACAGCTGACCATTCACATTTTTTCCCTACAAAGAAAAAGCAGAGTCATGATGACAAGCCCATATTTCAGTTTGTCCAGCCCATAATCAATTACCCGGCAAGTCCCAGTATTTTCATCAGATATCGACGGACCCCCCAATAAAAACAGGCACCTCCTCCTCATAAAGCAAGTCATAAAGAAAGAAACAGGGACAGGTGTGTGTAAGATTAGGCATGGTTTGTGTGCGATGAAATGTTTATGATATGTTGTCCCTTGATACTAATCTCATTCGGCCACTGGGAGATGGACTGGCCGAACAGGTTTGGCTTCAGGCAGTGGAGTCAGCTTGCCCAGGTCACAGAGGAGTCAGCAAAGGTATACGTGTCCTTCAGACTCGTTTTTGGCCTTAGTCATTCGCCTATGTGAGGGCAATCACAAAATGGCTGCCGTTCACAAAATAGAACCCGAGGGTTCAGGACGGAAACTCTGATTTCAGGGTGATTTTGTCACCGAATATGACGGAAATCCTTGTGCATAATATTCTAATCATTCTCGGTCTGAGGATACCAAAATCGTCATGATACGACGATGTTTATGACACGGGTCCAGAATTTTCAGTACCACAGCCCCTCCTTTTGCCCTTACATAGGCAATAACCTATACTCACGCTAATCTGAGTCCAGGTCTATATTCATAAAGTCTTTGAGATGTTGCTGTAGCATCATCCTATTACTTAGCTCGTCTCTTGATACAGGTTTCCTCACACATGATGTAGCACAGAGGCCACATAATGCAGGAGCACACTGTATACATAGACAGAACAGGAAAAGAATGGCTAAGATCATCCCAATGACTATCAGAATCTTCCATCCCCAGGCGGATATCAGTTCCCAGAACCACCCTATCAATGACCAATCTCCTTTATCCACGTGAATAGATTCAGAGATCTTATGCAGTTTGGAAATGGCTTGGTAGACTGTTGGAGCGTTATCTGGAATCAAAACACAGCAACTTGATTGGATCACTTTACATACCCCACCTCGGTCTGCAAGTATGACGTCTAATGCGACCCTGTTCTGAAGAGTCATAAGGCAATCCGACTGGAGCTCAGCAGTCAAATTACTAAGGGCACCGGCGGTTTCAACTACAGTGGATTCAACCACCCTTGTCAATTGCCTTATGTTCCTGCTGTTAACCATAGGCCCCCAAAACGGCAGAAAACCCTTTACGAAATCTCCAAATTCTTGTCCTACAGTGTCTTCTTTACTGATGACACCTCTAACTATCCTTGTCTTATGGTAATCTGCAGCGGCCGTGTAGGTGGGAGGCAACAGGAACAAAACAAAACATGTGCCCGAGAAGTCAGGGGGCAACCATGTATAGGCTCTATCATGGCAGATGAAATAGGTACCCTTAGCTGCTAGGAACGAAGGGGAAGTCTGAGACGCAAAAACATATGTTTCAGTGCAGATTCTTTTCCTTAACTGAGCTCTGGGATTCTTGCCATTACATTGCAGACATAGGTGACCCTGATGGGGTACAATCCAAATCAGGGAGGATCTCTTTGCTCGCTGGTTCTCACTCAGAGTAACTCCATATCCTGTTACGTTCTATCCAATATATGCTAGTGTCTCATCTCTCGGGATAGTCTCATAGGAAATATCTTCCCTAATCATATCTATAATACCCTTAACTAGAGCACTATTCTTAGGATTATCTTTCACAGAACGTAGGGGGTTGACTTCATGAGCGTATATGAACATGGTTCTGTATGCCCGCACAGAACCATTATGGCTGAAAGGCAGGACCAGATAAGGGATACCTTTATCAGTAGTATGAGGCATAAGACCACACACCCAACAGTTAGTTGTGTTCACTACTAATTGGTGTTGGTGTAGAAGCTGAACGAATGAATTATTGACAAATTCTAATCTTCTAGCGGACTTGTGTTCAGGCAGAGGGTGAAAAGAATGCGAGGAAACAGTAGAAGGAGGTATGGGCTGTGTAGTGGGTGCAAATGTCACTTGAAAAGAGAATAAAACATATCCTGTTAAAAACGTCATTACACTAAGCAACATGAAAATACATAATATCAAAAATCGTTTCTTTGTCATCATTATACACTTTCTGGCTTTAAAGTCCATCTGTTTGGCAGGTCTCTCCATCTCGAAAAACTCCATCCTCTCAATTGCTGCTCGCGGTGGTAGGGTATTCTATGCTAAGGAATGCTTCTGTAAGTCCAGGGCAACTCCCTTAGACCGACCAGAACTGTCGACCTAACGTCTTCAGCTGCACTCCAAAGACTTGGGCAACCACGACCCTACAGCTGAACCCGGATGGCGGTTCGAAAAACAAAAATAAGAAAGTTTCTCAGATGAGAGAGCTGCACCTTCAAAAATAGCAAAGAAAAATAATTTTTTATTTGTCCATAGTTCTCGGCCTCAAATTATAACGGCTTTTTCCAGATACTGTCTGGTTCTGGAACAACAGTTCAGGCTTTGTAGTATTCAATCAAATTGACGGTGGCACAGCTTCTTGCAAAAGATTGTCACTTTCTCTTTCAGAAATTGTTCCTTTTACACGTGCATCGCTGAAAGGCGGAAAACGAGGCACAGTCTCAGTCTCAGAGTCAGCGATCCCCTCCTGGACCCACCGGTCGTACGGTAGAAGCAAAGGGACTCTCTTGCAGTGTACGCCGTGGATCCGGTTCTTTTTTCCTTCCACTCGAACGGCTGATCTTGTTGAGAGAAGGTCTAGGTGGGGGCCGGTCCAACGGGGCTGGTCATTCTTTGTCCGCTGGAAGTTCTTGACCATCACCCAAGATCCAGGATCGATAGGATGTCCTGGAGCTTCAGAGACCTGAGGCAGGGTATCGTGAACCTGCAGGTGTAAAACACGCAATTTAGCCGTCAATTCATGCAAATAATCAAGCAGTGCAGGGTGTTTGATCTCACTGAATTTTGTCGGCCTTGGCACTCCCCAAATTTTGGCCGGGCGGCCGAACACAATTTCATAAGGACTAAGTCCCACTCCCGAATGCACAGTCATTCTTGTTGATAGGAGTGCTAAACGCAGAGCGTCAGGCCATTTAAGACCAGAGCTTGCTTGTATCTTGGCCAATTTCAGTTTTAGCGTGCCATTATGGCACTCTACTAGTCCAGCTGATTGGGGGTAATTTGCAGCATGGAATTTTTGCTGGATACCTAGCCCTTCACATACTTTCTTCATCACTCGACTCACAAATTCACTCCCATTATCACTCCAGACCATTCTCGGCATTCCAAACCTAGGGAAAAATTCTTTGACAAGGGCTTTAGCTGTGGATAAGGCAGTGTTGTCTTTCAGGGGATATGCTTCTACCCATCTCGAAAAGGCACAAACAACAACGAGTACGTATTTCAAATTGTTGCACCTTTCCATGTGGATGAAATCTAGCTGCAAAACCTTGAACGGATACGTTGGAGGCGCAAAATGACCAGCTGGAGTTGGGGTTCCCCTACCAAGATTGTATTTCAGACACACCATGCAATTCTTGACCACATTCTCTGCACACTTAGGAATTCCAGCATTTTGCCATACTGGAGCTAACAACTTACAAATCCATTTCACACTGATATGAGCCATTCCATGGGCCATTGTCACCACTGCAAGCACATACGCATCGGGTAACAACCATCGCTGATGTTCTGGCAATTCAACCCAACAGCCATTTGCATCCAATTTACCCGTACTCTCTCTCCTATACTCAACTCTTCCTCTGAAGCTTCAGCTTGAATAGACTTCACACTCTCTATCGTATCTTCACACATTCCAATGTCACCAACCCATCTTGCAGGGCCTGCAACATACATTCGATTCATCACATCTTTTACTGTTTCTTTTGCTATTTCGTCAGCAAATGCATTTCCACGACCAACATCATCAGTGACTTTCTTGTGTGCACTGCATTTCACAATTGCAACTTGTAACGGCAAGGTCAGTGACTCAAGAAGCTCATTCACCAACTGACCATGCTGAATCTTAGCTCCATGCGAAGTCAGGAACCCACGCTCTTTCCACAATCGTCCAAAACTATGAGCCACACCAAACGAATACTGGCTGTTGGTATATATGGTCACTTTCATTCCTTTCGATAACACACACACTCTCGTAAGTGCAATCAACTCTGCTACTTGAGCTGAATTATGTGGTATACGTGCAGCTTCAACAATCGTATGCAAAGTCGTGACAGCATATGCTGCAGTCGTATCACCATTTGGAAGCTTGATTCATGAACCATCCACCCATAAGGTACCATCACACTTTACAAGAGGAGTATCTGTAAGATCTACTCTCCCTTTCGTTTCTTCTTCTGTCCTGAGAAAACAATCATGCTGTTCAGAAGCATCTGTCTCTGCTACAATCGGCAACAACGTAGCTGGATTCAACGTGTTGCATCTCTTTATGTGTACATGACTTGCTAACAGTGTCAACTCATAACCTGACAATCGAGCACTAGTTAAGTGCTGTGTCTTGGTCCTGTTTAACGTGTCCACTGCATGTGGAACCATCACAATCAACATATTATTCATCACTAACCCAGCAGACTGTCGAATAGAAACAGCTGCTGCCGCTGTGGCTCTCAAGCAACTTGGCAACGCCTTAGCTTCCGGATCCAAAGTCGACGAAAAATACGCGCATGAACGCTGCTTGTCTCCGAAAGACTGTGTCAGTACTGACAATGCACATCCTTCTTTCTCATGGACATACAGTGTA
The DNA here is from genome assembly GCF_964263255.1 of Lissotriton vulgaris. Classification (NCBI taxonomy): domain Eukaryota; kingdom Metazoa; phylum Chordata; class Amphibia; order Caudata; family Salamandridae; genus Lissotriton; species Lissotriton vulgaris. Next base: position 723,052 of record NW_028241507.1, on the reverse strand, counting down.
AAGGGCTTACTGTAGTCGGGGTACCCAACACAGGAGCTGAACACAATGCATTACGCAATTCGGAAAAACTTTTCTGACAATCTTCAGACCACGGAACGGGATTCGGTGTATCTTTACAGGTCAATGCTACTAAGGGTTTGGCCAGCAAAGAAAAATTTGGTATCCATTGTCTGCAATATGATGTAATACCCAAGAAAGCACGTACTTCTCTCTTTGCCCTTGACACACTCAATTTTGCAATTGCCTGAATTCTTTCTGGGGTCAGTTTCCTTCCCTCCTTCGATAAGAGATGACCTAAGTAGGTCACTGCTTGTCGACAATATTGCAGTTTTGAAAGAGACACTTTGTGATGCAGATCAGACAAATGACGCAACAACGACAGCGTGGCTTCTTTACAAATCTCCTCAGTATCTGCAGCGACAAGCAAATCGTCGATGTACTGAATAAGGGTAGCGCCATCAGGTAAAACAATCGTATCAAGCTGTGTTTTTAAAGCCTGACTGTATACTAATGGACTTTCACAGTAGCCTTGAGGAGCGCATTTGAAGCGGAAGCTTCGGCCTCCTAAACTGAAGCCAAAAATATCCCTGCTCTCCTCGGCAATCGGGATGCTGAAGAAAGCATTCTTCAAGTCAATCATCGAGAACCAGGTGGCGGAAGCTGGAATCATAGTCAATAGGGCAGTGATATCAGGGACAACTGGAAACTGTGGCACAACTATTTTATTGACCTCTCTAAGATCAATCACAAATCTGTAAACAGGTGGCTGAGAAGGGTCAATACGTTTCAAAACAGGCAGAACAGGACTATTACAAACATTGCCTCTTGTCTCTTCAATTACATCTTTTTCAATCAGATCATAAATGATCGCTAACAACGTCTTTTCACCTTCGCTAGAGATCTTGTATTGGGGAATGAGCGGCATTCTAACATTGGCTTTCAATGTCACAACATATGGCGGTATTTCCAAAAGACCCACATCATTAGGACCAGTAGCCCAAAGAATATCAGGAAGAAACGACAATTCGGTCGGAAGTTTATATTTCGACAAATACATTGGAGGGATCACTTTCTTACCCAGTGTAAGTTGTACTCCCGAAAGGAGAACAATATAATGTCGCATACAATCGTTTCAACAAATCCAATCCTAACAAGTTCTCACCACAACCTGTCGTCAGAATAAGGGGTGCTTCCAATTCACAAGATCCAACAGAAAGGGACACAGGACTAGAAATCGGGTTCCTAACCGGGGCGCCAGAAAAACCTACTGAAACATTCATTTCGCCAGACAAAGGTGCGCCACGGAGTTTTGAGTGCATAATAGAACTCTTTGTAGCACCAGTATCCAACAGAAAAGACTCTGACACACCTGATGTAATCACCTCAATGTAAGGTCCACTCTGATCTATTGGTACTGAAACAACTCCCAATCGTTGTCTATGGCTGTCCTTGCAATCATTACCTTCCATATTCTTATCTTCTGCATAGTAGTTGTCAGCATAGTACTGAGCCGTCCTACCAGACGCGTTATTCTGCTGGTCAAAACTATTCATTGAATTTTGAGGCGGAAGGGAACGCGTGTTTTGGGGGAAATTTCCAGGGCCTCTTCCTCTATGAGCTTGTTGAACACCTCGACCTCTTGTGCCAGAAGCACCATTTGTACGTTGTAACAAAATAGGACAACTATACTTGAAATGACCCTCTTCCTTACAATATGAACACTGATTGGGACCTACAGGAACACGTGGTTGAGAAAACTCGAACGTTTGCGAGTTTCTCTGAAACTGTTGAGGTTGCTGATAGTTACTCTGACCACCACGTAGCGGATACGCCTGTTGTAAAAGAACCTTCGTCTTTAATTCTTTCGTTTTCTTGTCTGCTCTATCCTTCTCATCTTTATCCCTATTTTCGTAGTACTGTGCAGTGGCCAATATTTGTGCTGAAGAGGAAACGGCCCAAGAACTCTCTGAATCTTTCAATTTCTTACACAGCTCGGGAAGCAAATTATGCACAAACTTGTCAACGAACAACCGTTGACCACCTTCTGTACTCATGTCTTGACCACTGTGGTCGTTAAACGTTTCCTCTAACCTGGTGAAGAAATCAGACACTGTTTCATCTTTCTTCTGCTTACACGCAGACAATTTATCCTAAGTCACACGCATCACAGGCATTAAAGTCTTCATGTAAGTAATGCTTCTAGCAGGAAGTTCTGCTATCAAAGGTTCAGGCTTGGCACCACCAACTTGTCTATCATTTGCAGCACTAATATTAGCCCATGAGTCACCTAACTCTTGCACATGATCTGTATGGCGAATCAATCCCAACAAAGGCTGTGGAACAACATTCCCAAATAACATGTCTATGTCAGCCTGATTCATAATGCATGAGTCTGCAGTCTGTGATAATTCCTTATAATACCCTGCAGGGTTTTTACGGGGGTCAGGCAAAGTCTGCTTAAGGGCTAAAACTTCAGCTCGCTTCCAAGGAACATGTACCCAAACACGCTAAAAATGAGCTGGAACAGCATCAACTTGATTAGCGACATCAGCCGCAACGGCGTCCTTCCATACCGGAGGAACTTCTCCCATTGGGTACTGTCGCACTTTTTTTCTAACAGAGGAGTCAGGTTCAAACAGTGACTGAGAAGGATCCTTATTCCTAAAGGACAACAACGTTGCGACTGCTTTCTCAACATCGGAACCCACAATCGTGCCCTTTGCAAACTCAAACCGTACACAGCACAAATCAGGCGGATAGGTTTCCAAATTATTATCCTCCAATTCCTCACAAAGGAAAGCACACATTTTCTCAAAAACGTATCTCTGTTTCGGTACTTCCCATTGACGGTAGACATCCATAACAGACTCCACATCATATCTTAAAGGGTAAGTAACCCATTTACGCGCCATACGGTCAAACATTTCTCTCTCGAGAGAGAATCAGGCAGTTGACTACGCGACTGCTTACGTCCGAATCAGGAGTCACACCAGTTGACCCAAAGAGAGGAAATATAAGGCTAGCAACAGTATCAGTCCTTCTCTGTCGGACAGAAGGAGAAGTTGATGAAAGAACAGGAGGAAAAACAGAGGGAGGCAAGGCAGACGCAGATGCAGACGCAGAGGCAGTATCAGGAAGAATACCAGAAGAGGCAGTCGATGTAGCAGGCAAAGTCGTAGGAAGTACAGTTAGAGCAGGTAGCAAAGTCGGTGGCCCTTGAGGGGGCTGCGCCATAAGAGTAGGAGCCAACTGAAGAGGAGCTGGCGGCTGTGGAAGAACCTGAGGCACAATGACTGGAGGTTTCACAACTAAAGGTTGCAGAGGTGCTGTAGGACTCTGCGCATAAGGGGGTGGCGAACTCAACAAGTGTGACATTAAAGGATCTTTCTCAAGTTCTTTTGCTGCATCTTGCTGAAGAAGCAGCAAAACTGGATAACATTTATCGATCACCATTTTACGTTGCCTGTGCAACTGCTCACTCATCTGTTCTTCTTCATTATCTTTAAACTGCATAGCAGCATGCATTATCGAGATACCCTTTTCTCTCTTATTTCTCTTTGCTAATTTAATTTCCTTCTGTTTGGCTTCCTTACGCAATAGGTGGAAAGAGTCAAACATCGCCGGCCGGGCTTTCTTCTTGAAAAGTTTAACCTCCAGATTATCCAAAATCTCTGTGTCAAAACTACCATATTGGGGCCATTTTAAAACACCATCTTTCCTGGTGTATTGGATCCATACTTCATTATATGTGATGGGGCCTACGCTATGTTTCACATATAGTTCATAGGTTGGAGTTCCAATCGGAGGAACCGGACACGAGTCCTCCAATCTGGAATCCCTATTACAACCAAGACAAAACAAATTTCCAAGTCTGCTGAGACCAGGCATCTTCGCTCTCTAGTCTAGCTTCAAATTTCAAAGGATTATCGAATACGATACTTTCGTGAATACACGAGTCCCTCGGCTTTGGTTCTTGCAAGTTCCAAATCAAAGATCCCAAGGGGATACCCAAACTAAGAACCAAACTAAGGACTGGGAGACGCTCCACTTATACTTAACTGAGGTATCAATGATGTCACCAGAAGACTCGTCTATCGTTTCGCTCTACCAATCATCAAGGGTCCAAAACAGGGCGATAGACAGGGCAGCAGTCCTTCGTAGCCGTCGGGAAGCGGGGAACCTCGCAGCAAAGACTTTCGGACCACGTCGACATACAGGGGTCGATGAAGTGGCGGCCTTCCTCCAAAATTTTCACACGAAGCTCCTCACGAACCTCTGGCTTGGACCGGTACCGCTGAAATCGCCCCACTAGGGGCGCCAACTGAAGTACTGGGTTTTTCAGAACCCAGCGGTGCCAGGGAACACACCCTAAGACTTCGAGTCCTTCCTGTTTCAGACTACAGAAACACAGAGTCTTCTTGGTGAAGTCAAAGATCAAATTTATTTGCTACAGCCAGTAACAGGTATCCTAGAAGTACAACACGGTGTATATTCTCAGGAGACTGCTCAATATTACAAAGCCAGCCTTATCTTTTTATACAAAATATTATGCTTTAGGCAAACATTCCTTATTTTACAGCTGACCATTCACATATTTTCACTACAAAGAAAAAGTAGAGTCATGATGACAAGCCCATATTTCAGTTTGCCAGCCCATAATCAATTACCCGGCAAGTCCCAGTATTTTCATCAGATATCGACGGACCCCCCAATAAAAACGGGCACCTCCTCCTCGTAAAGCAAGTCATAAAGAAAGAAACAGGGACAGGTGTGTGTAAGATTAGGCATGGTTTGTGTGCGATGAAAGGTTTATGATATGTTGTGCCTTGATACTAATCTCATTCGGCCACTGGGAGAGGGACTGGCCGAACAGGTTTGGCTTCAGGCAGTGGAGTCAGCTTGCCCAGGTCACAGAGGAGTCAGCAAAGGTGTACGTGTCCTTCAGACTCGTTTTTGGCTTTAGTCATTGGCCTATGTGAGGGCAATCACAAAATGGCTGCCGTTCACAAAATGGAACCCGAGGGTTCAGGACGGAGACTCGGATTTCAGGGTGATTTTGTCACCAGAATATGACGGAAATGCTTGTGCATAGTATTCTAATCATTCTCGGTCTGCGGATACCAAAATCGTCATGATAAGACGATGTTTATGACACGGGTCCAGAATTTTCAGTACCACACAGGCCCTGTTGCTCCGCTGTGTTGTACTCTCCCCTGTGCCATGGACACTGGCCCTGTTGCTCTGCTGTGTTGGAGTCTCCCCTGTCCCATGGACACTGGCCCTGTCGCTCTGCTGTGTTGTACTCTCCCCTGTGCCATGGACACTGGCCCTGTTGCTCTACTGTGTTGTACTCTCCCCTGTGCCATGGACACTGGCCCTGTTGCTCTACTGTGTTGTACTCTCCCCTGTGCCATGGCCACTGGCCCTGTTGCTCTGCTGTGTTGTACTCTCCCATTTGCCATGGACACTGGCCCTGTTGCTCTGCTGTGTTGGAGTCTCACCTGTGCCATGGACACTGGCCCTGTTGCTCTGCTGTGTTGTTCTCTCACCTGAGCCATGGACACTAGTCCTGTTGCTCTGCTGTGTTGGAGTCTCACCTGTGCCATGGACACTGGCCCTGTTGCTCTGCTGTGTTGGAGTCTCACCTGTGCCATGGACAATGGCCTTGTTGCTCTGCTGTGTTAGAGTCTCACCTGTGCCATGGACACTGGCCCTGTTGCTCTGCTGTGTTGGAGTCTCCCCTGTGCCATGGACACTGGCCCTGTTGCTCTGCTGTGTTGGAGTCTCCCCTGTGCCATGGACACTGGCTCTGTTGCTCTGCTGTGTTGGAGTCTCACCTGTGCCATGGACAATGGCCTTGTTGCTCTGCTGTGTTAGAGTCTCACCTGCGCCATGGACACTGGCCCTGTTGCTCCACTGTGTTGGAGTCTCACCTGTGCCATGGACACTGGCCCTGTTGCTAAGCTGTGTTGGAGTCTCCCCTGTGCCATGGACGCTGGCCCTGTTGCTCTGCTGTGTTGGAGTCTCCCCTGTGCCATGGACACTGGCTCTGTTGCTCTGCTGTGTTGGAGTCTCACCTGTGCCATGGACACTGGCCCTGTTGCTCTGCTGTGTTGTACTCTCCCCTGTGCCATGGACACTGGCCCTGTTGCTCTGCTGTGTTGGAGTGTCCCCTGTGCAACCTTTCATATACTTGCTGTGCCACCTGCCATGGACACTGGCCCTGTTGCTCTGCTGTGTTGGAGTCTCCCCCGTCCCATGGACACTGGCCCTGTTGTTCTGCTGTGTTAGAGTGTCCGCTGTGCAACCTCTCATGTACTTGCTGTGCCACTTGCCATGGACACTGGCCCTGTTGCTCTGCTGTGTTGGAGTCTCCCCTGTCCCATGGACACTGGCCCTGTTGCTCTGCTGTGTTGTACTCCCCCCTGTGCCATGGTCACTGGCCCTGTTGCTCTGCTGTGTTGTACTCTCCCCTGTGCCATGGCCACTGGCCCTGTTGCTCTGCTGTGTTGTACTCTCCCATTTGCCATGGACACTGGCCCTGTTGCTCTGCTGTGTTGGAGTCTCACCTGTGCCATGGACACTGGCCCTGTTGCTCTGCTGTGTTGTTCTCTCACCTGAGCCATGGACACTAGCCCTGTTGCTCTGCTGTGTTGGAGTCTCACCTGTGCCATGGACACGGGCCCTGTTGCTCTGCTGTGTTGGAATCTCACCTGTGCCATGGACAATGGCCTTGTTACACTGCTGTGTTAGAGTCTCATCTGTGCCATGGACACTGGCCCTGTTGCTCCGCTGTGTTGGAGTCTCACCTGTGCCATGGACACTGGCCCTGTTGCTCTGCTGTGTTGGAGTCTCCCCTGTGCCATGGACACTGGCCCTGTTCCTCTGCTGTGTTGGAGTCTCCCCTGTCCCATGGACACTGGCCCTGTCGCTCTGCTGTGTTGTACTCTCCCATGTGCCATGGACACTGGCCCTGTTGCTCTACTGTGTTATACTCTCCCCTGTGCCATGGACACTGGCCCTGTTGCTCTACTGTGTTGTACTCTCCCCTGGGCCATGGCCACTGGCCCTGTTGCTCTGCTGTGTTGTACTCTCCCATTTGCCATGGACACTGGCCCTGTTGCTCTGATGTGTTGGAGTCTCACTTGTGCCATGGACACTGGCCCTGTTGTTTTGCAGTGTTGTTCTCTCACCTGAGCCATGGACACTAGTCCTGTTGCTCTGCTGTGTTGGAGTCTCACCTGTGCCATGGACACTGGCCCTGTTGCTCTGCTGTGTTGGAGTCTCACCTGTGCCATGGACAATGGCCTTGTTGCTCTGCTGTGTTAGAGTCTCACCTGTGCCATGGACACTGGCCCTGTTGCTCCGCTGTGTTGGAGTCTCACCTGTGCCATGGACACTGGCCCTGTTGCTAAGCTGTGTTGGAGTCTCCCCTGTGCCATGGACACTGGCCCTGTTGCTCTGCTGTGTTGGAGTCTCCCCTGTGCCATGGACACTGGCCCTGTTGCTCTGCTGTGTTGGAGTCTCCCCTGTGCCATGGACACTGGCTCTGTTGCTCTGCTGTGTTGGAGTCTCACCTGTGCCATGGACACTGGCCCTGTTGCTCTGCTGTGTTGTACTCTCCCCTGTGCCATGGACACTGGCCCTGTTGCTCTGCTGTGTTGGAGTGTCCCCTGTGCAACCTTTCATGTACTTGCTGTGCCACCTGCCATGGACACTGGCCCTGTTGCTCTGCTGTGTTGGAGTCTCCCCCGTCCCATGGACACTGGCCCTGTTGCTCTGCTGTGTTAGAGTGTCCGCTGTGCAACCTTTCATGTACTTGCTGTGCCACTTGCCATGGACACTGGCCCTGTTTCTCTGCTGTGTTGGAGTCTCCCCTGTCCCATGGACACTGGCCCTGTTGCTCTGCTGTGTTTTACTCCCCCCTGTGCCATGGACACTGGCCCTGTTGCTCTGCTGTGTTGTACTCTCCCCTGTGCCATGGCCACTGGCCCTGTTGCTCTGCTGTGTTGTACTCTCTCATTTGCCATGGACACTGGCCCTGTTGCTCTGCTGTGTTGGAGTCTCACCTGTGCCATGGACACTGGCCCTGTTGCTCTGTTGTGTTGTTCTCTCACCTGAGCCATGGACACTAGCCCTGTTGCTCTGCTGTGTTGGAGTCTCACCTGTGCCATGGTCACTGGCCCTGTAGCTCTACGGTGTTGGAATCTCACCTGTGCCATGGACAATGGCCTTGTTGCTCTGCTGTGTTAGAGTCTCACCTGTGCCATGGACACTGGCCCTGTTGCTCCGCTGTGTTGGAGTCTCACCTGTGCCATGGACACTGGCCCTGTTGCTAAGCTGTGTTGGAGTCTCCCCTGTGCCATGGACACTGGCCCTGTTGCTCTGCTGTGTTGGAGTCTCCCCTGTGCCATGGACAAAGGCCCTGTTGCTCTGCTGAGTTGGAGTCTCACCTGTGCCATGGACACTGGCCCTGTTGCTCTGCTGTGTTGTACTCTCCCCTGTGCCATGGACACTGGCCCTGTTGCTCTGCTGTGTTGGAGTATCCCCTGTGCAACCTTTCATGTACTTGCTGTGCCACCTGCCATGGACACTGGCCCTGTTGCTCTGCTGTGTTGGAGTCTCCCCCGTCCCATGGACACTGGCCCTGTTGTTCTGCTGTGTTGGAGTGTCCGCTGTGCAACCTCTCATGTACTTGCTGTGCCACTTGCCATGGACACTGGCCCTGTTGCTCTGCTGTGTTGGAGTCTCCCCTGTCCCATGGACACGGGCCCTGTTGCTCTGCTGTGTTGTACTGGCCCTGTTGCTCTGCTGTGTTGTACTCTCCCCTTTGCCATGGACACTGGCCCTGTTGTTCTGCTGTGTTGGAGTCTCCCCTGTGTCATGGACACTGGCCCTGTTGCTCTGCTGTGTTGGAGTCTCACCTGTGCCATGGACACCGGCCCTGTTGCTCTTCTGTGTTGTACTCTCTCCTGTGCCATGGACACTGGCCCTGTTGCTCTGCTGTGTTGGAGTGTCCCCTGTGCAACCTTTCATGTACTTGCTGTGCTACCTGCCATGGACACTGGCCCTGTTGCTCCGCTGTGTTGGAGTCTCACCTGTGCCATGGACACTGGCCCTGTTGCTCTGCTGTGTTGGACTCTCACCTGTGCCATGGACACTGGCCCTGTTGCTCTGCTGTGTTGGGGTGTCCCCTGTGCAGCCTCTCATATACTTGCTGTGCCACCTGCCATGGACACTGGCCCTGTTGCTCTGCTGTGTTGTACTCTCCCCTGTGACATGGACACTGGCCCTGTTGCTCTGTGGTGTTGGAGTCTCACCTGTGCAGCCTCTCATGTACTTCCTCTGCCACTTGCCATGGACACTGGCCTTCCTGTTTGGAGTTTGCCTGTGCAAATTATGTTGCATATGATCAGCATTTTGTGCCTTGCTCTTGTCTACTGTTGTACTACTGTCACATCTGTGCAATATATGCATAAAGACAGTGACTCCTGTTGTGTGTTTTGTCAGTGTCCTTGCTGAATAAAGTTATTTTTGTGTGTGCATTTTGTTGCCTGTGCCCCATGCTCTATGTGTCACTTCAACATTGCCAAGCTCTTTGCACGCATCACATTTTTAAACAGGAGTGACTGGGTCTTCAGTCCATTCAGACACTGATACTTGTGTTATCTGTGTTGGCTCTTTTGCTTGTCATCCAGTTCTCGTTTTAGTTGTTTGCTATTGTTGGCTAGGTTGTTGCCTTGTCAGCTTGGGGTACACTGCCAGCACAGGGAGTGATGCTGTGCACAGGTTTGCATGCAGGCTGGGCAATGTCATGATGTATATGTTTTATTCCCAGATATGTGCCCAGTTGTGTATGTGTATGGTCATTTTGTGTTGCCTCTTAGTCCTGGTCCCCTGCCCTGCAGGAGATGTATGCTCTTGGGTGGTGAAGAGGTCCGCAGTGTGAAGGGTGTGGCTTTGTAGTGGTTGTGGATGTGTGTGTGCCCCTGGATTGTGATAAACACACATGTGTCACCCAGGACTTGTGTGCCTGTTGTTTGGTTTGTCCTGCCCTCTGTAAATGATTGTATGCACTTGTGTGAGTTGTCTGTTGTGCACTGTGCAGTGTGTTGGTATGTCCATGCAGTTCTGTGTGACTCATCCTTGTTGTTTTGGTCACTTATGAGTGTGCAATGTGTGTGACTTGCACAGCAGTGTTGTGTTTGTTTGATCATCAATGTGTTTTGAGTGTGTTTGTGTAGACTGTGTGGCCCTGCTGCTCCTCACTGGCATTGTGTTTGTGTTTGTCATGCATTGCAGGCACATGGTGCCTTTTCCCCTCCTGTATGGCATGGTGTGTGTGGTGTAATGCCATCACCTATGTGTGCCACTTGTGCCTAGCCATTGTGGGTCTGCACTCCCTCTATTTGTGTATGGTACACCCCTTGAATGTCTACTACTGGCATGCTAATCAGTTGACTTGGATGTCAGCTGTCCCCTTGGTTTACATGTGTATGTGCCTCCCCATCACTTCATTTGTGAAACTGTGCCTTGTGGTACAGTTCTTGGGCCAAGAGTGATGTTCCACTCTGGACATTGCCACAATCGTTTATGTGTGATGTTCTTGAGCTATTTATCAGTGAGGATTGTTCAAGTGCACTTCAGTTGTGTGTCCTGCCCAGTGCTCAGGTGAAGATGGTTCTAGTCTTGTATCCAAGAACGGTGCATCCTGTTGTTGTTGTGTTGTATGTATGTGTGTTGGTTGTGGTGTTGCTTGACTGCCTGTGTGTGCTGTTGTATTTGTGCTGTGCTGATTTGTGGTGTGTGTGTTGAGGTTGTATCAGTCATGTCTGCGTGTTTCTGTTGTGCTTGGTGTGCACAGACTGCTCGTTCTGCATTCAGTGCTGTGTGTAATGTAATGCAAATGTAATGTAATGGCCCATTTATACCGCGCTACAATCGCTCCAAGGAGCATCTCGGCGCCAATGTATGGTCAACCTGATGTTAAAGTTGCCTTACTGCTTGAAGAGACCAGGACCGGAATCACACTAGTGCTCTGGCGGTTATATCTGGAAGATTGTAAATCCAAGTTTTTAATTGTTTGCGGAATTCTGATTCCTTGTCCAGTGCTCTTAAGTGTGGGAGGAGGGCATTCCATGCTTTTGCACCTAGCACCGTCAGGGATTTACCCCCACGGGTTTTAAGTCTAAACCCTGGAACGGTCAGTAGGTTGGCATTTGAGGACCGTAGTGCTCGAGTTGGACAGTATCTTACATATTTTTTTCTTAGGTATAGAGGGCCTAGATCGTGGACAGCTCGAAAGGTAATTATCAGCACTTTGTACAGGACCCTTTTTGTTCTAAGCAGCCAGTGTAGTACATTAAGGGCTTTGGTTGCTGACGATTTTCTAGGCCATTTTAAAACCAGCCTTGCTGCCACGTGCTGTACCATCTGGAGTTTATGGGTAACCACCTTATTGGTACCAGCATACAAGCTGTTACAATAGTCAATGCGTGATGTAACTAATGCAACCGTGACTGTTTTCCTTGCTTCAAGGGGCAGCAAGTCAAAGTATGTGGGCTTGGCATTGCCTGATGTGCATCCCGTGATGTCCTGTGGTGTTTGTTGATTTTTACATTCATGTGCATGTGTGGTGGGTTTGTTGTGGCAGTGTAGTTCTGTGTAGGTGCACTTATTGTGTGATTTGTGGTATGGTGTGTGTGTTTTGTTCTTGAGGGATGATGTTGGGCACTCATGTTGTGTTTGTGCTCACATTGCCTTTCCACAGTTTGGCTGACAGGGTATTTCTGTTTGTGTTGGGGCTCTGTGTGTGTTCCTGTGGTGTTTGTGTGTTGTTTTTGGGTTGCCATCTGTTCAGGCTTCCCTGTGTGTGTGTTCTGTTTGTGGCTACATCCAGGGTGTGTGTTTGTTTATCTGTATAGGTGCTGGGAAGTATTGGCAGCCTTCAGTGTGTGAGGCACTGGTGTTGTGTGTTCCTTGTCAGCCACTCCTGCAGTGGCTGTCTCCCTGGTTGTTTGTTGTGTGGTGCAGAGTGTGTATTATGCTTGCTTTGCTTGTGGCTGTGCTTGTTGCTTGTTGTTTGTTGCTGTGCATGGGGGTGCACAGGATAGGCACCTGGCCTGTGACTTGATGAGGTGTGTTGATGTGTTGTTGGGGGTGGTGTGTCCCTGTAGTATTTGTGCCCGGCCCATGCCTTGGAGTGGCGCTGCCTTCTGCATTGTGCACATGTGTTGACCGCGGCGGTGACGTGAGCAGGAACGGGACATTGCTGCTAGTTCGCGTCGATGTGTGTCCTGGATGCAGAAGGGTGTCTTGGTGGCAGGTGGGTCATGTGTGGGTGCCCTTGTGGATGTGTTGTGACCCCCAGCAGGGTGTCTGTTATGGTTTTGGACCCTGTGTCAGCTCGTGTGTTGTGTATTGTATTTGTGTATTTGCGTACCAGCGTCGTGGTCCGCGGTGGCCCATTTGATGGTAGTGCTGTAGCAGGTACATCACCGAATGCATATGTAGGGCTGGGTTCATGGTGTTCATGACCGGGTGGAGAGGACCGGGTCTGTGCTATCGCGCTCTGCTGTCGAGTTTCCGCCGTCTCTGGTTGGGCGGTGTCTCCGCTGTGGTGCGTCTGCCTGTTTGGGCCATCCTAATTTGTGGAGCGGGGCGGACGTCATTCTGCACGGCGGTGAGTTTCCATTGGCTCCCACCGCCGTGGTGACGGGCGCACTTTGATGGTGGTGCACAGCGCTCCGCGGCGGACGGGAAATGACCTATGTTTTGCTATACTAATTTGGCGGACGTGAGTACCGCTGTTCACGGGCGATAAAAGGCGAATTTCCGCCCTGCTAGCTCCACGGTGGTGCCACCACCCGACATCCTAATGGACCCCCAAGTGTTCCTTTGCCTATTTCTCAGCTACTTTTGATCTGGTGGCCGCAGTATTGCCTGGTTGTCTCACAGTGGTTGCAGCAGTTAGCCTTAACATTCAGAAAATTATGGGGAGAGTGATGGGCTATCCCTTGATTTTAATGGTGCCACACTCATGATTCGTAACCAAACTCAGAATGTGATAGTTAGCCACCTAACCTGTTATCAGAGAATCAATTTGCCAGCTTAAAATGTTTCCATCTGGAGATGTAACACACTGAACCCAGCTTCCCTATTACCAACCCCAGCGGGAGATGATGAGGGTGGGTTGTGTAACTAAGTTGTGTACAAATCTTAGGCCTGACATACTGGATGTCTCCCTTAACAAATCTGACTATACCAATTTTGTTGATGGGTCATGTTTGAGAGACCAATGTGCATCTTAAGAGCTGCTTATGCTGTAAGTACTTTAAGTGGGGTAGTGGAAGCATCTTACTTGTGTCATATAATATCTGCACAAGTTGCTGAATTGATGGCATTTACCAGAGCTTGCTGTACCTCAGAAGGGTTGCAAGTTACTATTGACACCAACAGCCAGTATGGGTTTGGAGTTGTGCCGGTTTTTTGGTTATGCATGGTTGCAGTTGGTATTTTTGACTTTGGCTGCAACCCCCATCCGCAAGGGGTTGTAAGTTTCAAATCTATTGCATGTCCTCCAATTGCCAAGGGAGATTGCTGTAGTGAAGTGTGCTGGACTTGAGAGCGCAAATGGTTTTGTCACCAGAGGCAACAGCTATGCAGATGAAGTCGCCCAGTACTGTGCACTTAAGCCCAGTACCTTTTCACCTAGACAAACCATGTAAATTTAGGGAGAGACATTGACCAGTATGTTGTGGAATACTGTACATACATTCAGTGAGTTGAGGGCATTACACCATGCTGCCCCTGATATAGAAAAGACCAAATTGAAAAGGATGGGATGCTCAAAGGATGCCCGTGATATTTGGATGTCAAGTGCAGGAAAGGCAGTTCTCCCAGATTCCGTTCTACAAGCAATGATCAGACACAGGCATGGTCTACCTCATGTGGGAATTTATGGAGTGGTGTTTAATTTCTCTTTTCACCGGTTGAATCCTCAGTCCTGAATGATGGCAGAAGACTTGTGTCTAAGATGTGTGATCTGTCAAAAGCAAATGTGGGCAGGAGTGTTGTGGCGACTATAGGCCACACTGGAAAATCTGATGGACCATTTAATCAGCTTCCGATTGACTTCATGGAAATGCCATGATAAAGTCAGCTGAGGTACATCCTTGTGTGCTTATTTTCCCGATGGATCGAAACTTAACATAACCAGAAATGAGACAGTCAAAGTCTTTATTCCCACATAGACAGTAGGAGGTATAACCTCAAGTATATCCCCCTACAAAAACGTATCACACAAAACTACTTGATGTTACTTAACGTCACTGCTATACATTAGTAGTTGGGAAAACTATGGAAGTAACTGCCTGTGGTGGCCTTCATTTTGGAAATACAGACTGGATAAAACTAAAAAGCATATTGAGTCATCAATATCCTTATTCTTTCACTACATGCATTTGAATGTCGCAAAAGGAATGCTACAATGATATGTGTGAAATTGCACTGGTTAGCCTCTATGTGCTAATTCTCTTTTATCATTAGTTTGTGACTACGAAGGTGGCGTCCCCCACAATGTACAATGAAGTCCCTACTGTAGCATACCTCGGGTAAGTGATTTACCATGTCGTTCTGCATGGAGCAAGTCTGGGTTGACTAATCAAACGGAACTGTCCTGGGTTGCCATCTGAGATACAGAGTAACACCTAGGGTTATATTCAACCAATATGTAGAGTTCTAGCTATACATTTTGTCATAAAGAAAGTTAATATAGTTATTTAGAGATGCTGGTTAAAAACATGCTTCTGGTTGTGATGGCAATGTATATCACAATGGGTTGGCATTACAACCGCTAATGATGGATTGGTTTGACACCTCGTTGCCTATAATTGCTTAATTTGTCAAAATGTGCTTAGTGTAAGTTGTGACTAATGATATTGTAAATCCTTGAGAAAAAATGTTCTTTCTGCTTTTTTGGTGAATCAAGCGAAGATGTGGATCATCTCATGTTAATATTTCCATTCCTTTCTTTTGATTTTTTATTTAGTTAGGTGGTCTAGTGGCATGAAGGAACTTCTAGGATTTTAGTATTCACCCTGCAGGCACATAGTGTTTATATCACTAACTATAGTTAGTTTTTCCCTGAAGGAGACCCAAGCCCAATTGTAGGCTAGTTTAGAGGTCGAAATATGTTGGTAACAAAATAATTAGCTTGGGGTCATGTGATTCGTTGGTTTTCATGTTATGACCCAATGTACATGCTTTTAACTATACCAGAGGTACTCTTCATTAAATTAGGTTTCGAGTATACCTCTAGGTATTTTTAAAAATGTATTTTCCTGCCAAATCAACAGGACCCAAGACATTGTTGTGGCAATAGATTTCTAAGAACTCCCAGGGTTAAGAGTAGCTGCCCTCCGGTGAGTCTGCTGGGGTGGCATTGTTCCAACTCCATTGTGAAAGGTGGGCAAATGATGAAGCATGCCTTGATAAGTTAAGGGTGAGACAACCGCTCAAAAATCTTTTGAGGACCCGCCTCAAAAGAAATCCTAACTACTATTGGATAGCAGGTACTTAAAGTAACAGTCTAACAGTTGCCAAACTATTGACAGAATGCCAGTTCATCTTGAATCAGACCAAGGAACACGCTTGAAGACGGGGTCATATAGTTGCTATGTACAGCTCCAGGAATTGAACAAAGGTTTCATTGTATCCAAAGACAAGAATCATCGGGAAATATAGAACTACTGAGCAGGACTATCAAAGCTAAATTGCCTAAAGCTTTTTCCTCTACATCTCTTAAATGGCTTGATGCCCTTCCTTTAATGCTCATGAGTATCCAAAGTACCCTATGTAAAAAACTGGATAATCAGCATATGAAGTGTTGATGGGGAGAGCTTTGCCCATATCCTATGACCCAGCGGATGCCCTTGTGAATTTAACAGATGACATGGTCCTCCAGTAATACAAAGGAATGTCTGACTTGGTGCGTTCTATCTCCCATCAGGTCGACATCTCTACTTTTCACTACTGCACATGCGATTGCCTACCATATACATTTGTAGACCTTGAATAGTGCAGGTAGAGCTCTTATCCCCCACAAATCTGAGAATACTTCTTGTTCCTCAGTCATTTTGGGGGTATCTGGAGTCAAAGCCACAGCAGAATGGAGTTTATTTGTATTGTGGTTTGTAGATGCCTAAAAAATGAACAAGTTTCTGTTCCTGTAAGTCATATCCTGTATGTTGAGGTAGGCAGAGAACTTTGCTCAAGTGTACATCTACATAGTGGAGGCAGGTACATCCAATACACTGTCAGAATACCTTGGTATATTACTAAATGAAAAGGAAAACATTTCTGTACAACTACAAGTATCTCCTTTGGTGTATGAAACTTAATTTACTATGTTAGAAGTACATTTATGAGTTAATGATGACGTATTTGAAACTTGCTTGACCTACAATTTTATATAATATACTGCATGTGGGGCATTAGATGTGACATTAAATGTTATTGCTTGTGAATGTTGTATATGATGATCATTACATTTACTCTACCAGTGAGTGAGTAATATGCAAATGGGTCAATATTACATTGTATCTTCCTAGGCTTGCTTGTTTGCATGTGATTTCATGGTTTTGCAACAATGATGTTCTGGAGCATATGTGTGGACAGTGTAATAGTCCACCATTTATACATGTCTCAACATTGCCTCAACTATGTCAAACCACTGTGATGTCTACGCTCTGTCTCTCTTATATCTCACTGCTCCTACTTCTCCATTTAAACTCTCCTGCTGTACCTCATCTCTCTCTCTCAACCTCTCTTTTTACACATATCTCCACCTCGCATCTACCCTCACCCCTCTCTGAATCTCATACCTCTTCCCCTACATCACCCCATCTCTCCAGCTCTTTATCTACCTGACCTCTCTTTCCTAACTTCACCTCTGGGTCCCTTCTTTACATCTTTTCACTTTACTTTTCATCTCTATTTCTACACTTTACTACTATCTCTTTATCCTTCTCTCAGACTCCCCACACACTTCACTTGACCTATCTTTCAATCTATCTTCTCCTTTTGACTCATTGTCTACTGCACCACTCCATCTATCTGTCATCTCTATATATTTCTGTCTCCATTTCATCTCTCTGTATTTCCACTACATTGCTTTGCCTCTATCTCTCTTTTAATCACCTGTTTCCACCTTACCTCTCTCTACCACACTGTTTACTGTATGTGATGCCTCGCTTTCTCATTACGTTATTCTTTGTAGCTCCTGCTCGTTTTACCCTGCTTAAAAATCTTGCATATTTATCTACCTCTCTTTCTCTTCTTACTTATTCCTCCCTCACTGTATTTTTCTTGTTTTACTACCTCACCTTCTGTTAACCTTACCGTATGTCTCTCCATGTCTCTCCTACCTCTTCTTCTCAGCTTTCCTTCTCCCTGTGCTCTATTCTTCTCTCTCCCTCTCTCTATGTATACTGTTCCCTTTACCTCTGTTCATCGCCTGTCTCCCACCCTCCCATTTTCTATGCTCAACAGGCTAGGAGGTCACTATCTAACCAGAAAAGTGTGCACACAGAAAGAGGATATGGCACGGAAGATGAAGAGAATTATTGAGACAATAATCAGATTTAATTGGACTCAATGTTGAAATTGTTCAGGGAATGCTTGATTTTCACTATTGCATTATTAATGTTGGTGAAGCTTTCTTTTAATACTATTTAGTTAGCTGAAGCTGTGCAGTTTGAGCTGTACACAGTTTTTGCATTTTTAAAGTGTAACATATGTAATTCAAAATTGTTTGGGATCACAAGGACTCAGGTGAAAATGGGTTATGGATTTAAAGATGTTGCTCCAAATGTTCCAAAAATATGTTATGCTCTGGCTCCAAAGGTCTTTAGGGTGGTACTGAAAGGCACTTACTCGATGTGCTTGGAACACCTGTAAGTGGGCGCCAGACAATATAATGTGTTTGTTTAAGGATTAAAAGGGAAAGGTGATTGGAACCCCCCACCCCTTACCAGTGACAGTGCAGATTCTTCTGTCTATCAAGCTGTTATGCCATCCATCCTTTGTAATTTATTAGATAACCCAATCCAAAAGTGTTTCATTAGTTTGGAGCTGAACCAATTAATTCATAAGAATTTTGCTACAAAGACCACATTTCCAAGAACGAGAGTTAGAAATAATTAATCTTATTAGTATTTTACATACACTACAATACATTACTCTTTACACTCCAACACATATCGGGGCAGATTTATGACGGACTAGGCAGATGCGTCACGTTGTAAAGCCCTACGCCACATGAAACCTGCGTCAGGTTGCATGCGGGCGTTCTGTCGCAGGGTGGGCATTCCCTCGTAGGAAAGCCCCGTAAAACTGACACAGTGAAATCTACAAGATTTCACTGAGTCAGTTTTACGAGGCTGCTGCGTCAAATCCTTACGCCTGCTTGAAGCAGGCGTAAGGAGTGACACACCACGTTATGTATGGGTGGCCTCTGTACATTGCAGGAGTTGCGTCGCACTTGCGACGCTACTCCAGCAATGCGCCACCCGTGCACCACAAGATGCGTCACGCATCTGCCCCTACTTGCACCATGGTGCCGCAAGGAGGGAATTGCGTGACGCATCAGTTCTGGCGCATCCCTGCTGATTTGCAGAGATGCGCCAGAACTCATGAATCTGCCCCATCATATTTATATTTATATTTCAATAACTTTATCTTTATGGCACAAATAAATTACAAATGGAACGTCTTCAACATTTCATTAAAAGAACAGGTCCAATACTAAGGATACATTTTTACAAATTGTATGCCTTATAGGTCAACTTTTCCCAAACACTATTTGGGTTTAGAAAATCTCCTTGAATACCATGCCATCTATCCAGTATCTTTTTTGATGTTCATTTGTAGGTTCCTGGGCCACTCATCTCATGAAAGGCAAGGATGATCCATGTTTTGATATTATTCTGGTAAACCTTTCTTTTTTAATTCATATATTTTTTTGAGAGCGTGTTTGTTTCGTACACGTTTAAACACCTGTCTCTTTTACCTTTGGTTTCTGCCCTGTGTTTCTGGGAAACCCTGTCCGGTAGCTATGCGCAATGCAAAACTTAAAAGATATTTTTTAATATGCCACTGCTGAAAATGGATATTGATATTACTGACAGCGTAATGTCACAGCTGGTTGGTCTTTATACATGCAACATTTGTACTTGAATATAGATTGCTATTTAAAAAAAAGTTATAATGTTGAATGGATTTTATTTTTTGTCTATTTGTTTACATTTTTGCTAATGTATATGTGCACTCTGTTCCTTGTCTATGCTAAATTTAAAAGAGACATTTACAGAATATGTATTCCCTCGCATTACAGTGACCTGGCCATAAATTAGACTATGCAGACCGAAGCAACGGGTCACAGCCTCATTTTCTATGACTGTATAGTTCTCTTAAATTGGATGTTAATAGATGCATTTGTAGAGATGGTGGTTGCTTTTTGTCGAATACCAAGTTAACCCACATCAGATTACATAAAAAGGAATGGACAGCCAACATGTTTCATCAGTAACACTTTTTCGAGGCTGTGAATGTGTACTGTCGTATTTAATATCATTTCAATGCATTCTGTAACTAAAGTACTAATGTATTAGGTATATTACACAGTAAAGTTCATATTCAATAAGATATATTGATATCCAATGCAGCATTGTCAGCGTCACCGGAAGTAACAACATTTAAAGTGAGTTGTGTTGTCAACCATTATTAGTACCCTACATAAAAGAACGTAGTAGTGAATAAAGGCAAACTGTAAGGAACTCCTCGAATGTTCTTAAAAAAACATAAAAAACAACCAGTTAAACTATGCGTGTAATAATATTAAGGGAGTAAATGAGAGAATAGAACAGTGAAATATGAATAATTAAAATGTGCTTCTGAAACTGAAGTCTGAGGGCCTGATTCACAAAGGTAAACTTACACGTTCCTGTAAGTTTACACTTTTTCGGTATTCGTGAAACTGCATTTTAAAGGTACGTTGGATAAAAACATAGGACAGACCTATGTTTACATTTGCGCAATTATCCGCCATGACTGTGGAGTCACTGCAGTCATAAACTGCAGTGCTTCGGCTAGTAACATTTACTATGTAGCCACTTACATGAATTTAAATTTGAGTGAAAACCAGATTCTAGGCACTATTGCAAATGGGCTTACTGCCGATGTAGTCGATAAGCTAATTATCCACCAGAAAAGAAAAGACTCAGAATGTAATCTAAGTAATTGTCTGTACGGGCCACTAATCTACAGAGAACGTATTGAGGAATAGTATGATACGGTGCTTTAGTTGAAAAGGGAAATAATGCTAAAAGTGTAAGTGTGAGTGTTCAATATATGTAATTGTGCATAAACATAAAACGTGCCTTGAGATGCTGTTGCCTGTAACATATAACCATAGATGCCTCCATTGTATCTATTGACATAACCCTAACTATGATGTACCCTTGGTATCTGGATTAAATGGGGTCCAAACACAAACAAAAAAATTACAATTTCAAAAAATAAAATCAAAAATATATGGTTCAAGCAATCTACCTAATGCACTAGTTGCTGGCAGCCAGTGTAGGGCTGTCTATGGCTGCTTTATTTGATATTTTTCATTAATGCATTTTTTATGTAGGGTGGACTGGGCTCAAAAGCATTACTGTGCTTTAAAGAGAGCAGGAAGTGATTTCTGGTTAACAAACATCATAAAAAGAGATATCGCGTGGCTTGGACGCCGGAGGGAATGGCGGCGTGAGCTGAGGGCTCTGCGTCTAATTCCACAAATGATCCTGAAAACACTGCAGCGACCACCGCGAATGCGATTCCCCGCATGCCGCTGGCAAGAAGAATTGTAACGGCACCCTCGTGACGCAAGAAAAGCACCCACAGACTGGCCATCAAACCGAACGGCGCCTCTGTGAACCCTGGGGGCGGGAGCGCCCGACGGAGCCGCCCATTGCCGGGAGTGGCGAGCGAGGCGATTGAGCCCGACAGAGCACAGCGCTAACAAAGGAACTACCCTCAAAGCGCAGGAGTGGCGGCCGCCGAGGGTGCGGCTGGAGGCGCTGAGTACCGGGCGGAACACGCAACTCAACCCCAGTCTGCCCCTGCGGCTCGATGGTGACGACGCAGGATCACAAAATGGTGGCGAGAACGGAGCCCCGATTCCTGGCGACGACCACGAAGATTGGGAGTTAGGAGGGAATTGAGAGCCTAGTCAGAGGTCGGACACCCAGGAAATCACCCCGCCTCCAGAGAAGGTGTCCTATGCGCTACTGGCAGAAAAGTGTGCAAAAGGACTATGAAGTAGGTGGAAGCTGGGGAGGCGTGGAATCGAGTGAGGGGGGATTGCTTGGCCCTGCGAAGGAGAGGCCCATAGCTTCTGGTGTAACCCGGTTAAAGCCTTGCGCCCCACACTTGACCAATTTTATTTCTGCGTGCTGAGTGGCTGACAGACTCTGCAGATCGAGGCTCCGAAGGGAATATAGCCCTTAGTGGCTGGGAAGGACCGAAGCAGTACACCAGCAGGGCCCATGTGAGAGGGTTGGACGAAGAGGACAGGCTGACGCTTGGAGGTGCTGGGGGCCCAGGAAAGCAACGGCGGCGAGAGTTGGTAGGCTCAGGCCTGGTGGTTGACTGTCAGCCATGACCTAGAGTGCCTTGCTGACCAGGTCAACCGCCCAGACCAGTAATAGCCAGGCTACTGCATTATAAGGACAGAGTCCTGCTGCTCCAAAGAGCCCGAGATGCAGGGCCATTCCAAGTTAACAATAGCAGGGTGTCACTGTTCCCTGATTACACCTGTGAAACGCAGAGGCTGCGGGCCTCTTTCTTATCCATCAAGCGAGAACTCAGAACGGAAGGCATACAGTACTCCTTGCTCTTGCCAGCCAAGCTACGGGTGATGCTAGATGGCAAGACGCTGTTTTTCTCTACGTCGGCAGATGCATGGGAATGGTGGGAGATGTACAAGGCCGGCATGGACGGAGCAAAATGCCAGGAGATGGAGGAAAAACGACCACCACAGGTTTGGAAATCGCAGAGGCTCCGTAGAAGACGAGAGGGGCCTCGGTAACCCTCGATGTCCCAAACGGAGGGGGAAAGGAGGGCGGTGCTGCAGGCGGTGGTGGCGCTGTCTGGAACTGACGCTTCCCCTTCAAAACCAGGTTCGGAATCGGAGGGCCATATCTTGGGCTCGGAAACGGACCTATCGGAGGCACGCGGCACCAAAGGTCCGAAAGAGACACCGCAAACGTCGGAGGAAATCCTGAGTGGATGATGGGTGAGAACACATTGGTGGACACTACAGATAACCGGGGGAGTCTATGCTCAGTAATGCGGATGTCTGTTGGGGATTGCGAAGGTGCACAGTTGCTGTTTATAGGGGGATATTGGATGTGGGGGTTTGGGGCTGGCATAGCTGCCTTTCGGTTCAGAGCCGCACTCCACTAGCCCTTAAGGCACCCGCAGTGACGACTGCGGATTAGGCGGGAGGTTGGGTTGTTTACCAGAGTTTGGATGGGAACTGATAGACTGATATTGGGTCCTGTTCTGGGGGGTGGGAAGAGGGGATTTTTGGGGACACTATTCACTTGGAACCACTTGTTTTTGTTTTGTTGGGAGGTGGCACACGGGTGAATCTGTAGGAATGTTGGGGAAATTTCACCACTGGCACTAGAGCGAGCAAATGGCTTCTACCACATCTATTGTTTCGGGACAATGTCTAACTCAGGCACTTTGAGATGTAAGTCCTGGAATGTGAGGGGGTTACATACAATGGCGAAGAGACATAAGGTTCATGCCTATCTAGTCCGTAGGGGAGTGCACATCGCGTTCCTTCAAGAAACGCACCTGACAAAACAGGAGGGTTTAGCTCTACGACGCAGGTTGCGAGGACAACTATTTAACACTACTTACTCCGCATTTGCTAGAGGCACACTGATTTGGATCAGTGCGGGTATTCCATTCCAATTGACCAGACAGTCGATAGACCCCGAGGGCCGCTACGTGGTCTTTGAGGGTAAGCTCAGGGGCAGGGATATGGCCTTATGCAGTATATACGGACCAAACACAGACCAGCTATCCTTCCTGACGAGGCTCTAAGGGGCGCTTGCGCACTATCTGACGGGCCCTATAGTGGTGGGAGGGGACTTCAACTCAGTGGCGGACATTACTCTTGACAGATCTCATCCTCCGCTAGGAGACTCCCCAGTACATAGACTCACTAAAGGGAGGATAGACTGGCAGGGGAGATGGGACCTGATAGACACTTGGTGGAATCAACACCCCAATGACAGGGACTATTCATACTTCTCTAGTCTACATGACCTACGTGTCCGACTTGACACAATACTATGCTTCTCGTCAGTGATACCAACTGTCGCGCGTACCTAATACCTTGCCAGGACAATATCAGATCATAACACCATGCTAGCTATTATAGATTGGATGACCGAGACCTCATGCGTTCCAACTTGGAAGTTGCGGCCTGAGACATTGGACGATCCCCTGTTTCATGCAACACTGGAGGAGGGGATAATTCAGTACTTCGCAGAAAACGCTGGCACATAGACATATAGCCAAGTTCTGAGCTGGGATGGTGCAGTGAGCTAAAAAACGGTGATGGATCAAGCCCTGATCTTTGGACTGGGTAAGAGTGGTCTGCTTAATTCAGACACTCTGTTCATCACCACCCCCTTTTCTGAATCATTTTTGTCCACCATAAGCGTGGAAGGGTATACTCAGATGTGAGTCCCTAGCTCATTGCACCATCAGGATTCAAGCAAGCCGGGCTGAAGACGGCTGAAACGCCAGAAACCGGTCCCCGGTAGCTTGTTTCCTTCCCAGTATAAGAATTGGCTTGGTAGTTTGGTCTGCCCCGTTCCCATGATGCACTGGGCCAGGGTCAGACTAATTAGCATATAGCCAAGTTCTAGTTGGGATGGTGCAGTGAGCTAAAAAACGGTGATGGATCAAGCCCTGATCTTTGGACTGGGTAAGAGTGGTCTGCTTAATTCAGACACTCTGTTCATCACCACCCCCTTTTCTGAATCATTTTTGTCCATCATAAGCGTGGAAGGGTATACTCAGATGTGAGTCCCTAGCTCATTGCACCATCAGGAATCAAGCAAGCCGGGCCGAAGATGGCTGAAACGCCAGAAACCGGTCCCCGGTAGCTTGTTTCCTTCCCAGTATAAGAATTGGCTTGGTAGTTTGGTCTGCCCTGTTCCCATGATGCACTGGGCCAGGGTCAGACTAATTTGCATATAGCCAAGTTCTGAGCTGGGATGGTGCAGTGAGCTAAAAAACGGTGATGGATCAAGCCCTGATCTTTGGACTGGGTAAGAGTGGTCTGCTTAATTCAGACACTCTGTTCATCACCACCCCCTTTTCTGAATCATTTTTGTCCACCATAAGCGTGGAAGGGTATACTCAGATGTGAGTCCCTAGCTCATTGCACCATCAGGATTCAAGCAAGCCGGGCCGAAGACGGCCGAAACGCCAGAAACCGGTCCCCGGTAGCTTGTTTCCTTCCCAGTATAAGAATTGGCTTGGTAGTTTGGTCCGCCCTGTTCCCATGATGCACTGGGCCAGGGTCAGACTAATTTGCATATAGCCAAGTTCTGAGCTGGGATGGTGCAGTGAGCTAAAAAACGGTGATGGATCAAGCCCTGATCTTTGGACTGGGTAAGAGTGGTCTGCTTAATTCAGACACTCTGTTCATCACCACCCCCTTTTCTGAATCATTTTTGTCCACCATAAGCGTGGAAGGGTATACTCAGATGTGAGTCCCTAGCTCATTGCACCATCAGGATTCAAGCAAGCCGGGCCGAAGACGGCTGAAACGCCAGAAACCGGTCCCCGGTAGCTTGTTTCTTTCCCAGTATAAGAATTGGCTTGGTAGTTTGGTCTGCCCTGTTACCATGATGCACTGGGCCAGGGTCAGACTAATTTGCATATAGCCAAGTTCTGAGCTGGGATGGTGCAGTGAGCTAAAAAACGGTGATGGATCAAGCCCTGATCTTTGGACTGGGTAAGAGTGGTCTGCTTAATTCAGACACTCGGTTCATCACCATCCCCTTTTCTGAATCATTTTTGTCCACCATAAGCGTGGAAGGGTATACTCAGATGTGAGTCCCTAGCTCATTGCACCATCAGGATTCAAGCAAGCCGGGCCGAAGATGGCTGAAACGCCAGAAACCGGTCCCCGGTAGCTTGTTTCCTTCCCAGTATAAGAATTGGCTTGGTAGTTTGGTCTGCCCTGTTCCCATGATGCACTGGGCCAGGGTCAGACTAATTTGCATATAGCCAAGTTCCGAGCTGGGATGGTGCAGTGAGCTAAAAAACGGTGATGGATCAAGCCCTGATCTTTGGACTGGGTAAGAGTGGTCTGCTTAATTCAGACACTCGGTTCATCACCATCCCCTTTTCTGAATCATTTTTGTCCACCATAAGCGTGGAAGGGTATACTCAGATGTGAGTCCCTAGCTCATTGCACCATCAGGATTCAAGCAAGCCGGGCCGAAGACGGCTGAAACGCCAGAAACCGGTCCCCGGTAGCTTGTTTCCTTCCCAGTATAAGAATTGGCTTGGTAGTTTGGTCTGCCCTGTTCCCATGATGCACTGGGCCAGGGTCAGACTAATTTGCATATAGCCAAGTTCTGAGCTGGGATGGTGCAGTGAGCTAAAAAACGGTGATGGATCAAGCCCTGATCTTTGGACTGGGTAAGAGTGGTCTGCTTAATTCAGACACTCTGTTCATCACCACCCCCTTTTCTGAATCATTTTTGTCCACCATAAGCGTGGAAGGGTATACTCAGATGTGAGTCCCTAGCTCATTGCACCATCAGGATTCAAGCAAGCCGGGCTGAAGACGGCTGAAACGCCAGAAACCGGTCCCCGGTAGCTTGTTTCCTTCCCAGTATAAGAATTGGCTTGGTAGTTTGGTCTGCCCTGTTCCCATGATGCACTGGGCCAGGGTCAGACTAATTTGCATATAGCCAAGTTCTGAGCTGGGATGGTGCAGTGAGCTAAAAAACGGTGATGGATCAAGCCCTGATCTTTGGACTGGGTAAGAGTGGTCTGCTTAATTCAGACACTCTGTTCATCACCACCCCCTTTTCTGAATCATTTTTGTCCACCATAAGCGTGGAAGGGTATACTCAGATGTGAGTCCCTAGCTCATTGCACCATCAGGATTCAAGCAAGCCGGGCCGAAGACGGCTGAAACGCCAGAAACCGGTCCCCGGTAGCTTGTTTCCTTCCCAGTATAAGAATTGGCTTGGTAGTTTGGTCTGCCCTGTTCCCATGATGCAAAGGGCCAGGGTCAGACTAATTTGCATATTGCCAAGTTCTGAGCTGGGATGGTGCAGTGAGCTAAAAAACGGTGATGGATCAAGCCCTGATCTTTGGACTGGGTAAGAGTGGTCTGCTTAATTCAGACACTCTGTTCATCACCACCCCCTTTTCTGAATCATTTTTGTCCACCATAAGCGTGGAAGGGTATACTCAGATGTGAGTCCCTAGCTCATTGCACCATCAGGATTCAAGCAAGCCGGGCCGAAGACGGCTGAAACGCCAGAAACCGGTCCCCGGTAGCTTGTTTCCTTCCCAGTATAAGAATTGGCTTGGTAGTTTGGTCTGCCCTGTTCCCATGATGCACTGGGCCAGGGTCAGACTAATTTGCATATAGCCAAGTTCTGAGCTGGGATGGTGCAGTGAGCTAAAAAACGGTGATGGATCAAGCCCTGATCTTTGGACTGGGTAAGAGTGGTCTGCTTAATTCAGACACTCTGTTCATCACCACCCCCTTTTCTGAATCACATAGACTTCTAGGGCAACAGAATGGGAAGCCTTTAATGTAGTTACTAGAGGGCACTGTATCTGGAAGTACGCAGGGGCAAGCAGAGCTCTGGCAAATGATCTCGACAAAGCAAAAAGAAACTGAGAGAGGCGGAAGTAGTACGACCAGGCCACCCTGAACTCTAGGAAGCTGTTAGTGAGGCTAGAGAAACAATGGCAGTTGAGATGGAACGACTACGCAGTTTCGACTATAAGGCTTATACACCACGAGCTCACGCTGAAGAGGACAAGTCTGGGACATTGCTGACGTGGCTGGCTAACCCAACTAAACGAAGCTCCCCTATCCTAGGGCTAGAAGGAGATTAAGGTGTTACGATACATACTCAAACTGAAATACTGCAGCAGTTTCATTGCTATTATGAAACGCTATATAGAAGCGCGCTAGAGAGAGATGGATCTGACAATAATGCATTTTTGGAGGGGCTGCTTCTACTTCGGCTAGACCAAAATCAGGCGAAAGAACTGGCCAGGGACATAGACCTGGGAGAGATCAGGGGAGCTATTAAACGGATGGCCCGCATCAAAACGCCGGGAATGGACGGACTGCCCATAGAATTCTATAGCAAATGTGTAGACCTGCTGGCACCTCGACTCCAAGAGGTGTATAGGGAGGCCAAGATGGTGGGCCGCTTGCCCCAATCAATGCGAGAGACGCTAGTGATCCCCTTGTTGAAATCAGGGAGGGAGAGCCACTGTACGGAATCGTATAGACCATTGTCCATGTTGATGTACTGATTATAAAATATTGAGTAATATCCTGGTGGCCAGACTGCTACAGCATATGGCAGACCTGATTCACAAAGATCAGTCCAAATTCATCCCCAAGCGCAACACGACTACAAATATCAGACGGCTTATAGGACTACTAGATGACATCTACTCGGAGGCACCTAACCCAATGATCCTATCAATATACATCGAGAAAGCATTTTACAGCTTAGGGTGGGAGTATTTATATAATATTATGCAATGATTTGGGTTAGGAGACGGCTACATCAATGGACGAAAGTGCTCTATGCCTCGGCAGTAACAAGAGTACGGGTGGGTCCGCTCATCTCCCAGCAATATCCGGTAGAGCGCGGAACGAGACAAGGGTGCTCGCTGTCCCCCCTCTTGTTCGTGCTAGAGATTGAACCCCTCGCGGCGGAGGCCCGGACAGGGAAATATTATAAGGGTTTAGTCAACGGAGAGGGACAGTTTATTTCCTTGTATGCCGATGACCTGTTGTTATTCCTGGAAAACGCGGGAGCGGCGATCGAGGGAGCGCAGAGATTACTAATGCACTTTGGTGACCTCTCGGGACTAAAAGTTAACTGGTCCAAGACCTGCTTATTCCCTGTGAGAGGAGGGGAGGCACGTCCTGACATCCGTCCCTTACTCAAATGGGAGCCCGCCTGCCTGAAATACTTAGGGGTCTATATATATCACACGGCAGCAGATATGCTGGAGGGAAATGTGGGCCAATGCATACGAGCGTTGAAGGGTAGTATGGCCTTTTGGGCCACCCTGCCGCTTTCGGTCATGGGCCGGATCTCACTATTGAAAATGATAGCACTGCCGCGCCTTCTATATTACTTCCGCACACTACCTGTGTGGATCCCTAATTCTATCTTCCGAGAGTTGAAATCACAACTGACTTCATTTATTTGGGGATCGGGTATGAGCAGAATCGCGCTAACAACGCTCACCGTCCGAAAGACGAGGGGGGCTTAGCGGTCCCAGACTTTGAGCTCTATTATCTAGCAGCTCAGTAGCAACTTTTCACGCAGGAAGTCGCGACGGTCTTCCGATGTCCAGAAAATGATAGAGAGGGAGGTACCCTGCAACATGTCGTCACCTATATAACCCTACAACAGCGGCTAGCCACTAGCGACTTGACACTTGAGGAGAAGACGTTCCGACTTTGCTGGAATCTCTCCCAACGTCGAGCGGGCGTGCGTCATCCTTACGCACCTGAGATACCTCTTGGAATGATAACGGCGCTACCTCACGGAGGAGATTGGTCGCAGCTGCAAGCTTGGGAGGACACGGGGCTGCAGGTTCTTGGCGATCTATATGAGGATGGGGCGCTATTGCCGTTCCAGACACTCCAAGAGCGGTTTGACCTCCAGAGAGGAGGATACTTACTACACGCTGCGGTCACTAGAGCTATGCAAGCACACTGGCAGAAAGGGCTATTAGAACCCACAACAACTATGGCCTGCCAGTACACCATGATGGCAGCGGGTACCTACAAAGCAGTCACATGCTTATTCTCTAGAATGCTCCGAGAGAATCTGCCGCCACCGACGGCGCTGAAGGCCAAATGGGAGTTGGATCTGAATAAGGAGATCCCTGAGACGGCCTGGATACGGATTCTAAGACGAGCACGGAAGAGTACGAGGAATGCACGCTTTCAGCTGATACATTTCTTTATCCTCCATAGGGCCTACTTAACACCTGGTAAGATCAAGAAATATTTCGGAGCAGCTAAGGCAGCGTGTCGTAGATGTACCACGGAGGGGGCGGAGCTGGACCATATGCTGTGGTCCTGTCCAGCATTGGGGGATTACTGGAAGGCTGTGGAGGACACGTTGAACGTGGTGACGGAGAAGCAGCTGCAATTTGACATGGCTACCAGTGTGTTACATTGGTTCCCGCACACTACCAAAAATAGGACCACAAGCAAATTTATAGACATGGGACTTCTTCTGGCCGAGAGAGAAATCACGAGGCTCTGGAAGATGAGATCAGGTCCCACGTACAGGAGATGGCACAATGAACTACTGTTATGGGCCACTAGTGAAAGCACACTCCGATACCAAATGGCACGTCGAAGACGTCGAAGACTAGACGATAAGGCGCTGGAGGTAGCAGCTGCTTGGAAAGCATTAGTGTAGGCCTTACGCGACTGCACATCGCATGACGAGGAGGAAGGGCCTGACGCTGACATTGACAATCCCCAAGACACGCCAGGCACATCACACGATTAGACACTTCTGTAGTCCTGACCACACCCGTAGATGGGGACTAGACAAACTCGCTGGCATAGGTGGTGAAATTCGGGGGGGGGGGAAGGGTTGGGTAGTTGAGAATAGGTTATAAGTTAAAGGGGGGGAGGGAGATGGTTTTCAGAGAAAGGGGAACATTTACAGGGGGGAAAAAAGAAAAAGCGGACATGGACAACCTTAAAAACTGATTACATATAGTTTTGGTGCTCTTGCTTTTATCATCTACCTGCTTAACGCCGCCTGCCTTCTGGGATGTGGGCTTAATGGCTGTGTACGGAATTGAATAGAGCCTAGCATACTGTTGGAACCAGATTTCGTATGGAAAAATTGTATGACCTGTCAATCTGCAATAAAAATTACTTTAAAAAAAATCATAAAAAGAGATATTAGCACTAGGAAGCCAAGGAAGAAACAGTTTCTGGGACGTTACAGTATGAAAATTGTATAATCATAAATCCAATTAAAGATGAACAGTGTTAAATCTAAAAAGAATCAATAAAAAACAATTATAAGCATTTCATGCAATCCGACGGTATGGTTCCATTAGAAAAAATTGTGTTTAAAGGAGCATGGGCTCTTTCTGTGACTTTTTTCATCACTTGTGGATTGTCTCCACCTAAAACAATTAGCACGTACCCACAGCAAATCGGCCTTCACAATCTTATCTGGATTATCAAAAAGCTCCCGTCTCCCTAATTTGGAAACACAGCAGCTCCATTACCTTAACCACAGTATAGATTTCTATCTATCCTGGGAAGCACAGTCGTTCTATACCAACATATTTAGATTGCATTCTGGTCTGATCCAGATAGTGAACCACCTGAAAAGGGGATGCAATTCAATAGTGTCATTCAAGTGAGGGGGGTCCAATATTTGATGGACTATGTAGGGAGGAACATACTGAGGGAAGCCCAACCATCTTCTACATAATATATCTTCAATTACCTGAAGAGAAGAAGTTCCCACTTAGCCCCATAAATCATTTTCTCCATTCATGGCTACTGACACACATTTAGCCTGATATAGTTTAAGATTTACCCCAGAGGTTTTTTGCCTAATCTTGAAACAAAACCAAAGATGGCTCACATTGCCTTCATTCATCAAAAGGGGAGACCAGGTACAGGTCCTGTCAATGACAGCCACCAAATAAGGTACGGATGTAACCCTACCCAGCACAAAAGTATTAGCTAGAAACTGTGTAGTTTAATGGATTTGGGACCCACTATCATCACAAAAGAGTTTCTATAATTAATAATTAAGTCTAAATCCTCTACGAATGCAAAAAGTGAGTCTACTATCCAGTGTATCTGCAGCGTGTTTCTTGATAGCAGCACCACATTATCTGTGCACAGTAAGGTAGATATAGGTCCTGCCCCCCATGAAGAATCTGCATTGGTCAACAGAAGAGAACTCTCCAGATTATTAATATATAATGTAAAAAGAAATGGGGCCACAATGCAACCCTGACTTATTCCCCTCTTAACTTTAAATGGCTGTGTATAAGAGCCGACAGTATTATATCAGACCATAGAGTACATATCAGAGTACAGATCTCTAAAAAAATTACTTTGTGGGCAAACTGATGGATAACATACTTGCCCAGAGCTTAGCCTGAATCACTATGTCAAAGGCAGATTTGAGGTCCATGAAAGCAGGTGAAGAGAACCTGACATCACACGCACATATTTACTCATGTTCAAATTGAAATTCACTGTAAAGGGGGACCGGATGCACACCTCGTAATCCTCATTCCTCGAACTTGTCTCCAATGTATCTAAAGAGTGCGTGCAGATTGAATTGAGTGCCATGCCCTGTCGGCACTGGGAATGTATACATCACTGTAGTGGGGCTACGTCTCGCCCCAGACAAAAGCACGAGCCAGCACGCCGGAAACAACAAAAGTGGTTCATTAAGGACAACGTTGGAGGCCCTAAAAGAGTTCACGTTTCAAAGAAAATGACATTGAATGGATTTATACCCATAATTTGCTCACACTGCACGATTCATCACTGATTGACACTTGTTCAAAGTATTGGAAAATGTGTCGGGTTTTTAACTGACTTTGAACTGGATGATAGGAGATGTAGTAATGCATACCTAAAATGTAAAGGAATGAGGGCGGCAGGTTTGACACATGAAGCCTAATTGGTTAGAACCAGGGGTTAAATAGGAGAGCGAGGACGGGAGGAAGCTTGATGGGAAGTAATGATGGAGGAAGGAAGGACTGTTTTTAACATCAGACGGCAGGTACGTGTAAAGCAGAACACAATGAAAGGGCCCGGTTTATCGTCTGAACGACCAGAAGGAGGAGGGGTGTGCATAGAGGGAGGAGGGATTGTGTGATAATGACCGTTTCGTGCACGAAGGAGGGAATACAAACAGAGGTTAAGGGTCGCGGCGGTGTTTGCGCTGCAAGCCGCTCAGGGAAGGAGGTTTGTAATTATATGGGTAAACCGAAGGGATAGAAAGGGAAGTCAACCAATGGTTTAAAGACTGTAAACATGTAGGAAAGTAATTCGAGAAACTCGCATGTACAGCGCTAGGTGAGGGACTGGTTCTAATGTTCCAAGATATTTTTGTATATCAGGAGGAGAAGAAGACAAACTAAGGCGGAATGTAGCAGTTCAGGTTGATTGTCATGCAGGCATTGTTAATGCATCCAGTTATAGCACAACGTTTCAAAGTGGTAAAAACTGTTTATTGAAATCGTGCCAAACAATTATAATTGAGTTAAACTGGAAATGTCATACTGAAATGAAGAACATAATCAGTGATTGTGATTATTTTTTATTTATTCACAGTAACCCCCGAAGAAGGGCATTGAGCCCGAAATGCATTGTTTTTTTTTTAATAAATGCTGTCTGAAATGAATTTATGCGTCAGTCCTGTTCACATTGAAGGTCTGGATGGACATGGTGGGAGCAGTAACAAATCGTAAATGGCATATACACTGAGCGTGCGCACTCGCATTTAAGTTGATGAAAAAAAATATGAGAAGTTGACAAGATTATGGAATACAAGGATTAAAGTGACATAAAATAACTTACAATTACGCAATTGGCACATTTAGCAGTGCGATTGTCTGGGGCGAGACGTAGCCCCACTACAGTGATGTATACATTCCCAGTGCCGACAGGGCATGGCACTCAATTCAATCTGCACGCACTCTTTAGATACATTGGAGACAAGTTCGAGGAATGAGGATTACGAGGTGTGCATCCGGTCCCCCTTTACAGTGAAGTTCGACATAAATGCCCTACACCTGGATAGCACCCGAAGATGAAGAAGATTAAAATTAATTAACTGTGGCACAAAGCACGAGCCAGCACGCCGGAAACAACAAAAGTGGTTCATTAAGGACAACGTTGGAGGCCCTAAAAGAGTTCACGTTTCAAAGAAAATGACATTGAATGGATTTATACCCATGATTTGCTCACACTGCGCGATTCATCACTGATTGACACTTGTTCAAAGTATTGGAAAATGTGTCGGGTTTTTAACTGACTTTGAACTGGATGATGGGAGATGTAGTAATGCATACCTAAAATGTAAAGGAATGAGGGCGGCAGGTTTGACACATGAAGCCTAATTGGTTAGAACCAGGGGTTAAATAGGAGAGCGAGGACGGGAGGAAGCTTGATGGGAAGTAATGATGGAGGAAGGAAGGACTGTTTTTAACATCAGACGGCAGGTACGTGTAAAGCAGAACACAATGAAAGGGTTCGGTTTATCGTCTGAACGACCAGAAGGAGGAGGGGTGTGCATAGAGGGAGGAGGGATTGTGTGATAATGACCGTTTCGTGCACGAAGGAGGGAATACAAACAGAGGTTAAGGGTCGCGGCGGTGTTTGCGCTGCAAGCCGCTCAGGGAAGGAGGTTTGTAATTATATGGGTAAACCGAAGGGATAGAAAGGGAAGTCAACCAATGGTTTAAAGACTGTAAACATGTAGGAAAGTAATTTGAGAAACTCGCATGTACAGCGCTAGGTGAGGGACTGGTTCTAATGTTCCAAGATATTTTTGTATATCAGGAGGAGAAGAAGACAAACTAAGGCGGAATGTAGTAGTTCAGGTTGATTGTCATGCAGGCATTGTTAATGCATCCAGTTATAGCACAACGTTTCAAAGTGGTAAAAACTGTTTATTGATATCGTGCCAAACAATTATAATTGAGTTAAACTGGAAATGTCATACTGAAATGAAGAACATAATCAGTGATTGTGATTATTTTTTATTTATTCACAGTAACCCCCGAAGAAGGGCATTGAGCCCGAAATGCATTGTTTTTTTTTTAATAAATGCTGTCTGAAATGAATTTATGCGTCAGTCCTGTTCACATTGAAGGTCTGGATGGACATGGTGGGAGCAGTAACAAATCGTAAATGGCATATACACTGAGCGTGCGCACTCGCATTTAAGTTGATGAAAAAAAATATGAGAAGTTGACAAGATTATGGAATACAAGGATTAAAGTGACATAAAATAACTTACAATTACGCAATTGGCACATTTAGCAGTGCGATTGTCTGGGGCGAGACGTAGCCCCACTACAGTGATGTATACATTCCCAGTGCCGACAGGGCATGGCACTCAATTCAATCTGCACGCACTCTTTAGATACATTGGAGACAAGTTCGAGGAATGAGGATTACGAGGTGTGCATCCGGTCCCCCTTTACAGTGAAGTTCGACATAAATGCCCTACACCTGGATAGCACCCGAAGATGAAGAAGATTAAAATTAATTAACTGTGGCACAAAGCACGAGCCAGCACGCCGGAAACAACAAAAGT
Source organism: Lissotriton vulgaris (assembly GCF_964263255.1). NCBI lineage: Eukaryota > Metazoa > Chordata > Amphibia > Caudata > Salamandridae > Lissotriton > Lissotriton vulgaris. The sequence goes on along the minus strand of NW_028241507.1, from coordinate 688,349 downwards.
GGTTCATTAAGGACAACGTTGGAGGCCCTAAAAGAGTTCACGTTTCAAAGAAAATGACATTGAATGGATTTATACCCATGATTTGCTCACACTGCGCGATTCATCACTGATTGACACTTGTTCAAAGTATTGGAAAATGTGTCGGGTTTTTAACTGACTTTGAACTGGATGATGGGAGATGTAGTAATGCATACCTAAAATGTAAAGGAATGAGGGCGGCAGGTTTGACACATGAAGCCTAATTGGTTAGAACCAGGGGTTAAATAGGAGAGCGAGGACGGGAGGAAGCTTGATGGGAAGTAATGATGGAGGAAGGAAGGACTGTTTTTAACATCAGACGGCAGGTACGTGTAAAGCAGAACACAATGAAAGGGTTCGGTTTATCGTCTGAACGACCAGAAGGAGGAGGGGTGTGCATAGAGGGAGGAGGGATTGTGTGATAATGACCGTTTCGTGCACGAAGGAGGGAATACAAACAGAGGTTAAGGGTCGCGGCGGTGTTTGCGCTGCAAGCCGCTCAGGGAAGGAGGTTTGTAATTATATGGGTAAACCGAAGGGATAGAAAGGGAAGTCAACCAATGGTTTAAAGACTGTAAACATGTAGGAAAGTAATTTGAGAAACTCGCATGTACAGCGCTAGGTGAGGGACTGGTTCTAATGTTCCAAGATATTTTTGTATATCAGGAGGAGAAGAAGACAAACTAAGGCGGAATGTAGTAGTTCAGGTTGATTGTCATGCAGGCATTGTTAATGCATCCAGTTATAGCACAACGTTTCAAAGTGGTAAAAACTGTTTATTGATATCGTGCCAAACAATTATAATTGAGTTAAACTGGAAATGTCATACTGAAATGAAGAACATAATCAGTGATTGTGATTATTTTTTATTTATTCACAGTAACCCCCGAAGAAGGGCATTGAGCCCGAAATGCATTGTTTTTTTTTTAATAAATGCTGTCTGAAATGAATTTATGCGTCAGTCCTGTTCACATTGAAGGTCTGGATGGACATGGTGGGAGCAGTAACAAATCGTAAATGGCATATACACTGAGCGTGCGCACTCGCATTTAAGTTGATGAAAAAAAATATGAGAAGTTGACAAGATTATGGAATACAAGGATTAAAGTGACATAAAATAACTTACAATTACGCAATTGGCACATTTAGCAGTGCGATTGTCTGGGGCAAATTTAAATTCAGACATTGATCACTGGTACTAAGACCCACTCTAAATCCAAACTGCAGATCGGAAAGAATGCCACTCTCCTCCACCCAGATCAAGAGCTGATTCAGAATCACCCTCCCGCTATACCCTAACACCTGCATCTATTACATCAGTAGGGTAAAAGAAATGAGGGCCAGCCTTGTCATCCTTTTACAAAATGGAAATAATCCCAGAGGATGAGCAATACATTGGACTTTCCTCCACTACTGCTGCATTATTACTATGCATAAATATTAGAGTCCATAGCTCATGGTCACTGAGGAAGGGGTCTGCAAGGATTCCACCTGGGCCAGGTTCCTTATTGTGAGAAAGACCTAAGATGGCCTTTTTAACCTCCTTCAAACCAATTGACAATGTAGAGACACTTGCTGAGATTGAAGACTTGACAGAAGTTACCTCATAACCTGAAGAATATATCTCTTCAAAGTGGTTTATCTACATCCCTGGGGAAATATGGGAAACAACTGAACCCTTATCTGAGTTATTAAAAAATAGGCAATTGACTACTTCCCAAAACGTGGCACTGTTTTTTACTATGGAAGCTTAAGCTCAAACTGCCAGGCCTCATTGTTAATCTCCTTTTTACTCCTGGCAATTTCTGCTTTATAATCTCGGCTACATCTAGCAATCAGATGCTTACCCCTTGGGTTGCTCTTCAGGGAATTGCAAATAATTCTGGGCTTCCTAGAGAAGTGGAGAAGTGTGGCTCACCGGTTAGAGGAGGCAGTCCCTGATGTAGAGGTCAGACCCGGGACCATGGTTCAATCCCCGACGCGGCAGGGCCTGAGCTCAAAATGTCCATAATTCTCGCCTCAGTGCCTACTCGAATCGTGGGTTCACACTCTGCAACTCTGGGCAATAGCTTGCTTAATCTCCACTACGGCCCCACCGCGATGGGATGCCTGGTCTTCACCTTGGGGATGCCCAGTAGGGGTAATCTCACAGGGAAAGGCCAGGAAGGGTTCCCAAAGCAAGCCCCTTGAGACCTTACGGTGAAAGGCGCTATATAAGAACGTATGATGTACGATTAGATCATCTTTTGTCAAACCATCTGTGGACAATAAGGGAACCCACAGGAATAGAAAGCAAAACCATGAAATGGACCACTATAGTGACTGATGAAAAAGCCCCTAGAACCTCCAATGAACATGGCTCTACCCCGCAAGATGCTAATTCCAGGGCTCATATAAGAGAGAAGGGTCTCCCGTGCTACTTTCACCCACCTTAGTCTTCTCCCTTAATCCCTAAAGGTTATGCCAGGTACATTAAACTTACAAACATACCTTACTGATGAGAGGCATCACCTCATCATCAAAGAGATAGTGTTATGATCACTAAAACCAATATGATACACCATGATGTTATCTATGTCGTTAAACAGGTTACATGATACTTACAAACATACCTTACTGATGAGAGGCATCACCTCATCATCAAAGAGATAGCGTTATGATCACTAAAACCAATATTATACACCATGATGTTATCTATGTCGTTAAACAGGTTACATGATACTAAGATGAAGTCAAAAAATATCGAACAACCTCTACCCATAGAGGTTCGGGGGATAGGATCTTAACCCCAGTAAATCAAGCTGTTCAAAGGAACAGACAAGGTTAAATTTGCAAGTAAAATCATTTCGAAATGCTCCCAATCCCAAGTGTTCAAATGGAATTTGTTGTCACGCATAGACAAAGGCTAGCAGTCAAAGATGAAGCAATGCCCCTTCAATATTGTCCAGCAATGAGACAACCCCCTCATCCTTTGATTCCCAAAAAATATATGTAAAGCAGCTGTATGCTCTGAAGAATTAAAGGCAGAAATGGCAGTATAAAATTAAACCAATAACAGTTCCTTCTTTTATAGGAACTGTAAAACAACTACCTGCAAGTTGGGAACCCAGTTTGAAGAGCCTGAGACTTGCAAGATGTAGACAGAGATATCAATATTAACAGCCCGCCTTTGGGTCTCCTCACAAAGGAATGAATCGCAGGAATAAAAAAGTTTATAAACCACCTACTGTGAGAGAATTGAGGGTATCCCATATTTCTTGGACGACAATTATGTCATACCCAGAAAGACAATTTAGTCACTTAGGGACTGCTTTTTAATAATAAGATGTGCACTATTCCAACTCAGAAAATAAAAATACGATTTAAAATGAGTCAGATTCCACATCGATTTGATTGTGGAGAACCTCCCTAGATGAAAAATGCAAGAACCATTCATTCTCTTGTTTCTCTACATCCTCAGTAGCTCGACACTATTTGAGGTCAGGATATTACAGGCATTAAAAGCAGCAATTGTCCTACCCTGTGAGATAGGAGCTGCAATAATGCATTCCCGTGGCGAGGAGCAACAAATAACCAGCATGCAGGGAAGATAAAAGAAGCCTAAAGGTAAAGTCTTAATACGCCAGGCAATATGAGGTAACCCAGAAATATCAGCCACTGGAGTCAAGCTAGCCTGGCTGATGAGGGGTGATACCTCGAAACAGGTCCAAGGATGCTTGTTTCCAGTCCTGGGAGGACTTGACCTGGCAGTTCGGGCTGGACTGTTCCCAGAGGGAGCATGGTCAAGACTGATTTGGATATGGCTGGGTTTCAAGTGGAATGGCATGGGGAGCAAAAAAACAATGGATTTAGGGCTAGATCTCTGCACTGGGGTGAATGTATGACATTTTTCTGCATTCTGTTCATCAATTGTTCTTTTTGCATTTGTCACCCTGAGTGGGACGGAAATGCCCAGACGTTGGTCCTGTGCTCTATATGCCACTGGAGTCAAGCTAGCCTGGCTGATGAGGGGTGAAACCCCAAAACCGGTTCCAGGATGCTTGTTAGTGGTCTAGGAAGGACCTGGCCTGGCAGCTCGGGATGGACGGTTTCCAAGAGGAGCAGGGTCAAGACTGATTTGCATATGGCAGGGATTCAACTGGACTGGGATGGGGAGCCGAGAAACAATGGATTAAGGCCCAGATCTTAGTACTGGATGAATGTTTGACATTGTTCAGAATTCTGTCCACCATTTGTTATTTTTACTTGTGGGATCTGTGGGCGCAATAAATACATCCTGGAGAAACTTCCTCTCTTCTCTCCAAGGATTCTAGGTGATGCAGTCCCTGTCAAATAGTCACGCCAATAACCAGCGCATCCCGTGCTGATGAATCTGTTGGCACATTAAATTTGCACTGGAGTCACCTCCCAAGGACTCTGGGCGATGTAGTTCCCAGCTGAAGAATCAAGCCAACAACCAGTGTGAAAGGATAATAAGTATTTAGCTAAACATATTAGTACATCAGCACCAAGTAGCCTCAAGACCAGAGGGTAAAAATATTTAGTAACAGGAAAGACAGGTCAAATCAATATTGGAGCTGCGAGCAACCATCCCCATTTTAACTAAAGTGTCTCTCAAATCAGAGAATTTTGAGCTCCCTTTTGAATGTTGTAGTGTCATTTTAGTTTGTAATGATGGAACCTTTGTGGTCATGTATAGTTGCTTGTTATGATGCAAAAACCCAATAAAAGTATTTAAAAAAAGAAATGATGGAACCTTTGTTGCTCCTGATGGGCTCTGTAGAACTGTGATGTAAGCATTAGAGCATAGTGAATTGAATGTAGGTTTAAAATGTTGAGTGTGCGGTTGCATGCAGAAGAATAAAGATGTGTTATACTAAACTCCGTGTGTGGCGTAGTTATTTGCAAGTACCCGGGCTGGTGAGGGTGCTACAACTGGTGACGGGATAGGGGAAAAGTAACCTGAAGTTCGCCCACGCTTTCCCAGAGATTTTGACGTGGTCCTGCAATCTGCTCATGTGTGCCACATGTGCCCCGGTAAAAGTGCAGAATCAATGTTTTTTCCTTGTGGAGTGAAAGCACAGCCCCAGTTCCATGTTAAGCATATGATGTTAATAAAAACTCACGGGAACGTTTTCACATCAGTTTCTGAGAACCTGCTGGAAAGGCCACACAAGAGGTACTGCGCTAACACACATTTCAAAGCTATACTATCATAAAGAGTGATAACACTGTGAGGCAACGATCAAGCAGATGTCAAACAGCACAAGACACTTAAGGGCAAAGTGACAAATAAACCAGTTATCTGCTTATCAGTACTGAGTAAAGAGAGCCATTCTGCAACAGTGCGGGAGGGACTGACCCCAGAGAAAGCACCCGGGGTTGGGCTTGCAGCGTCATTCTTATCAGAAACGACACTCCACCAAAGCTGCAGAGTGGGACTCAGAACAACTCCAAAGCTTTCTGAAGTACAGAAAGCGGAGAGTGGTGAAGTGAATTGTGACTGTTTGCTTCTCCAATGGAGACCATTTCCTTTTATTAACAACAATGATTCAGAGGCCAGCACATTACAAGGCTTCCGAGATGGTTTCTATTATTAAGATCACCAAGCAGCAGCAAGGAGAGCTCTACTCTCCATGTCAGTAAGTTCTACCAATGGTTACAATACTGCCATCTTCTTGAAACCACCAGTGCCATTCACCCATGCCAAAAAGTTGACCATTGGCGACAGATGGACTGCCGGGACAGAAACATTTGATTATTTCATTGGTGCAATTGAAGAAGCAGATAACAAGAAGAGTATGAGGTACCTTAAGAATCTTGGTTATGAAGGTATAAATGAAGTCATAAAGAAAATGCTGCGAGCTGACGAAATTACATAAATCTCAAATTCAAGCCAATGCCAATTACAAAAAGTACTTCCTCAGTCAAAAATTACAGAAAACTGGTGAGACCATTGACACCTTTGTTAAGAGACTAGATACGCTCATCAAACACTGTAAGTTCAATTAATTTAATGATGAGGAATCTGTACACCAAATAGTGATTGACAGATGCATGTCAGATTCATTCAGATGACAAATGCTGAGAGAAATCTTAGTGTGGAGCGAGTTCTCATGTCTGCCAGAGCTGAAGAGTGTGCTGCCCGACAAGTAGATGACTAGGAGGCAATGATGTGCCAGTCATGAGTGTAAAAAGTAAGCCAAAGCACAAGGCCAAGGGATAGAGAGTTAATTCTCCACAGGAAAAGAAATTATGCTTCAGGTGTGAATTTTCATTTCCACATAAAGGTAAATATCCCTTCATTGGGCAGATCTGCAAAGGCTGTGGAAAGGAGTAGCATTTTGTGATGATAAGGGAGGCAAAGGAAATATTAGGTGTGTCATGGGGTGAAGACAAAATGGCCACCCGAAAGTTCTAGAAGCCACATTCGGTGCACACCCATACAGTCAAGCAGCCACCAGCTGAGGAAAATCAACAACAAATAAAGTCGACATCTACATCTTCTGCAACTAGTTCTTCCATATCAATATCAAGTGAAACTGAAGACGATGAGTGTGCCAATATTCATGTTTATCTCAGAGAAGCATACAGATGTTGGACTGGCCACCTGTTAGGAAAAACACCAGTCCAAGAGAAATCAACATGCCTAAACCCCAAAGTCATTCAAACATTGTTCGAAGATCATACTAAAAGTCAATGGTTGTTCGATACCTTTCATTATTGAAAGGTATTGAACAACGTCAATAAATATTATGCTTGAGGAGAAATATAATCAACTGTCTCAAGTGCCCAGGCTTATACAATTGAAAACTAAAGTGCATATATGGGCTGCATCGATGCCACTAAAAAGTCAAGGTTCATTTGAGGCAATGATGAAGCGTAAGAAAACAAAAGTACAAGCACCCATTCATTTACTTCAAGGTACGGCATCAAGGGCCTGTTTACTCAGATTCAGCTCAGCCATTGATATGGAACTGGTATCTATGAACTATAACATGAATGCTCTTCATGAAATTGTAAGTCAATTCACTTTGTTGTTTCATGGGTTGGAAAAACACAATACTATGCCCAATTTTACATTAATGAGGCCGCCCATCCTATTGCTCAGAGCCACGGACAAATTGCCTGTCACTTACAAGCAGCTGTTGAAAAAGAACTCAAATTTTTCCTCAAACACAATATCATTCAGGGTTTGACTGGACAAACTATCTGGGTTTTTCCCATAGTGGTAGTATCCAAAAAGGACAGTGAAGGAGCAGTATGCATCTGCGTAGACATGGGTCAAGCAAACAAGTCAATTGAAAGAGAACGACATCCAGTTCTGACAAAATGCTGACATGATAACATAGTTGAATGGTGAAAAGGTAGTCTTTCGTCTGGATCTGAATAAAGGATATCATCAGTGGAACTCGAGGAGAATTGCAGTTACACTATAACCTTTTCTGCACATGTTGGTCGTTACATTGCAAGCGACTACATTTTGGCGTTTCATCAGCTGCAGAGCTATTCCAAGATGTCATTCGACCTATCATACAGCCTTGTCATGAATGCTTTCAATTGCAGTGATGCCATTTTTTTTCTTCTGAATTTTATATAGCGAGTTAATGACCCAAAGGTATCTGATATCAGAGAGCTTTACATGAGCACCAGTAACGTTACACAAGTACACATTCATTTCTGTTAGGCACGGGGAGATTAAGTGATTGGCCCAAATTCACAGGATATTGAGCATTTTTGCCGAGACTCATACCTGGTTCCCCTAGATTTCAGATCGACCACCCTAGCCATTAGGCCACATTCTCGTCCCAATTGTTTTTCGAAGCTACACAGGAGCATGACAAAGCTCTCATGCAAGCAAGTCAGTTGCTCACTGATGCTAGTTTAACTTTGAGTGCAAATAAATGTGAGCTCCAGAAGACAAAGTTAAAATTATTTGGCCATATCTTTCCTGATGGGGTATGACACCTAATTCCGCTAAAGGACAATCGCCGTCAACTGCGAGTCTCCCACAAAATGTTTCCATGCCTTGGCATGGCCAGTTATTGGTCTAGATACATACAAACATGTTTTGTTTCTTTTCTTTGGCAACATGAATGCGAGCATAGCTTCTGGAAAATCAAGAAAGCTATTGAAATGCCATATTTTGATCCAAAGCCTCATAATGAAGTTGTTGTTGATGCTAGCCCGGTCAGGTTGCCCGCCATCCTTGCACAGCACAGAAAACCCCTAAACTCTCAAATACATATTGTGATGTATGCCAGCCGAAGTTTGTCCCAAACACATGCTTATTCACAACCGGGGGAATAAAGCTTAGTAGTGGTGAGGGCTTGTGAATATTTCCACATATTCCTGTATGGGAAGCCTTTCACGTTTGTGACCGATCATCAAGCATTGTTGACTATCTTTGGAAATCCAGCAGCAAAAATGCCTCCCGGCATTGAACGTTTGGGTCTGCGATTGCAAGAGTACAACTACACCATCGCGCATCCAGGGAAAGAGCAGAACCATCCTGACTACTTCTCAGGAGTGCCTCTACAATGCATTGACATGCATTCTAAGATGGCTAAAGCTTACATAAATTTCATAGCGAAATCAAACGCTCCAGCTGCCATGTCGTTGGAACAAATTGTCACTGCAACAAGTCGGAGAGTGACATGCTGAAACTGAAGACAATATTACACATCAATCCTGGTATCAGCACCCTTGACCTCTAACCAGTGACAGTGAATATCAAAAGTTTAAGAATGTCAATGATGAACTGTCCATTACTCAGAAAGGTATTATTCTAAGAGGATCAATAATTGTCATTCCCGAGAGTCTGCGACATCAGATAATTGAAGTTGCTCATGATTGACATTGTGGAATTGTTGCCGCCAAACGAGCTCTCCGAGACTGAGTTTGGTTTCAACATCTCGACAAAAGAGTTGAAAGAGAACCAAAGGCCTGTCATCCATGCAACTACCTGTCATCAAAAACCACTCAATACCCATTTAACATGCCAGAGTGGCCAATGCATGTATGAAAATGAATTGCAGTGGACTTCTTCGGTCTTCTTGACAACGTGCATCCCCTGATGGTGATCGTTGATGAATATTAGCTTTTTACAGTAATCAAAGATATCTCATCTATCACTCAACAAAATTTCTTTGAGAGATTAGAAAGCATGTTCGTGTTCTGGGGTGTTCCTGCAATTATAAAGTCTGACAAGTGCCCACATTTCAACAGCCGAAAATTCAAAGACTTTCTTAGTCATCTTAAAGTGAAAAATCAGAAGACTCCCCCTCCTTGGCCAATGGCCTTGTCAAATATTTCAAGTGCACTCTAAAAAAAGCTGCCCACCTTGCTGTACTAGAAAAGCTCAAACTGAAAGCTCTCTTAATTTCCACAATTTAAGGTTACCGCTCGACTCCTCACTCGATCAGAGGTGAAACCCCTGTAACCTTTATGTTTGGGAGCGCCATGATTACCAAGTTCCCTCAATGGACAAACAGAGAAGCAAATACTGAGGAACAAACACGCTTGAAATACTTGGACTGTAAGAGGAAAATGAAAACCTACAGAGACAAGCATGGACATGCACAAGATGTCCCCTTTAACTAAAGGAGAGCGAGTTTATGTTCATCAGCATAGAAAATGAAAGACTGATTCGCCTTTCGATGCTGAGCCAATTCATGTTGTTACCAGCAAAGGACACATGGTGACTGCCCATCATCTAGGGTAGTCCATTGCGTGATATTCTTCGCATTTCAGATGTGTGGCTCATCGCTCATCAGGCACTGATGTCATTGTACAGACTGGAGTAGTGGAAGGTAAAGGTTTGCTCTGTGATTATCCTAACAGGTATGGAATGAAAAAAATGTATAATGTATGAGGTGGATAGACTCTCCTCGATAACCTAGTGCCCTCAGAAAACCTCCTTTCCGCGCAGCGTCTGGTAGAGGGTAGGAGCGACGGCCGATCAGAAAGGGAGAAAACTTGCTTCCTGGTAAATTTCGCCATGACGCTGCCGATGGGACCCTAACCTAGGATCTTTGGGGTTGGGTTGAGGTACGAACAAGGATCGTACCACATAGCGATAAGACGCTCCGAAACCTTAAAGAAGAAAGGTAGAGTAGGTTCACGGGCAATAGGCCTGGGACCTGCCTTTGTAAACCCAACTTTTGGTTTGAATTGATATTGTTTGGTCCTGAAGAAGCGCGACTGGATCCCTTAGGGACCTTCTGCTGCACGAAACATGTCGACCCGATAACAACTGTTTTCCAAATTGCACCTTATTTCACTTACCCTGAGAGGAGCGTCTAGTTTCACAGGCGCCACCCTATTATTTGGTTCAATAGAGGGATACTCCAGGGTCCACCCTTTTTTTAATTGACCATCCAGATCCCCGAATAAATTGATTTATGGGTCTAGCTTGGTCTTTTTAATTAGCACTCACTCACTATAAACACAGCATTTTTTTACCAGGCCCTCAGACCCGCATGCACAACTGCGGCATCTCCACCAAAAGAACTCCGCAAAAGAGTCCCCTTGGGAGGCCCGTGAGGGACTGCAGCGCCACCGACACGAGGAGCAACGCCCAATGATGATTTAGGGCGCTCGGACGGTTTTCTGAGGGCACTAGGTTATCGAGGAGAGTCTATCCACCTCATACATTATACATTTTTTCATTCCATACCTGTTAGGATAATCACAGAGCAAACCTTTACCTTCCACTACTCCTGATAGTATCTTCCTCTTCCTCCACATAACAGAGCGAACCAGATTCTGGTTGACTCCCCTTGAGGAACTGATGCCCCCACCTTGTGTTTTATTGTTAGTCTTGGGAGCAAGGGCACTGGACCTAATTTCTTTTCTTAATTGAGCTCCCCATCCCTCTTCTTTTTGTGTGTTTACATTGTACAGACTGGGTCTGAAAATATTTGTGAAGAACCCCTGACTGCTGCTGTTTCTTCATTACCAATGCCAGTTATGGACATTTTTACTGCCTGTCCCCTGTTTTTGAAGACACAGTCAGGACGTGTGCTCTAAGCACCATGAAGACTCATTGAAGAGCTCTAATTGTATATATTTTTTTAAAATATTTTTTTATTTAACAAACGGGGACATGTAGTGCCTCTTGAGTTTGTAATGACTGAGCTTTTATGGCTCCTGATGAACTCCATAGAACTGTGACCTAAGTGTTAGAGCATAGTGAATTGCATGCATGTTTAGAATGTTGAGTTCTTAGTTACACACAGAAGAATAAAGACTGTTATACTAAACTCTGTGTATTGGTGTTGTCATTGATGAGTACCCGAGTTGGGGAGAACGCTACAAATTTGATCGGACAGGAGGTTCTATAAAGAATTGGTAGGACAGAGTTCCAGAGTCTTGTTACCCTGCCAAAGAATGCCTGCTTCAAGCAGTGTTCTTGCCTTGAAACTCAGTTTCAAGCAGAGTGAACACAGCATTCCTTCATCTTCCAGAGACTTTCAGTTTTCCAACCAGGTCGGAGGGAGGGTCGCTGTGGAGAATTTTATAGAAATAGAGGTAACGGAAGCTACATGTGGATTTCCTATAGGCATAATGTGGAATTCAACAATTCAAAATCTTTGTCTGGTAGTAGTGATCTATACAAAATTTAAACAGGTTTGCTATAACTGTAACATAAATAACATCTGTAAAATAGTTAACGTAAAGCGGGTCAAACATTAAAACATTCCCTTTCATTAAGTGCCATTCAGTCACAATGTTTTAATGATAAATGTAAATCGTACATAAAGTGATGACACGACCAGCTTCCTGGAAGAAAGTTAAACAATGTCTAAGGCAATTTCTGAACCAGAACACTCGTCCTTGTCTTTCGCCTTCGCCTCAGGCGTAAACAGCAAAGACTGTGACATGGGTCAAAGGCAACTTGATTGTACATTGTACGAGACGCTCTGTTTCTTGCGTTCATTAGAAACAAGCATCGATTCTCTCTGAATATACATGCATGCTGTGATGTTCAATCGACAGGCCCTATTTTCATTTCCTGTCAAACTGTGCAGGCATTATTGGCAGGTTTCTGGCAGCTATTGCTTTTAGAATGTGATACCCTACGCCTATCTCTCTCTCTGAATACATGCTTTAGAACAGTATTTGTAAGACGACATGCATACGAAAAATCTATTTGTTAGCAAACACGTGGAAAAGATGGCTGTTGAGTCAAGATTCACACATTTTGTTATTGCTCTAGCTCTAAATTCATTGAGCACATTTTATAACAAATCATTTTGATGCAAGTCACAAGAATGCACCCTCTTTTTTCCAGCAGAATGAATAAGTATTTTGCTCTGCGTTCAATGTCACTTAGATTAGCTGTCTCCATAACAACTGTAAAAGAGTGACTATTTCAAGCCTAATGTGTTTTTCTTGCTTTGAGAAGGATTATTCTGTTTTTTCCAAAGGGAATATTGTTTGTCCTCTCCCTAGCTTGCGCATCACGATCCTTGAACCAGATAAGAGATTATAATTCGTGCACAAATCGTGGGACTTTGCTTCCAAGATTTGGACATTTGCAAATTTCGCACCCCAGATGCACTATTGTGTAAAACTCAGAATCATATGCAAATTGAGGGCCCACTTAATTTGAACACCATCCTAATGATGGAGCACAATGGTGTTTTGTAATTTGTAAGGGTGCATCATAATCACGGATAGTCCTCATCTGCATATATTCTCATGTTGTATTTTCATTTGACCATTAGAAGGTGTTCAGTAATAACGTGGGAAAGTGTAAGAGGTAGGAAAAGTTTTATGCGATGTAAAGACAAAACGTAGCATTTATGTAAGGATATTGTATTTCATAGTATTTGATATTATTTTCCTAACGAAATTGCTTATATGGGATGTTATGTGTATGATTTAAATGTGCACCATATTAAAGTTGCAAATAAACGTGACTTAATTGCATTTAACGTGTAGACTTTCATAAGTTGACATGAACTTGTTGTGCTTTTGTAATGTAATGAGATATAAAGGCCTAAATGAAATGTTCACTTACGTGTATTTGAGAGGCCTACGTGTTTCACTCTTATGTTGACCAATTTCTGTAGGCCTGAAATGTAGATAGAATAACGTCTTTTGTTTAGGAGAGTTAGGCGCGGGAGGATGCAATACGTTTTGCTGAAGAAAGCTGATAATTTGGAGCCGGAGTTCTTTCTCATTGAGGGAGGCCTGGGAATCAAGGTCATCATGCCAGGAGCTGGGAGCACCGACACCGCAGGCAAAATCACCTATGGGAAGCGTCCAGCGAGATAAGGTGATTTGTGGGCGTATTTTATGTTTTTGTGTTTTTTATTAGGGATAGTGTTCTGAGGTGGTGTCAGGAAGAGGGTGAGGAGATTGAAGGAGATAGAAGGAGCATCTTAAAATGAGCGCTGTAGCTTTGGCTACTTGACTCATACAACATGAGTGTACTTCTTAGGAAGTCTTCACATGCTGTCACTTTTTTCCTGATCTTGCCTGGGAAATGTTAAGTAGAGATGTCATGATAGTGGTAGTGTAGGGATAGACTAATGTTTTTTATTCATGCTCTGCAGATGAAGACCAAACTTGACGTGGGGGCAGTTATTTCCTTTGTTCTGCTTCTGGAGATTGTCATTCTGTTCATGATTTATCGCATAAAGTTATCCCGTAGGTTTTGGTTTGTATTAGTTCCCATGTATTTCTACAAACTCATAAAGAGGTGTTTGTATATCCAGTTGTTTTTGGCCTTGTCATAAACCCCACTAACGTGGAGACTGGAGTCTGTGATTCTTTAGAAATGCAAAAACCACAGTTGAAGGACAGAATGCAGAACAATGTCAAACATTCACCCCAGTACAGAGATCTGGGCCCAAATCCATCGTTTTTTTGCACTCCACATCACCCCAGTTTAGACATGGCCATATGCAAATCAGTCTGACCCTGTGCCTCATGGGAACAGTCCAGCCCGAACTGCCAAGCCATGCCTTCCCTGGATGGAAACAAGCTTCCGAGGACCGGTTTCTGGCATTCCAGCCATCTTCAGCCCGGCTTGCTTGAATCCAGTAGTGTGGAGAGCATGAGACTCACGTCTGGGCATATCCATCCCAATCGGGGTGACAAATGCAAAAACCGCAGTTGATGGACAGAATGCAGAACAATGTCAAACATTCACCCCAGTACAGAGATCTGGGCCCAAATCCATCGTTTTTTTGCACTCCACACCACCCCAGTTCAGACATGGCCATATGCAAATCAGTCTGACCCTGTGCCTCATGGGAACAGTCCAGCCCGAACTGCCAAGCCATGCCTTCCCTGGACGGAAACAAGCTTCCAAGGACCGGTTTCTGGCATTCCAGCCATCTTCAGCCCGGCTTGCTTGAATCCAGTGGTGTGGAGAGCATGGGACTCACGTCTGAACATACCCATCCCACTCGGGGTGACAAATGCAAAAACCACAGTTGATGGACAGAATGCAGAACAATGTCAAACATTCACCCCAGTACAGAGATCTGGGCCCAAATCCATCTTTTTTTGCACTCCACACCACCCCAGTTCAGAAATGGCCATATGCAAATCAGTCTGATCCTGTGCCTCATGGGAACAGTCCAGCCCGAACTGCCAAGCCATGCCTTCCCTGGACCGAAACAAGCTTCCGAGGACCGGTTTCTGGCATTCCAGCCGTCTTCAGCCCGGCTTGCTTGAATCCAGTGGTGTGGAGAGCATGGGACTCACATCTGAGCATACCCATCCCACTCGGGGTGACAAATGCAAAAACCACAGTTGCTGGACAGAATGCAGAACAATGTCAAACATTCATCCCAGTACAGATATCTGGGCCCAAATCCATCGTTTTTTGCACTCCACACCACCCCAGTTCAGACATGGCCATATGCAAATCAGTCTGACCCTGTGCCTCATGGGAACAGTCCAGTCCGAACTGCCAAGCCATGCCTTCCCTGGACCGGAAACAAGCTTCCGAGGACCGGTTTCTGCCATTCCAGCCGTCTTCAGCCCGGCTTGCTTGAATCCAGTGGTGTGGACAGCATGGGACTCACGTCTGAGCATACCCATCCCACTCAGGGTGACAAATGCAAAAACCACAGTTGATGGACAGAATGCAGAACACTGTCAAACATTCACTCCAGTACAGAGATCTGGGCCCAAATCCATCGTTTTTTTGCACTCCACACCACCCCAGTTCAGACATGGCCATATGCAAATCAGTCTGACCCTGTGTCTCATGGGAACAGTCCAGCCCGAACTGCCAAGCCATGCCTTCCCTGGACCGGAAACAAGCTTCTGAGGACCGGTTTCTGGCATTCCAGCCGTCTTCAGCCCGGCTTGCTTGAATCCAGTGGTGTGGAGAGCATGGGACTCACGTCTGAACATACCCATCCCACTCGGGGTGACAAATGCAAAAACTACAGTTGATGGACAGAATGCAGAACAATGTCAAACATTCACCCCAGTACAGAGATCTCTTTGATTCTCAGTGATTCTTTAGAGTCATAGTTCTTATAAGTTGTGATCTTGTTTTTTTTTTTTTTTTTTTTTAAACCTTTATTTGGAGACAAACAGGTTCAAGGGGAGTGTACATACAAAACAGACAGTCACATATGGCCATTACAGTGGCACGTCAGTGCCAAGGAAAAAAAAACAAAAAAAAACAGTAGATACAAGGAAGTACAGGGCAGGGCACCAGGCAATACAAGGAGCAATAGCGAAATGTACAGTAGAGGTTAGAATACTATGATCCAGCATGGGCAGGCGAGACAATAAGACAATGCAGTATGAACACATTACAGTAGCGGAGAGTACATGAGACAGAGGCGACTCAAATATAAGGAACATAGGAAATAAAGGTGCCGCACAGGGATACAGTCTGAATTACCAGTAATACACCAGTCGTAAGGGAGACTACAACCCCCCAGTATCTCGCAGGAAAAGGAGACAGTCAGACCCTCCCCCGATATCGGAAGAAAAGCAGGCGTTGTGTAAAATCCCAGCCTATCATGTTGTTATCAACCTATCCCTTCGCGGTCCCCAGGTTCAGAATCAGAGTCCAGCGCAGCCCTAGCTAGGAGGTACACCTGGAGCGGACTCCAAAAGTCCTTTGGTCTGCATCGAACAGGCATCAAGTCAGAATAGATATTGTATTGATCCTGACAGTATATGAGGTCAGTCACCCAGTCCTGAAAGCGCGGCACCCTACCACGACCCCAGCAACAAGCCACCCTACGCCTAGCCAGCAGCAGGGCCACGTCAACAAATCTACGGTGAGAGGCAGGTACGTTCTTAGAGAAGCCAAGTAACATCACTAAGGGGTCAAACGCCACCCCATCCTCCGCCATAACCTGCAGAGCGTCATGAACCTGAGTCCAGTACTCCAATACCCCCGCACAGCTCCAAGCCAAATGCAAAAAGTCAGCGCCTTCCGCCCGACACCTAGCACACCTGTCATCCTCCGCCAAATGGAACCGTAGTTTCCTCGCCGGGGTATAATAGTACCTCTGAACAAACTTGTAATGGATGATTTTAAGGCGACAACTAGAAGAAACATTGGCCGTGAGCCCGCAACAGTATGTCCACTGCTCGTCTGTAATAGGAGCACCCAATTCGGCACCCCACTGCTCGCGCACCCGATTGGCCGGGACCGATCGCTGTCGGCGAATAGCCCCGTATAATTTCGACACCAGGTGTCGCCCATCTGAAACCAACAGCACGTGGAGGGGAAGGGTAACCCCAGGCTCGGAAGGGTAGTCCGGTAGCAGAGCACGCATGCCCTGCCGCAGGCGGACAAAGTAGAACAGGTCTAGAGGGGAGCAAGCAGCCGCACCGAAGAAGTGAGCCTGCGTACGGAAGGTACCTTCATGAAACAAGTCGCCCCACGTGAGGATACCCAGCCGCTTGCACATTCGCTGAAACCCCGTTTCCAACAACAGCGACAAATCCGGATGATAAGCCAGAGGCAAGGCCGGCGAGTAGAGAAAGGAAACACCTAGCAAGTGAGCCACCCGCTTCCAAGCATCCACCGTGCACGTCACCATCGTGCGAGGCGTTTCCACATCGGACACCTTGCCCAAAACCATCCCCTCAAGTGGGAGCGGGTGGGCGACCCAATGCTCAGCAGCAATCTGGGGCATGAACGGCGTGGGGCGCATCCAGTGATAAGCATAATGCGCCTGAGCGCTGAGATAATAAAGTTCAAAATCAGGGACGTCGAATCTGCCATCAGCATAGGGCAACGTAAGGGTGGCCCAGGCCACCCGTGGCTGCTTGCCCCCCCAGAACAACCGCAGGAGCTCGGAGC
This sequence comes from Lissotriton vulgaris, assembly GCF_964263255.1. Taxonomy (NCBI): domain Eukaryota; kingdom Metazoa; phylum Chordata; class Amphibia; order Caudata; family Salamandridae; genus Lissotriton; species Lissotriton vulgaris. The sequence continues at coordinate 671,029 of NW_028241507.1, read as the reverse complement.
GGAGTCTACGAAAGAAATAAGCACCAGGATGATATGGGAGGTTTTGAAAGAGATAAAGAAAGCGGGGCAGAACGACCATCTTGATAAGAGACGCCCTACCGGCCATGGAGAGAGGCAAAGACATCCACCTGGTGACATAATCCGCCAGTTTAGTAATGGCCACACCATAGTTAAGCCGAACCGCGTCTTCCCTGTCCAAGGATATGACAATACCGAGATATCGCAGCTCCGAGTCACACCATTCCAGAGGGTAGTCAAGGGGAAACCTGGCCACCGCAGCAGTGAGGGGGAAGAATTGAGATTTCCGCCAGTTGATATGAACCCCGGAGACACCTCCAAAAGCGACCAGCTCCCGCAGGAGCGAATTAAGGTTGTTCTCAGGGTCCTTGACATAGAGTGTGACATCATCGGCGTATAAAGAAATGCCCACCTGTCGCTGAAGACAATTAAAGGCGCTCTGCTGATGAAACTGACGAATCCTACAGGCTAGCGGCTCAATGGCGATAGCAAACAAGAGGGGTGAGAGGGGGCAACCCTGTCGGGTCCCTCTCGTGAGAGGGAACGAGGGGGATAGCACCCCATTCACTACTACCCTCGCCATCGGATCAGTATATAAAAGCTTAACCCAAGAGATGAAAATCCTGGGGAAGCCCATCCGACAAAGAACATCAATAAGGTAGCCCCACTCAACAGAGTCAAACGCCTTAGTGGCATCAAGAAAGATAGCGGCAACCGGACAGTGGGATCAATGGTCGACACAAGCGAAAACAAAGTGCGGAGATTGTGAGAGGTAGCACGGCCGGGCACAAAGCCCGACTGATCAGGCAACACGAGAACAGGCATGAGTTCGGCTAGTCTCACCGCCAAGACCTTCGCGAGAATTTTAACATCGCAGTTGAGCAATGAGAGGGGCCTGTAGGAGCCCACATCCAGCGGATCCTTGCCTGGCTTGAGCAGCGACGTTATGGCGACCTCCCGCATGGAGCCCGGTAGACGTCCCTCCTCCAGAGACTCCTCAAACACCTCACGGAGCACAGGGGCCATGGTGTCCACATAACACTTGTAAAATTCCGCAGGAAGGCCATCCAGCCCGGCGGCCTTCCCATTAGAAAGAGACATGATGGCATTCCTGACCTCCTCAACCTCTAGGGGCCTGCCTAAGAACTCCCGATGACCATCCGATAACCAACAGAGCGCCAACTCATCGAGGAAGCCGCCGTATCGAGTCTCTCCCGTCTGCTGTGTCGTGTAAAGGTGTGCATAGTGATCAATAAAAGTGCGCTGAATCTCCGAAGTGTCTCGACAGCGAGTGCCATCCGGAGTCACCAATTCCAGCACGTCCGACCCATGCCTTGGATGCCTAGTAAGGGCAGCAAGGACCTTACCGGGCCGTTCCCCCTCGCAGTATCACCTCGACGTCCAGTACTTCTCCCTATGCTTAGCCTCTCGAGCAGCCTCCTCCTCATACTCGGAGAGCTTAGTGCGGAACTGTGACAGAAGAGCGGGGTCCGAATCAACCTGCATCCTGCGCTCCAAGTCTCGCAAATCAGCCTCCAATCTCTCGAGGGTCCGAACAATCAGACGGAGTACTCCACAACTTTTAGAAATAGTGACACCCCGGATCGTAACCTTGAATGCCTCCCAAATGACCTCAACGCTGTCCACAGAGCCCTTGTTCCTAGGGAAGAACGCCTCCACCTCCACCCCGAGTTCCTCCTTGAACACCGGGTCAAGCAAAGCAGTCGGAAACAAACGCCAAGGTGGGCGCGGCCTATGCAGCCCGGGGACGGATAAAACAACCTTCACCGGACAGTGATCAGAATACGTCCGAGCCAGATGCGTAGCCTCCCTTAGGCCAGCCATCAACCCTCTAGAGAGAAACACATAGTCCAGTCTCGCCCATGAGCGAGCATGTGTGGTGTAATGAGTGCCCTCCTTGGTGGCAGGGTGGGTGTACCTCCAGCTGTCAACCATCCCAGCCTCCTCCACTATCCCCCGCAACACTTCTCTAGCGTGTACATTGTACTGAGGGCTATCCTCCGATCTATCCAACTGGGCCTGAAATGCAAAATTAAAGTCACCCCCCCACACAATGTGAGTAGCATCCACAGCAAGGACATGACCCCATAGAGTGACAAAAAAGATTGGCGTATCAACATTAGGAGCATAGCAATTAACAAACAGTACAGTGTTCTGCCCAAGCCGACCCCACAGCAGCACATAGCGCCCCTCAGGGTCCCCCACAGATCCAAGTTCCTGAAATGCGAGCGACCTTTTTACAAGGATGACAACCCCACGAGCATAAGAAGAATAGGAAGCAAACCCCCTGGCCGCAGCCCACCTCTCACCAAAAGTGGGGGAGGGAGCGGGGCGCAGATGCGTCTCCTGGAGAAAAGCAACATGAATTGCATGCCTGTCCAAATACTGGATCACACTACGACACTTCCTGGCATCATTAAGGCCCCGTACATTCCAGGACAAAATCGAGATCTGGTCTACAACGGCAGTCGACATCACACAGATTCAGGGTCCCACGGGACCCAATAGACAAATATAGGGCATCCAACTACCAGCAACAGCCAGCAATAGGTCCACACCCCAGGGCACGGACAGGCCCCCACATGCACTCCACACATTTCCCAGTCATCTCCGAAACAACCAAACAATAACACAACAACTCCCCCCCAACCAACCCATCCATGCAGCAAGCACTCAGGACAGACTGCGCGCAGCACGCCGCCAAGCCATCCCACACGGCCCACAACTCGCACACATGCTACGCTTGCAGAGTGCGCACCGTCACGTGGCAGCCTAAAATGGCGGCCGCTGCACTCGGGCCCAAAATGGACGGGAACACGGTCCCCAGGACCAGTCCCGCCAGATAGAAAAGTGGAACAGCCTGGATAGCGGGCGCCACAACATTTCCGTGCACTCAAACAACAGCAGCAGCCCCCATAGCGAACCAGAAGTCCCGGTCAAACAGACATGGACAGCTTCATTCCCACCCCATCCACCCACCTGACACCACCCCAACTATCAGGCCACGCATACCCCCCCCCCCCCCCCCCCCGGTCCCCAACACACATCCAGTCAACCAACAGAGGACTAGAATCCAAACCAAAGGTAAACATGGGGCACACCCTCCGGGGAACCTTCCAGAGGTGCACGACGCCACTCCCTCACGCCACGCCAGTGTCCGCGCCAACAAGTATCAGGCGGCCCCAGGCACAGCGCGGGGGGGTGGGTGCCCAGAGCGCAACACCAAAGATCACCATCCTGCGGTGCCATACCGACCCCTCAAAAATAAGTAGCAAAACGCACTCATTCAACACAACACAGACATGACCCACGCATCAGCAAAAAAAACAACGACGGACGATAGCTAGGCCGCAAATACGGAGAAGGAAGACAGCAGGACTCAATACAAAAGATACACGTCCACAGTACTCCAAAAAATGGAAAGAAGATAGACAAGGTCCAAAGTCACCAGAATCAGGCGACCTCCTCCTCAGCCGCCGAATGTTCACCCTCCGGATCTTGATCGTCACCCCGATCCGCAGCAGCTCGCTCGCGCTGGAGGCGCTTCGCAAAGTCCTCAGCATGCTGTGGGTTGGTGAAGAAATGTTGTTTAGCCTGATGCGTCACTCTAAGTTTAGCCGGATAAAGCAAGGCGTAGTCCACTTGGAGGTCTCGAAGCTTCCTTTTCACCCCAAGAACTTCCGACGCTGGTCCTGCACCATCGGCGTGAAGTCGGGGTACATGGTGAAAGACACCCCTTCGAAGGAGAGAGCCCTGTTAGTGCGAGCAGCCTGAAGAGCAGCGTCTCGATCACGATAATTCAAAAGGCGCGCTATGATGGGACGCGGTGCAGCCCCAGAGGCCGGGCGAGGTCCCAAAGTCCGATGCGCTCTCTCAACAATGAACTGGGACGAGAAAACTTCCGTCCCAATGGCGCCCACCAGTAGCCTCTCCACATAAGTCTCCATTTTGCCCACATTCGCGGACTCCGGGACACCTACAATGCGCACGTTGTTGCGCCTACTCCTCGCTTCCAACTCTTCGTTCTTAGCGGCAATGACACGCAAGATATTGTCCATTCTCGCCATTTGGGTGGTATGGGTGGCCGCCGTGTCATCATGGTCCGAAATGCGCTGTTCGGCCGCTGTCAAGCGCTCCTCATGCACGTCCAATTTCTGGACGACCGCATCCATGTGCGACGATATCTTGTCCACTTTGTCCACTATAGTGGCGAACCCCTGTCTCATCTCCTGCATCATTTGGGCAAAGTCCGGTGGTGGTGGGTGCGGGACACTCTCAGCGACATTCGGGGGGGGGGACCGCGAAGTCCCAGCTTCCTGGAGCAAACGCGTCCCACGCATAGCCCCTCCAGAGTCAAAGGACAATTTGGACTGTTTAGTGTCCGGCTTCCCCATATCGGTGGTGCAGTGGGGGATCGAGGCAAATAGGAGTCAGGATAGAGGTCGGACAAGGGACCCGGCCAAGTAGAAAGCAGCTCGAATCGTGGGGGCACGAGCAGGCCAGCACGCCCCGCCACTCCCAACGACGAGAAATGGCCGTCTTCACCTCCAGCCCAAGGGGGCAAACTCTCAGAATCAAAGTAGAAGATCCGTTGCGACTCCGTAAGCAATGGTATCTGGGCAGGCAGATGGGATAGCCGAAAGATAAGTCCGACAACAAGGAAGAGCCAAGCGTCTCGCCCGACCAGCGAACAGGCCTGGCGGAGAAGGGCGGAGCTAGGCCTACACCCCACGTGCAGAGCCCCGGACTGGCATGAACAGTGATGCCGGGCAAGAGGGCATCAGACCTCCAGAGCGCGAGTCGGAGAAACTTGGGATCCACATAACTTCGGCCAGCAACCTTCGAATGGCTCAGGAGTTGGACCGTGGGTGGACAGCCGATATCCCAACCGATCCGTGGGGTCAGTTCAGGGCGCAGCGATGGTAATCAGGATACCTAGGCGGATAATAGCTCCGGGCAGCGGGAGCCTCACGATAGTGCGGCCATTCCGCAGTGCGCCCTCTAGCGCCCCCCATAAGTTGTGATCTTGTCCAAAATGAAATGTTTTTCTCCTTTACGCTTCTCAGCAGGCAATAAAGGTCCGTCGGGCGAGAGGGTCATGATAAACTTGGTAGAGAGGAACTCAGCCCTTTCATTCAAATACAAATAAACTGGTTCACAATTTGCATCCGCATTTTGCAGCCCCAATATGTTGGCAATTGTGAATCTCCGCATAACTCGAGTCACCAAAATTGTAAATATCTTTGGAGATTTCTATTTGCAATGGAATAGTAGTACTTTGTATCAGCAGGGAAAAGTACACTGTATGGTATGGCAAGTGGACCACTTCCATAAATGTTCCAGCAATATGGACATCTGGATGCCGGGTAATGATCTTTGCTTATTGTGGAACAAGCTTAGTGGCTGAGGCCTTGGAACGGGGGTGTTTGGGAGGGGGGTGAAACAAAAGAAAAAATAAACATACCTTCTTCACTTCCGCCACACACCACTCCTCCGTCCTCATGCTGCTGGCAGTACCGGAACCACCCAGGCTCCCAGACTCTCCCAGCCAATCACGTCACTGTATGAGCAGCAATGTGATTGGTCTGAGTGACCAGTTTGGATGCTGAGGCAGTACCTGGGAGGCTGGACATATTCTCCACCAGGCTGTTCAACACAGCCAAGTGGAGAACATGCTAAGGCACATGACGTTTTGGCTGGCCCAAGAGGGCCGATACAATCCGTCACGCACACTTAGGGAGTGCAAACCACTCCTGCTCCCTCTGACGGTGAGGAGTCCAGCCCTGCCCACACCTAACATGGCTTTCAGTGGCACAGAAAAATAAAATGATAATAACTTCTTGTTATTATATATTTTTTTCTTTTGAACTGCTCAACAAGCAGTGGGTCGACGCTCCTCCACCTTAAGGGAGAAACAGCCATCGAATACTGATCTTGAATATGCGCCATGACCTAGGCTAGTCTTATCGTAATGCTGTCTTGTTGGACCAGCAAGGGTGCAGAGCGTGCTACCCTTGTGATGGTAGAGTGCTACTGCCCTTACCCAGAATTAAGTGACACAAGCACGGTTGTGGCAGCATACCCATTCTGCGCTCAGTAGTAGTCAGTAGTATGAGCAGGCTGTGTCAAGGAGGGTTGTCAACTAGCCCCCTCATGTAAAGTTCTGTGGCTGTGTGCTTAACTCACCCTTGCCCTGTATTGATTGTGTGTAGCTCAAGACATTGTGTAAAGTTTGCATATACGTGCTGTGATACATGAGTGTACCTGTGTGTAGAGGCCTGTGGATTTCATTTTGGAAATACACGGTCTTGAGGGATTAGTGGAGGTGAGACTACAATCCCCAAACAGGAGCTGTGGATTTCTGATATTCCCGAGAGCTGGGATAGGGACATTCACACTGGAGGAAGGAAGCAGAGCATCCTCTGTGCACATCAAACACTAGTTTAATTTTTGGAAGTGTTTACTGATCAGTAAGCTGATTGTTGGGGTGTCATCCAGTGGACCAAGGAATTTTGATAGAGAGGAAGGCTCAGGTCTTTGAACCTTTATGAGACATAAAGCCAGACAGAAAAGACTACTGGGGACTTGCATGAGCGTACTGCGGGTAAAGTTAAATCTTAAGGCCAAAATCAGGTTTTGTTGCGTGGAAACTAGAGTGATCCTCATCTTGAAGTCATCTCCATTATCTAATGGGGATTAACGAGCCTCACTAGACATGGAAGGAGGGCATCAGGGAACGCGCCCAATATAACTGTAATGCACCAACATGTAGAGACTGTGGATAATATTTAGCATTTTGCCTCTATTCTTTTTGTGCGCACATTAAAATTGTCCCTTTTTCGAAAAACAAAAACTTGTCTGGACAATGATCTAATTAATGTTGTTATGTTTACTTGGAGTCTTGAGCCTGTGTATGCCTCACACCTTCCTCCCTCCTGAAGAACCTTGGACTGCTTGACCCGTGCTACCATTGAGAGTCAATTGCTAAAAAAGGTACGGTTTGGTTAGGAATGGCTTGAGAGTTTTAAGGTCTCTTGTAAGGCATAGGACTTGAACAAGATGTTTAGGGCAGAAACTCTTTCAGTTGATGGTGACAGAGAGTCAAGGAGGAGCTCTCTGTTCCAATTAGGACATTTCTGTCAAATCCTAAAGAGAGGATTCCATAGAAGCTTGCAGTGTTGGCTAACAAGAGGTTAGCTAACAGGGTGCAAAAGGGGCTAGAGTAGCATGGTTTTAAGCCAAAGGGGGCAAGGAAACCTCCACAGACTTGTTCCAGACTTGAGAGTACAGGTCATCATTATTCCCAAGGAGGGTCCAGACGAAATGGAAAGAATAATGAAGTGTCCGATAAGGAGAACCATGAAGGGGGAGGACAAGAAACTTTTTCAAATGTAGTGATGTGTTATAAATTTCAGCAAGTGGGATACTATAGAAGGGGCTGTCAGGTAAAAGGCATTATACATGCAGTACTCATGATAGCTAGCCTGTTACATGAGGTTGAGGGACCTGGGAAAGCCCTATTGTGCCTAACATAGTCATCAAGGACATTTGGGAAGGGATCCAGATGCTCTGAAGCACATTCATCCTAACATGATGGGGTTTGCACAGGAAGTCAATATCAGTGGGAGGCAGGTACCTGCCCTAAAGGAGACTGAAGCTTTAAGGATTATGGTTGGAAGGAAGTATCTCAAGCCCAAGCAAATTCTTCCTGGTACTGAGGATGCATGTTTGGTAGCCGATGATGAAAGCATGTAGCAGTTGCTTACATGAGTTGGGGTAGAATTCAAAGTCAAAGCAGCCATTGCAAATCTCTTGGGCAATTATTCGATTGCCTCATACTTGGGACAGGACCAGAAGCCTATATGGCTTGGATAGAGGCCGCTATGTGACCAGAGCACAGGCTGCATGGCAGTCTCAAAAAGAGACTGGGACCATTCCAGATTTGCAGGGACCTGGGAGGATGGCCTACTGTATATTGAGCCAGCAAATCCTGAAACCTGACCCAGATACTAGCACGAAGTTAGTGGCTCCATTGGTACACAGGAGTTTCCTACTGTCACTGGACCATGAACTGCTGTTTGCAAGACACCCCAGTGTTAGAAACGCTCAGGATCACTTGAACACTCTGTTCTACTGGTCAGGAATACACAGAGACACAAGTGGTTCTGTAGAAACTACCCTTCTTAACAAGTAAGTGGTAAGTAAAGAAGAAGTGCTACTGTTAATCCATTTACTAGTTGTGGGTGTTCCATTTAAGCAGGGGGAATAGATATTTGTAGATCCATTTTACATCCAAAAGCCAGGCAATAAGTTTACCTTAGTTGTGGCAGATCATGCCACCTGGTATGCAAGGCCGTATCTCTGAGGAGCATGACTGCAAAGCTGGTAGCAAGAGCTCTACTGAGGATCTTTTCTAGGGTCAGATTCCCAAGGACGATAATCTCAGACGAAGGAACAACTTTATCTCTTCATACATGAGATGGATGTGGGGCCTACTTTTCCATGGTGTACCATGCACAACCCGGGATTGGTGGTGCAGTTCAACAAGACACTCAAGAGCATGAAGGGAACTTTGCCAGAGAAGTGGGATCTTCTCCTGTCCTGTGTCTTGTTCGCCTATAAAGAGAATCCACAGAAGAGGTTAGGGTTCAGTCCCTTAGAAGTTCTATAAGGATACCCAGTGAGGGGTTCACTCGCTCTAGTCAGAGAAGGGTAGTAAGGAACGTCAGAGACATCCCAAAAGTGTATGGTGAAATATGTGATTGGCCTCAGGAAACTGATAGTGCAATACATGAGGCAGGCAAAGGAAAAACTTCAGACAAGCCAAGCACTTATGAAAGACTGGTATGGCCAGAAAGCTATGCTGACTGAGTCTCAGGAATATCAGGAGGTGCTGGTGCCGAAGCCTATCTGTAGCTTTGGATGACAAATTGCATGTGCCACACAAGATAGTTCAGAAGATTTCTGAAGGTCACTACTTGATGGATACAAGGGGACCAAGTAGGTTATATCCTGTGGACAGGATGAAGCCTTACCTCATAGAGATTGCACAGTGAATTTTATAGCTAAGGAAGAGGAGGATGAGGAAGACAGTGAGCCCCTTCCTGGCTGGTTGCATGGTGACATGAAGGATGGTGCTGTGGTAGGGGTTCAGATAGCCCCTGAGCTAAGGCCTGAGCAGCAAAGAGAGGGTTTGGTCCAGTTTTCAAGCCTGTTCTCACTGGCTACAGGGTTGATACCCATCAGTGTCCACAACTATTCTGTTAACGGTCTAACAGGTTAGGACAGAATGTACTGAATGTCTGGCCAGGTTTAGAGATGCATTAAAGCAAAAGTTGCCAAGATGTTAGACCTGGGGTTCATATAGAGATCTAGTAGTCCTTGGTCTAGTCTTGCAGTGTTAACACCAAAGCAATGGTATCCTTACTTGCAGGTCTGTAGGGATTACTGAGCCCTCAATGAGGTAACCAAGACTGATGCCCATCCACTCCTAAGAGCGAATTAGCTTGTGAATCGGTTAGGTGCTACAAAGTATTTCACCAGCGGGTACTGGCAAACCAATTTGGTACCAAGGCCCAAAGGGAAGACTGCATTGTCTATGCAGAAGCATTTATATCAGTTTGAGGTTAATGCACATTGGATTGAAGAGTGCGCCTGTCTCTTGCAGGGATAAAAGAGTTCTTTGTGACTTATCTGGATGACATTGAGGTGTTTCGCAAATCATGGCAGGACCATCTGTGTTGTACACCTTGTATCTCATCTGTAAATATGTGAGTTTGTTGGACAATAGCAACATCAGGATTGTGCCAGACTGATTTCATGCACACTCTCAGGATATGTTGCCTGTCTCCCTGCTAGCCCACAGTGCACCATCTGGAACCCTAACCTTGCAGAGCACCAAATGTGTGTGAAACCTCAGAACATGACAACCCAGATCCCCCAAAGAAATTGTGGTAACAGATCTAGAACTCCTTCATTTGGACTCTAATGCATACCTAAAGAAATACACAAGAAATACTCAGCAAGGCATTTCAATATTTATTGAAGCACTGTGGTTTTTGTATAAAATATGTGTGCTGCAATAATCAGTAGAATGAAACAGATTAGAGTAATTAGCGTTACAAGAATAGTGAAAAAAGACTAACTTTTCCGCCATTATGTAAAGACAGTGAATCTATGCAGGCATATAAGTACTGTGTATAGTGTACTCCTACCTAGCACTCTCTAACCTATTCTTGCCTAGGGTGGGTGATCTGCCAAAACCCCTGCCCGGGTAGTTTAACTCCCCATTACTTATGGGTAAGTGTCATCAGGCTGCCTGTCTTTGTGTAGAGCTGGACATCCCTTGTTTTGGTATGCAGGAATCGGTTGAGCTGGAATTGCGCCATGTAGAGATCTTGCAGTGTCAGCTGAGTGCTCCTCTGCCTAGACAAGAAAGTGGTTCTATATATATAGCAAAAGCACCCATGTATCCATGTCTCAACCCCTGTCAGGGCAGGATTCTTTATTCTAGTTGGATAGCATCGTCATCTACTGGACAATAATATAAATACCATTGGTGCAGTGAACTTTCACCCTTCTACTGAATGTTCAAGGAGTCATGATAGTGTGCCTACGGAGTGGAAATGTAAGCAAATGCAGATTCAGAGAATGTTATCCTGCATGGTCACACACACAAATGTATGTCAAAAGTGACAATGTTTAAACAAGAGGGCAACTTAAGAAACATGACTATGTAAATTATGGCGTTTCTAACCGGTTCTATCCTGCACATGTGACATCCACTCCTTTGGTGTGAGTAGGTGAAAACCATCGCTAGACAAATGCTAAAATATAAGGGTCAAGCAGTATAAAACCCTACTAAAATCTAAAAAAGCATCATGCTTCTTTAATAACAAAGAGCAGAGAGAAAGACATTTTAAAGTCATGGAAAGTATTAAAAGCTAATTAAAACACATTAAAAAGCAATTTAGCATTAAAAATAAAGCTGACTTCAAAAAAGTGTCATGACTTGAAACTGGCAGATTGTTTGTGTGTTCCAAGAGGAAGATGAAACATTGCTGTTCCCAGCAGACAATGTTCCCAGGGACACCCATCAGATCATAGCCATTGAGCAAACATGTTCCCATCCATCCACTTCAGCAGCCACTGAAGGAGAACACCCAGTAAGCGACATGCAGAAGCCAAATCAGTAGGAGCAGAAGCATCCTAGGACGACTTGTAAAATGCATTCAGGATCAAAGGCAAGCACAAACAATAACACAACAAGTGTGCCGTCAATGGGCTGACTAGTAGGTTGAAAGTGCCCAGAAGACAGAGGAATAGGGACTGCACGCAACATAGCCACACAGGCTGAAAGGACAAGAAACAGTGTTCATTTAGTTACTGATGCAAGGGTGCGCCACAGCTCTGTATCATGTGAACATGCTAAAGATCTAGTTCCATTTGGCATTTTAATGGGACATAGATTGTGGAGCGGAGAACTAAAAGCAAAGTCCCAACAATCAGAAACAGGACCAGCAAAAGACCTTCAAACATGCTTCCCACCACAGTGTGTATGAATGATGGAATAACTCAGAAGACTGTCTGGAAGGCAGTGCCCAAACTAGAGCCTATTTTCGTAAAAACGTGTGCCACGACTTCATTTAGACATGTTAAAAATGTTGTATACAAGTTCCCCAAAAATGTATTGGAAATTAGTGCGAAGTAATGACCAATTCTCAGAAGATGACCTTGCAATTTGAAGAGCAAATCTATCCTTTTCAGATGTTAAGGCTACATCTTTCTGGGATGATAAGCCTTTCAGTCTGCTCAAAGCATCTAAGTGCACATTCGTCAGCTTTACAAAGGCCAAAGTGTCGCCTGCCTAACTATGTGGGCATGTGGAAACAGAACTTGCGTGCAACAAGTCCCGACTGCAGAAACCGTCATCAGATAGGCGACGCCCAGTTTCATGCCACAGCAGCTCTGGTCATTCAGAATTAAATAACTCCCATTAGAGAACAATCTGAAAGCCGGGCATATCACAGCAGCTGGAGAACCCTTCAGTAGCAGGATAAATTTGTCAAGGATGCATTACACGCACCATGTAACGAAACCCCCCTACACACTAAGGAATGCCCTAAAGTATTCTCCTCATCAGTCCCACTAAGAAAGACTTCAGTCTCACCATTCCTACGGCAATATCTAAAAGGTACATTTCATGACTTGTGCACATATTCTTCTTCTAGTGCTTCGTATCTGCCTACTTGATAGTGTTGTAAACAGTATTGGCAGTGACATATGTCGATATTGGCGGAGAAATAAGTCAGTGGATAATCCTATCTGCTGAAGGTATTTCTTTAGCAGTGAATGGTAATTTCTCTAATTTCTCTATGTGTAATATAGTGTATGTTGCATCATTCCTTGCCATGATTATTTGCTGTTTTCTAAGATTGTAAGGTAAAACAAGCTTGTGGAATTAAGGTGGTGCTATGGTACATGACCAGAATAAAGTGTCTGCAAGAGTCCAGCTTAATAACATAATTGAACTAAGCTATGACTGCCCATGTATTAAAGAGGACATGTCATTCTGTATGATGTCTATTGCAGATGACAGATGACAGGATGTTACCCAGAGAGTATATCCTAGTGGACAATGTAGTCATACCATTATCAATTACTGCTAGAGACCTTCTAAAATTGCCCTGTCATTTTTGTGCAGTCTCTCAGCAGCCTCCTACTGGGAAACTTTCCAAACTTCTTATACATACAAGAAACACTTTTGACGTGGTTTTTGGGATCTAGTAAATAGTCCTGCAGGCCCATATCATCATAAAGAAGGGACACATGTTTTTTTCACTTGGGCCAATGCTGAGGTTTTTAGCCAATCAAAGCACAACTTTCCCAAACTATAAGATGTTACAACCAGAGTGTCGTGTCTGAGTGCGATGTGGGCTGGGCCTCCTGATCTTAAACCCTTTGGTGTCACCAAGTAAATGTGCATGAGATCTGTTAGTATTTGCTAGCCACACTAACCATCTACCCTGATTGGTCCCTGAAGAATTGTATGAACTGTTTCTAAGCATGGTGTCTAATGTTTCCTCCATGTTGTTTGTGAACCATTGCTAGTTTGCAAAATGTGCAAATTCAGAAATGTAAGGTGTATTTAAATATTTTATCTCAGTAAAGCCAAGACTGTTATCTTCCATATAGGTACCCCAATATCGGCTCAGGTACTACATGCACCTTTCAGCTACATTGCCCTAATACTACACTACATAACGGTTCTTAGGACTGACCTTTTACCTAGTTACGGTAATGTCCAAAGTAGACATGAGCTTTCTCCAAAAAGCTTACGCCTCCTTTATTATGCATGAGGATTCTTGGAATCACAGCAGGACTGCAGGCCTACCATCGTCTGCATAAAATCTATGTACAAGGGTTATTCCTTCCATCATCCCAGTCCGACATGACACAGCAAGGTATATCCCAAGGGGGCAAAGTCTTGGGTATATATACACTATCTCTTGCTAAGGTAGTCAGAGGGAAAAGGACTTCCATGCCGACACACTGACATGAGACGGTGAGGCTCCTGCTCGCAGACACTCCAGCTAACAGTGATCTGACATGCCTTGCGGGGCATCAACCTCGAGACCAGAACGGGGGTCCCACAGTCTCTCACTTCAGGTAATGGGGTTGACTTTATCCTAGACGGATTCTTGACTTTACACCCACACCCATGCTAGGTACATTCAGGTACATCTAGTTAGGAACGCATCGTAGGAGTAGGCTTTTATTACTGTCATGTATTTTATATACTTGCCTGTATTCATTGTTTTAGCATGATGGTAGAAATCTACCATCTGTTCACTCTGTTAGCGCTTATCATCATTTATATCTGTCACTGTCTAATGGTTGTTTCAGCACACCTATTTTACACTAGAATGACGCTGGTTCAATAAATACTCATTGTGAAATGTCCCCACCATTTATTCTGTGTATCTCTCTCCGAGACAAAGTGAGCACGAGTGACTGAGCAAAAAGTAGCATTGTTTCCACGATCACTGATGGGACAGAGTTGTCATGTTCAATAGTTGCCAAGAACTATTCTCTCCTTGGTAAAAGGGGTTTCTTGTGGCACTGTGAGCTAGCTAGTATACAGGCTGACATACTCGGCGGGGGTGGAACAACAGTCCCCTACACATGCTAACAGTATATCAATTATATCAATAACAGTGTGACAAAAGCTTGAGTCTTTGCTGGAACATGAGCTTCAGTTTATTCACAACAGCCTTAGCCAACATGTGTTTTGTAGCGCTCACGGTTCTGCGCAGTGACTTCTTCAGGTCTAAGAAACAAACAATAGTACAGAATTGGGAATGAAAGGTTTGCAATAATAGCATAAAATTTTAGTTTCTCATTGTGACAGACTAACTTTGAAGGATCGGCTCTTGTTGCCTACTCGAGCCTGTGGAAACCCATGCTGTTTTAAATGTGTCACCTCAGTTGTTTAGTGACAAACTAGTGTAATTTAGGAAAAATATTAATAACACTCTTAGATAAAATAAACTGGTCTGGAGTTTAAACAGGCTTGTTCCTTGTGAGCCCAGTTGTGACATATGACCCTAAACAGTCTACAGTGAATTTGCTAAAGTGAATTCAACATAACAACACCCCCTTAATGTTGCCTGGTTCCAGAAGGTATGTAATAAAAAAGCAAATACCTATACTCAATACGTGAAGCTCTTAGGGGAAAAGAGATGGGTAAAAAAGAAATAAAAATATTGCTAAGTATACAAGCCCTGTAAGAGCAAGTTTATTGTGCTAAGGTGACCAAATCTGACTGGGAAACCAACCTTAAATCCAGTTGTATTTCCGTCCCAATTGGGATTTAATCGGGCCAAATGTTAGACACACAGTTAAGACTGCACATATCTTGTGTCCAGAAATAATCCCTCCTATTCACAGTATATGTATCCTGGATGTGTTTCCCAATGAGGAGGCCCTGAGGATGGGTAAATAATGGAAAACGGCCTAATTACATATAAGAATACACCCAAAGGAAAAATAGCAGGGCCATATTCTAAATAATTTAGGAATATGGTAATGGAATCCTACTTACCTTCAAAAAGGATTTAGTGGCAGTTCAAGTTTGTTCAGGCATGAATAAATAAAATCTATGATGCATTGCACCCTCTCGATGCAGGTTGTGTTAAAGAAAATAACCGGCAGCCATATCCTTGCCGGGATTGATACAAGACTGTTGCCTAATAAAAAGTATCAAAGGAAAGTGTGTCAGAACAAGTAAGTAGACCGATCAAGTGGTGACCATTTAAAAGATGCCCCCAAATGCAGATGCTCGTATCTAGCGTAATTGGCACTGTACCGGTAATTGCAGAAGAACATTAAGTTAGTTATGGGCACTTACCTCTGTGATGAACAGAGCTCCTTCCAGCTTGTACGCTGGAGACCTAATGGCTCGCAGGAGAACACACATTTATATAGGACTGAGAGCGGAAACAGTCGTAAAACTATACTCGCTCCAAAGACATCAGCCATCTTGGAATGGTAAATTTAGTACCCCGCTTATCACTAGAAGTTAAAAGTGGTTAATTCATCAGCCCCCGATGTGTGTTGATGTAGAGCTCAAGGGTCATGGGATATTCTTCAGAATTATGCTTGATGGGCTAATGCATAGTAGTAAAACAAATACCGTTGGCCATCTTGGAGTGTTTATAGAAGGAAAACAATGCTGATTCCCCGATGTAATAGTGTGTCCACAGCAAATTTAGAAATGTAAAGGAGAAAAATTTAATAAAATATAATTAAATGTAATAAACGGAATGTGGGTGAACCATCCCTAGGGTAACAATCCGTCTGGATATAAAATACCTGAAACAGTACGTTTTTTAATATTTGAATCCAAGAAAAAAATGGGGTCTCTAGTAGTTGAGTTCTAAAGCAACATTAAAGGAGAGTCAAGGGAAAGGGATTCCAGAGTTCAGTGTGTGGTGCAACCGTCTAAGTAGACCAGTACAGAATATTAGTTATCATAAATCTAAATAACACATATTGTATGCTCACAGGATCAACATACACAATCCTGTGGGTCACCTTAAGATAGTTAAACATACACAGTAAATACATCAGTGCCAGAGTAAGCATATCTGTTCCAGAGTAGAGAAGAGAGGTTGTGATAGTAGAATGCTAAATCCGAGGAGATAGGAGAACAGGTATAAGGAGCATGAAAGATGGCTAATGAACAAATTACCTCCCCAAGTGATGGCCTATAGTGCTGAGGAAATCAAAACCATGTTAGGACGTGTAGTCCTAGGTAAGCTTGCACGTAAGCGTATGGAAGCAGACGTCAAAACTTCAGTTCAAACTCAACAGTAGCAGTAAGATAGAGATCACATCACAAACAAGTCAGAAGACCACATGGAAATTGTGGTACTGAGTAAATGGATACTGTTTCAACTTGGTAACATTAAGCCTCATGTGGGGACCATGAACGTTACTCCCCCAAAAAGTAGTGTAAATCATGGTCTGTGTTTAGGCCCGTTTCCACACTTCTTAATCACATGATCCAAGATGCCTCACTTCTCCTCAATGTTAATTCCCTATTGCTATCTCTCACGTCCCTGGGTATGGTGTCTAAGCTTTAAAAGGAGAAGGTTTTATGGCTACCCACAGCAGGACATTCTAATATGTGCATAGCTATGGGGTACCTGGTGTCAGCCTGTTTAACTGCACTGATGTGTTCTAAGATGCGGTCTTTCAGAGATCTGATTGTGCTGCTAATGTAGCTACGTTGACATGTGCATACAACTGCGTAGACCACATAGTTGGTCTGATAGTTGATGTTAGTATTTATCTTGTAAGAACGGCCATTTGGGCCAGAAATTTTTTTTTTTTTGTCAGTGTCCCATCTGCACACAGTGCACCATTCACATTTGAAAAAACCCAGTCTGTGACTCGAGAGCCAATGTACGTTACTGCCCATCCTAGGATAACCGGGGCTAAGTACGTTTCTAAGGCTCTTCCCCTTGTGGAAAGTCGTTTCCGGTCTGGAAGAAATTAAAGGTTTTAACGTCTTATCAGCACATAGTAAGGGCTAATGTTTCCTCATGCTTTTTGTGAGTGTCATGCTGAGCACATTGCAGTCCATGACAAGCCAAGTAGTGTTGGGGTCCTCCTGCTTGCTTTTATCCTGAAGTGTCTGTTGTCTCTCTACTTTTGAGATCCTGTTTAATGCATTGTTACCGTCCTCTGACTGTAACCCCTGTGCTTGAATCTGTCCCCCATGCTGTGGAGCAACTCACAAAGTTGCCTTCAATACTGCAATTGTGTTGTGCGCGTACAAATTCCCCATAGGGGATAGCATTATTCTGATGTCTTGAGTGCACACTGGTGGCATGTTATATACTATTGCATGCCGTATCCTTCCTCAGCATCAATTTTGTTGACTCCTCCAAGGGTATATGAATAACCCCGGGTTGTTCAGTGCTAGGGTAACAGAGTTGCTTCAAAATTTGGATGAAGAGGCATTGTCCTATGTAGATTATATTTATCTGATGGATGATGATATACAGGATCCCTTGACCAGGGTGAGCACCAAATATTCTGGGATTCGCCTCAGAGGGCTACAAATTCAACTTAAAAAAATTAAACATAACCCACCTTAGTGTCCTATTTTTGCGATATGAGCTATTAAGAGCACATAAAAGCCTGGCAGCTAACTTTATGGAAAAGTGAGTGATGCTCCGGCCTCCTAAATCTTTGATAAAACTTCCAATTCATGTTAGGATTTTTAAACTTTGGCAGAACATACATTTTGGATTACGCAGAAAGAGTAAAACCTTTTTACGACTTAATAAGACCTGATTTCTCAGTAAGGTATTGAACACAGGAATACACAGACATCCTACATTCCCTACAAGCTGACATGATAGCTTCAAAACACTTGCACACATGCGTAAACGTATCCAATCTGGTGATCTGTCTTATAGCTAGTCAATCCGGGTATCCAAGTTAATCTGGGCTAACCTTCAATGAGGGCAAAACAGTACCCATAGCATATAAATCACATTTGTACACCAACGCTGATATGCGTTTTAAATCCACAGAAAAAACTCTGACAGCAGTACAGACCACTGTAGTGAAAGGAAGAGCACTGACTCAGGGGAAACACATAATTGTCGCAACTCCAGTACCAGCTTTAGAGGCTGTTACAAAGCCTTGCATTCCTAATGCTAAGGCTTTACATCCAATATGGATAAAATGGGCTAATTCTCTCACTGCAACAGATGTAGAATACAGATATGACTCAAGGTTGAAAACACAAGCATTTCTGCAATATGAACAAGAACATCCTCTCCTCAATGAAATAATGCCTCTAGATCAGTATGAATATATCATTTACACTGAAGGATCTGCCCAGCCGGCTACAGAAAGTAAACATCAATACAGTGCCTCTTGTGCGATTGTAAAAGGTCGTATGTGGAAAGTCAAGTCCCATCCCAGCAATATAAAGACGCTGTCTCTAGGAGACTGCATGGCGCAGCTGGCAGAATTAAAAGCCCTATTGCTGGGACTAATAAATATGGATTGGGAATTCCAAACACTCATAGTGTGCGATTCATTTTACTGTGTCCAGTCATACCCAGCCTTTCTTTCGACTATCAAACTAGGCGGGTGGCAGGTGCCTGCTTCGGGATTCTGAAGGTCCTGCATAAAACCTTGGACCTACTACCCGTGGTGGCTAGGAAGACTCTGGTCCATGCGCTGGTGATGTTGCGCCTAGATTATGGTAACATTCTTTATCTAGGCGCACCAGCCAAATGCTTGCTCCGTCTGCAGGGAGTGCAGAATGCAGCAGCCCGCCTTATCTTGAGGCGCCCGAGAAGGTCATCGGCTAGGGCAGCTCGGCTGCGCTACACTGGCTCCCGATAAAAGAAAGAGTCACTTTCAAGGCACTCTGCGTCTGCCACCGGATCTTGCAGGTAAAGTCCCCTCTGTATCTGTCTGAACTCCTGTCCCCTATGTTCCCACACGTCAGTTGAGGTCAGGTGGGGTAGGCTTGGTGTGCGTTCCTACTATCGAAAAGGCCAGGATGGGTGGTCGGTCTTTCCGACTACTGGCGGCTAAACAATGGAATGCCCTCCCGACTGAGCTCTGGATGGAGACTCAGGAGAGATGTTTCATGAAAAAATTAAAAACGTTTCTCTTTGCCCAAGTATAGTTGGGTGAGGGCTCTGGGCTTCTGATTTCTGGCTGACTTTACCACAGCGCGGGGACACACTGGCATTAGTGTAACCATTGCGCTTTACAAATGGACTCATTATTAATATTACTATGAATATCTTAATTACTTGGGTCAGAATGGGTTTAAGGACTCAAAACATGGCACAATTAAGCACAAAATACCATGGGATCAGGTAGCTGAGTTGAAAAACGAACTACCAAGCGCTCACGTGATACACACACTGAGTCATCAACGTGATGGCGTTCGCGTTGCAGGGAATTCATTGGCTGATGAAGTTGCGAAAGAGGCTGTACACACGGCTTCCGAAGCTGCAATCACTCATTCAAAAACGAGAATAGACGGAGAGATTATGTCTGCTGTCATTGCTACTTGCAATAACTCGGCTGTACCGAACACATTTCTACTCAAATACTCCTCCAAGTTAGATGCAAACAACATTCCATATGCTCAGATTCCTTAAGTGGGGGATAGAGTAATACCAAATATGGATCGTAGATTAGGCTTAATTCTAGCTGCACACGAGAGTCTAAGTTCTTCACACGCAGAAATTACAGCAACAGTTTCATTATTGAAACAACGCTATTGGTGGCCTGGTTTAACAAAACTGATAAATGATTTTGTCTTAAAATATGACAACTGCCAAGTCAAGTCAAGTCATAAAATTTATATAGCGCACTACATACCCAGAGGGTTTCAAGGCGCTTAGGGAGGGGAGGAGGATTATTTGTCAAATATCCACGTTTTAAGTTGCTTTCTGAACGCTAGGTGATTCTGGGTGAGGCGAAGGTAAGCGGGGAGTGAGTTCCATGTTTTGGCAGCCAGGTATGAGAAGGATCTGCCTCCCATGGTGGTTTTGTTGATGCGAGGGACAGTGGCGAATGCTTGGCTGGAAGAGCGAAGTTGGCGGGAGGGGGTGTAGAAGGACAGTCGAGAGTTGAGGCAATCTGGTCCGATGTCGTAGAGTGATTTGTGTGCGTGGGTAAGCAGTCGGAAAGTAATCCTCTTATTGACGGGTAGCCAGTGGAGGTCTTTAAGGTGACCAGAGATGTGTTCGTTGCGTGGGATGTCTAATATGAGCCTGGCTGAGGCGTTTTGGATTCATTGTAGTTTCTTCTGGAGTTTAGCGGTGGTACCTGCGTAGAGGGTGTTTCCGTAGTCCAGTCGGCTCGTGACTAGAGCGTGGGTGACTGTTTTCCTTGTTTCGGAGAGGATCCAGCGAAATGTTTTTCTGAGCATGCGAAGGATGTTAAAGCAGGAAGAGGATACGGCGCTGACTTGTCTGTTCATTGAGAGTGAAGAATCCAGGATGACGCCAAGGTTCCGTGCGTGGTCTGTCGGGATGGGTGCATTTCCGAGGGCTTCCGGCCACCAGGAGTCGTCCCATGCAGAGGGGGATTTACCTAAGATGAGGACTTCTGTTTTGTCTGAGTTCAGTTTCAGACGGCTTTGTTTCATCCATTCGGCGACTTCTTTCATTCCTTCGTGTAGGTTAGTTTTGGCGGTGCTGGGGTCCTTGGTGAGAGATAGGATCAGTTGAGTGTCATCCGCGTAAGAGATGATGTTGAGGTTGTGTTGGCGGGCGATGGCCGCGAGGGGGCTCATGTATACGTTGAAGAGGGTGGGGCTGAGTGAGGATCCTTGTGGTACGCCGCAGATGATTTCAGAGGCTTCGGACTTGAATGGTGGGAGGCGGACTCTCTGGGTTCTTCCGGAGAGGAACGAGGTGATCCATTCCAGTGCCTTTCCTTGGATACCGATGTTTCTGAGGCGTTGTAAAAGGGTGCTGTGGCAGACTGTGTCGAAGGCTGCGGAGAGGTCGAGGAGGATGAGGGCGACTGTGTCTCCATTGTCCAGTAGGGTTCGAATGTCGTCTGTTGCTGCGATGAGGGCGGTCTCAGTGCTGTGTTTTGCTCGGAAGCCGGACTGTGAGGAGTCGAGGGATTTGTTGGCTTCGAGGAAGGCGGCAAGCTGGTTGTTGACAGCTTTCTCGATGACTTTGGCCGGGAATGGAAGAAGCGAGATGGGGCGGTAGTTTTTGAGTTCGGTGGGGTCTGCTGTTGGTTTTTTCAGAAGGGCGGTGAGTTCAGCGTGTTTCCAGTCTTCTGGGAAGGTAGCGGAGGTGAAGGAGCAGTTGATGACGTCTCGGAGGTGCGGAGCTATGACGGAGTCTGCTTTGTTGAAGATGTGGTGAGGGCATGGGTCTGTAGGGGATCCAGAGTGGATGGAATTCATCAGGCGGATGGTGTCCTCAGTGGAGATTGGGTTCCAGGCGTTAAGGGTGTTAACGGGGGGAAGATAGTCAGCTGATGGTAGGGTGGGTTGGCTTCCGGGTTGGTTGTCAAAGCTGTTGTGGATGTCAGCAATTTTGTTGTGGAAGAAAGAGGCTAGGTGGTCGCAGAGGGTTTGAGAGGGGGTGATGTCGTTGGAGTTGGCCGAGGGGTTGGAAAATTCCTTGACGATGTTGAAAAGTTCCTTGCTGTTGTGGGCGTTGTTGTCGAGTCGATCCTTAAATGCTGTTTTCTTGGCTTTTCGGATCAGTTGGTGGTGAGTACGGATGGCGCTTTTGTAGGCGTCCTTGTTGCTGGTGGATGGGTCTTTTTTCCAGGCCTTTTCAAGGGAGCGGCATAGTTTCTTGGATTTCTTGAGGTCTTCGTTGAACCATGAGGCCTTCTTGATGCCAAGTTTGTGGTGGCGTTTTTTCAGTGGTGCTAAGGTGTCGGCGGTGTTGGATAACCAAAGGGTGAGGTTGGAGGCGGCTTCGTTGGCGTTAGAAGAGATGGCTGGGGAGGTTTGAAGGAGCGAAGTGGAGATCTGCTCCGTGGTGATTTTGTTCCAGTTTCTTTGTAGAGTTGGTTGGAGGTGGATGATGGGTTTCGGCTTGTTGTAGGAGAAGTGGACGCAGCTGTGGTCAGTCCAGAGGAGATCCGTAGTGTGGTTGAAAGTGACGTGGTTGCTGGAGGTGAAGATGGGGTCGAGTGTGTGGCCTGCGATGTGGGTGGGGGAAGTGACCAGTTGTTTAAGTCCGAGGTTGGCGAGGTTGTCCAAGAGGGTGGCGGTGTTGCGGTCGTTGATTTTCTCAAGGTGGAAGTTGAGGTCTCCCAGAAGGATGTAGTCTTTGGAGAGGAGCGCGTGTGGGGTGATGAAGTCCGTGATGTCTTCACTGAATTTTGCGCGGGGTCCTGGTGGTCTGTAGAGGAGGGTGCCTCTGAGTGTGGTCTTGGGGTCGATGTGGATCTGGAAGTGAAGGTGTTCGGAGTTGGCGAGGTTGGCGTCAGAGCTGGTTGAGATGCGGATTGATTTCTTGTGGACGATAGCGATTCCTCCTCCTGAATGGTCGGTGCGGTCTTTGCGTGTAATCTTATAGTCATCAGGGATAGCGATGGCGATGTCAGGGGCGGAGGAGGCGTTCATCCATGTTTCCGTTAGGAATGCGACGTCTGGAGAGATGGTGTCTAGTAGGTTCCAAAGGTCAATGGCGTGCCTGTGGACCGAGCGGGTGTTGAGAAGGATGCATTCTAGGTGGTTGGGGTCGGGAGTCTGTGGTGTGGTCGGAGCGGAGACGTTGTTGGTGCCGCAGAATTTGCAGGAGAGGCAGGAGAACGGTCCATGGGTGCGTCCAGGAGCGGCTTGGACGCAGTTGGGGGCGCGACCGGGGTTAAGGGCTAGGAGGGCGGCGGCATCGTAGGTAATGCGGGGGGGCTGGGCTGCGCGAGGGGCAGGGGGACTGGCGCTGGGCGCGGTCCAGGCGCGGACGGGCGTAGACGGGCTTACCTTTGGCGCACCTTCGGCGTGTCCGTAGCGCGTGGACGCTGCGCGTGGAACCATCTGACATTCATACACTTTGAGGGGGGGAGGGGCGTGGGAGGGGCAGCAGGGAGGCGGGAGCGTTGCGAGGAGGAAGGGCTCTGGCCAACAACACAAACAAAATGGACGTAGAGACAAGTCGAGTGAGGCTGGGGCACAGGAAAAGGTCACAGGCGCTTTAAATATGCTGATAAAGAATGAAGTAACCAGGTAGAGCGCAGCTCCGTTTCCGACGCGCTAATTAAATGGCCTGAATTATGTTGCGCTGCAGAATGCCTGAAACGTGCCACACACAGAGCGGACTGAGCAGTAAATCACTAGCGCTGAGACAGATTCACAGTTACAAGCGCTAATGCAGGTTAACAAAACGCCAATTACAAATCACGAGTGCTAATGCAGAAAGCAAATCACGAAAGTAAATGCACAGGTACACAGAGGTTTGAGGAGAGGGTAACGATACCGTCAGGAGCCAGGGAGCGTGGGAGCGACCGTATCTGAAGGGTGATGAAGGGTTCCACCATAGCACGTTCAGCGCAGACACCTTTACTAATATCAGACAGACCACTATCTGGACCACTGCAGTCCCCTACATTCAGATGGGGCTTACAGGTAAATCTTGGTGGCAGTGGATTCATGCTTGAAATGCCTTTGGGTATAGCCTCAGTGCTCGGCTGATGCTCAAACTGTTATAAAAGATTTGCAAGTCTTTATATGGACATACTCAGTTGGCAAATTACATTTTGACCGAGGCCCCGTATTTAGCTCCCGGGCCTACAAGGAGGGCATGGAAGGTTTGGAGTTCTCTAGGGGGTGTCACTCCTTATGAAGTCCTATTAGGGATGAGAATGTGGGTTACCGATCTTGACAGTGGCAGATGAAAATCCATTTGATATCAATAGACATTTGGCTGTTTTACAGGATCTGATTGAATCCAGAGCACTGCAAAGTAACGTGAAGGTCATGCGCACCACCACTGGGGAAGTCAAAGCAGTCCTGGTAAGACCTGTCTGGATCTCAAAAGTCGGGGATCTGCTCAGAGAAAAGATCGAAGACGAAAAAGAATTTAGGCCCTCCTGTACCTGTCCTGGCTGTTGAAAGAACATGATCAGTACTTCTTCCGCCTCTTGCCGGCAAAAAAGAAAAGAGATTCATCTCCATTGATCTGATCAAACCACACTATGTGGTAGATACAGAATAGTAGGGCTCTTGGGCTCCTGGGTAGCAGACACTATCCTCTTGCTACCATACAGGAAGTTCAAACTGAAGTATTCATAACATTCGAAGAGTCTCCAATACAAAGAAATGGAATTTCCTACAATGAAATGGAACTCGTTCCTGTTCAAATTGAACATCAGAACTCAAGTAAAACATAAAGATCAATTCAACAAAATACTGATATCTACATCAATATGTCTTCAAAAGATACACATGCCAGTTCAACAGCACCTGCTGAGCTACCAAAGATAGATTGAACTGCATCTGGCTACTTCATCGATTTTGATACCTTCTCTCTTGATCCCAGCGAACCTGAGACAATGCCAGCTCCAGTTTCCTGTAGGCAACAACTTTGTGAATTCTACACTTTTTAAAAAAAGACTTATTTAGTCTCACCTTGGCTCCACCGCTGGATAAAATCTGAAATATTGTTTATTCTGTTCTGGATTGGCCTAGTGGCTGTTTTCTGCTTACTTGTGAATGGAAATTATGTCCCAGAATGCTCTGCAGTATCCAATATGAACTTGC
Organism: Lissotriton vulgaris; assembly: GCF_964263255.1. Classification (NCBI taxonomy): domain Eukaryota; kingdom Metazoa; phylum Chordata; class Amphibia; order Caudata; family Salamandridae; genus Lissotriton; species Lissotriton vulgaris. The sequence continues at coordinate 646,197 of NW_028241507.1, read as the reverse complement.
TCCTGAAACCACATACATCATCTCATTGTGAACAAAGAGACTAGTTTCCTGTGAACATTACAGCTGTTCCAATTCCTGATGGGATTGTTTGGGACAGAGTTGATTATGATGTATTTGGCTCGACATAGCTATTGAAAATACCGCATTTATTTAAAGTTTCCTTAAACGATATCAATACCTTCAGTAAAATTTTTGACGATTGGGATTTTGACACTGTCAATAATAATTTTGTCTGATTTAGAAAAACCTGTTGCATTTTCTACAATGAAATGTTAGAAGACACATCTGATTTTCATAATGTGTACTGTTATCATCATTATGGTCATCACTTTTTACACAGATCAGGTACCCATAGAAATGTTTACACAGACCATCAATGGGAACATTGTCCAACACAACCAAAAGGTAGTTTGAAAACTTTTGCACAGAAATTTTCATATTTTTCAGGGTTTAACACTTCTGACCCGACCTCATTTTACTATAAGGTTGCACCTACACCTGCAAAGAAAAATATGTTGACTAACACCAAACAAATTTACTCTACATCCTTTATTGCCCAACTGTCTGAACAGGGTTTCAACTTATGGAAAGACGCAATAGACACAAAATCTGTCTGGGGTTCTCAGGATTGGCAAGTTCAGGGAACAGAAGCACTATTTAGAGCGTGCCTCATTCCGCAACAAATGATGTTTCTGAATGAAACTGTGCAACAGACTTCCTGTCTTGGACTATCCATGAACAAGGATTTGAACACACCACGGATTCCCACACCTTCATACATCAATTTTACATCAAGTGGAGGGGGTACAATGGATGGCATCATGCAGTACAATACATCAGACCCCACTTGGAAGGGATGGTTAGTTTGGCCCACAGACACAAACAGGTGTCAATTAAGATTCAGGGGTACAACCAAAGGGTTTAGTATCCAGAGGCCAGACCCACAATATGTACAAAGAGACCATCCGGGGGTAGTGACACCATACATTATAGGGAAGCTGTGTCTTGAGTGGGTAAATACCTCAACACTGTCCCAGGTGAAACAGCACTTATCCTTACTCTCAGATGAGGTGGATTTAAGGAACTTTTTTATTAGGACCCTGAAAGCCATGTCAGAAACTTTTTATTATGCTGTATACAATGAAATATGGAAAATATCTCATCAAGAAACTGTGGAGAGACTCCCTGAGATAGATAAAATTGACCTAGAGAAAGAGTTAGCTGTAGTTGACAATGGTATGACTACATTAACATCCAGGATTTATTCCCTGGGCAGCATCGTATCTCCTTCTAGAACAAGACTTGTACATTCTACAGCACGGACAATCACAGCTACGTTCTATTATGTTGTTAAGCTGGATGATGCAATCATTGCTCGCTGGTTATGTGCCTTCGCGATTTATCAACAGTACGTCTTTTTTTTCAGCACACAATCTGACTGAAAAGCAGATTGCATTGGCACAAATGGGAGCAAAATATGCAATGCTGTGTATTGAAAAACTTGACAAGTTACCTTTTACTATGGCAGAGTCACCGTCCACGGAATGGTTAATTCATGGCCGTATAACACTACCAGTCACTACTTTCCAGTTTCAATATTGCCTAGAACAACAACAGGCAGGCAGATATGAAGCGATGAGTAGGGAATTCTTCAAGGAATCTTGGGAATTAGTGTACAGATTTTGATGCTGGAATAGGGACACAGAAGTGTTTCTTAGCGGTACTAACTGTAAGAACGCTTTAAGCTGCTCTCTCATATGCCAGGATAATATGGTTCATGGGCATGTAATGGTTCAATTGCAAACTTATCTTGTCACTTGAAAGGGACCACGGCTGCAGTGAATAATCGGGTATTCGAGTTACTTTCAAATGGGAGTTACTTGATGCTGAATGATCAAAGTTATTGTGGGATGCTCCCAGGCATCGCCTATCTTGTTACTGTAAACTCCAGGGTTACTTGCTGTATGAAAGTTTTGTTTCCACTGACCCACACAATCAAGGAAGCCACATTATTTCCTTTGTGGGATGTTTCCTTTATATGGTTTGATACTCTGAGCAGAATGAAAGCCATGCTTTTGCAACAAACCGTGCCCTTAACCCCTGCCCGAGAAATTATGATCGTCAGGTTGCAAGGCCCTCAACTGAGATACAGGTACTGATACAAACAAACTGCCCTTTCCATTTCACAGAAATGCTAAAACATATTTTTAACTTGTCTGATACGAAGGGTATTGTCCACCTATTTAAGACCATACGTTCTGGACTGTTAAGCAGTTTTCAGACAATCCGTGGAGTTGTTCCCAACTTTATACACTCTGTTTTTGGAAGCATTTTTGGAGGGTTTCTGGTGATGCTGTTTCTAACAGCAGATATTCTGATTGTCCTATTTCCACTACGCAATGGACATCCCAGTCACCAAAGAGATTAACGCACGGTCTTGGAGCGCCGTTACCGTGATTGCATGGTAATCCAGCTGGGCACACCTCGTCTTCAAGAACTACGTGAGTCTTGGTTCTTGTCATTTACACCAGTCTGGATCAACTGTATTCGGCCTGTCCTCCGATGCCTGTTCTGGGGACAAGAATGCATGTTAGATCTCTGTCTAACACTTCCAACAATAGTGCCACCGGACGTTGATGCTTTACTCGACCCGATAATCAATTTCAATGTTGATGTCTGCATTTATAGAGCCACCACAGGATGCTTCAGCTTCTGGTGGGAATGATACCAGCTCCTCAACAAACACTCAATCATCGAATGACACTAGTGACTCACCAGCAACGGCTGTGGTGAATAGGGCGGAACATCTGTGTTCGACTGACCTGATCTGTGAGGTGTTGCAGGGATCTTCGTCTGCGATTGCAGGCAACAGTGATGTTGTGTCTCCCAGCCAGGACACATAAACATTTTGGCTCATCATGTGCCAGGAAAATTCGGCTTTTTCCAAAGTAACTAAATTTGGATTTTTAAACATGACACTTTAGCCTAAGCTGCATGGCTTTCAGTCACTCTATGTTCAAACGATATCTTCAAACATACTCTAGATTTGTATCGCTTGCTATAGATGTTTTTTTTAACATTTATTGGACTTTTTACATTTTTTAGGACTATTTTTATAGACTTATTTCTGTACTATATTTAGCAATATGTTAGATTTTTAGTATGTTGTCTAGTCAGATGAGGAGTGGGTGATATATTCCATATAGGTACCCCAATATCGGCTCAGGTACTACATGCACCTTTAACCTACATTGCCCTCATATTACACTACATAACGGTTCTTAGGACTGACATTTCACCTAGTTACGGTAATGTCCAAAGATGACATGGGGTTTTCTCCGAAAAGCTTAAGCCTCATTCATTATACATTAGGATTCTTTGAATCACAGCAGGACTGCAGGCTTACCATCTCCTGCATAAAAACTATGTATAAGTGTCATTCCTTCCGTCATCCCAGTCTGACATGACACAGCTAGGTATATACCCAGGGGGTAAACACTTGGGTATATATACGCCATCTCTTGCTAAGGTAATCAGAGGATGAAAAGGACTTCCATGCCGACACACTGATGCAAGAGGCTGCGGCTCCTGCACGCAGACACTCCAGGTAGCAGTGGTCTGACATCCCTTGCAGGAGTCCACCTCAAGAACAGAACAGGGTCCCACAGTCTCTCAATGCTGGTAAAGGGGTTGACTTTATCCTGGAGGCATTTTTTGCTTTACACCCACATCCGTGCTAGGTACATTCAGGTACATCTAGGTAGGGACGCATAGTAGGAGTACGCTTTTATTACTGTCATGTATTTGATTATACTTGCCTATATTCATTGTTTTAGCATGATGGTAAAAATCTACCATCCTTTTACTCTGTTAGTGCTTATCATCATTTATATCTGTCACTGTCTAATGGTTGTTGCAGCACACTTATTTTACACTAGAATGACGCTGGTTCAATAAATACTTATTGAGAAACGTCCACACCATTTATTCTGTGTATCTCTCCCCGAAATAAAGTGAGCATGAATGACTGAGTAAAAAGTAGCATTGTTTCCATGATCTCTGATGGGACAGAGTTGTCATGTTCGATAGTTGCCAAGAACTATTCCTTCCTTGGTAAGAGTGGTTTCTAGTGGCACTGTGAGCTAGCTGATAAACAGGCTGCAATACACAGTGAGGGTGTCCAGAATCAGTTTGGACACTAATCCTGCAGTGTATGTTATCTAAAAGCACAGACCCTATATAGGTTTATAGGGACTACACAACAAGACATGATGTCTGCTGCACAGGTGTGTTTGGAGAAAAAAAATGATACAGTATCTGGCATGCTCTAAATAGTGCCTGATTTCCCTGAACCTGCCAATCTTTAATTCCCCAAACTGATTTTAAACCAACAGTGTTGCCCCAAAGTTAAACCCTAGTGTGGAAAACTGGAAAAGAAAGAATTCAGTCTATATCAGCTTTTTATAAGTAAGCATATTTTTCTTCCTGGTGGTGGTGTGAGCCTATAGTAATAAGACACTGGGTCAGTTCTAGTGTGACCAGAATAATATGCAAACTTTTGTGCAAATGCTTGTGAGCTACCCCACGGTAGTGTAGGGCAATGTTACCATTGCATGTGATTAAACACAGCATGTGGAGTACTTGCTTTATGCAAGAAGTGGTCACCATAATGTTGAAAACAGAAAATGTCATCATAATTAGATGTGCCATCATACATTTCCTTGGAATTAAAAACAGTGGAATACTCTAGATATTCTAGCATTACATGTCCGAATCAAGAAAATGGTACTAGGGGTGTTAACATCATTAAAAAAACTACAGAACACATATGATATTCGCAAGAGCTCAGTAGGACTGAATATATCATGCAATACTCTATCACAAATAATTCCATCAGGAACCAGAACAGCTGAAATGTTCACCAACACTTTGTGTGATGAAGAATGAGTTATTAAAATCAAGTTCACCAATTGTACCGCAGAGAGTTCTGGGAGATAGTGTCAGGTCAGAAGCAAGAAAAAGACTGCCACAAAACCAATCCAAAGAAAGAGGAAAAGTAATAAAATTGTAATCCAAAGGTATAGCCATGGAGGAACAAAGTACATTTTCTTGAGTAAAAAGTATAAATCACGCATCTTACTCGTGCAGATGCAGGTGGTGGCTCTGATGAAAGTGAAGTGAACTCATCAAAGTAAATTAGGTAGCCACAGGGCGTTGAATCTATTTTTTGCAGCTCTGTAATTGGAGTGGACTTGAATTGTGGTATTTTGACCTTAATTGAAATGACCTGAAACCCATGCACACAGAAATAGTATTTAACATTCCGTTTACACAATATACACCAATACTCTTATGTTCCTTTCGCTGCTCTTTTTTATCAACAATTTTTGTTAAACAAATGTATGCAAGCACAACTATTACTTCAATTGCATTGCAGATTCTTGTACAGTTCAAGTATATATAAAACAATCCAGCAATTCTTGGTTTGTGGGTTCCAATTTTTGATGCCAAATGCATTAGGGGACCATGTCCCTTCTTCAGGGGCCACTGAGTTTAACAGAAAAAACATAAAGATAAAATAAAAACCAAAACTAACATCACAAGGAGTCTACCCAGTTTACACTGCTATAATTAACGCAACCTAAAATCCCCTGACAGAAAAATGTGCCTTGTCACAGTTTGCTAATAACAAATCATGTTGCTGATAACGTTAGACAAGTATTGGGAAAGCAAAATCTATACTTCCACCATTACCTTGTGCAACCCCCGGTCGAACAGGAAACAATGTTCAACTGAGTAACTAATTTGACCTCCTTTTACTGAGCGCCCATTGTTTGTATATCAGAACCGAGACTAAAACCTAGTTCTGAAATTGGAGCAAATGGTATGTTTTGCACCCTTAACTGGTATGAGTACTTTGCTGGGAAGCTTCTCAGATGTTTGCATTGTTGCTTTTGTGGTTTCATCAGCCTTGGAATTCCCTGCAAAGTGTAGTCCTACACTTTGTTGACTCAAGGTTGAATCACATGAGTCTCTGGCAAGCATTTTTTCAGCTTAGCCACCTGTCCCCAAAGTGCTTTGTGCTTTATGGTGCAACCCTTGGAATCTCTGAATCCATTCTGGCAGTAACGCACAAACACATTGTAAAATTGGATGTATTAAGAACAATCGCACACGTTATAAGTGTGAGGAATTGGGATTTGCATTTTCACGTGCAGAATTAGAGCTTTGCAATCACCTAATGACTGTGTGTACGTCTTCTCTGGATGGAATTCACCAACCTGCTTTCTAGTCTTATTGTTTGCGCATGCAGTTGAGTATTGCTGTTTTGTCCCTACAAAAGGCTGTGAAGAACCCTCAGTATAGATGATGTAATCATATTGATCAAGAGGCATGACTTCATTTGGAAGAGGATATTCATTTTTGTAATGCAAGTATGTTTTTGTTTGGAGTATTGGGTCAAATCTGAAGTCTACATCTGTTATGATGAGAGAGTTGGCTCACTGTATGCATCTATGATGTAATGCTTAAGCATTGGGAACCCTATGGTTTAACAGATTCCGTATAGATTTGCAAATGCATAGCACCATTACGCAGACCTATAGACTTGCTAAGAGAGCTAGTCGTATGCTGACATATCAAATGACACACCCACACAGGGACTAAAGCACACATTTCAGATATGTTCTGAAGAACTGACACTACCAAACCACCCATCCAGACCAGTAGTCCTTTAAACATGTGTCAGCCCTGCTACTGCAGAGCCTGTGTGTGCAGTTTTACTGACAGGTCGACTTGGCATTTAAAACGCTGTGCCAAGCCTTAAACTCCCTTTTTTCTAAATGTAAGTGATCCTTAGTTTAAGCTGTTGGTAGATATACACTGATGCCTACACTGACAGACCCAGACACACTCTAATGCATACAGTACCCATCCAGGCACACACTGATGCATACACTAATACACTCAAGAACACACTCACTTGTACACTAACACACCCAGGCACAAACTCATGCATGCACTAACACACACAGGCACACACTCATAGGTACACTAACATACCCAGACACACACCTATCCATACACTGACATACCCAGGGACTCACTGTTGCATACACTGACACACCCAGGCACACACTGAAGCATACACTAGCACACACCTAGGCACACACTGATGCATATAGTGACATGGCCACACATACACTAATGCATACAATGTCACACTCAGGCACACACTGATGCACACAGTAACTGATCCATACAGTAAGACACAAAGGTACACACTGATCCATACTCTGACACGCTCAGGCACACCCTGATCTACATGCTGGCATATGCAGATACGTGATCATGCATACTGTATCACACACAGGCACACACCGATATATACTCTAAAATATCCAAGCAGACATGGATGGATACACTTAAACACCCAGGACACACTCACCCATTCACTAATACATCTAACAACACAGCTATGCATACATTGATGCACCCAGGCATTCACTGATGCATGTGCTGTCACACCCAGGCACACAGTGATGCATATGATGATACAACCAGGCACACACTGATACATACAGTGAATCACCCAATCACACAATGATGTATAAGTTGACACACTCAGGCACACTCTGATTAAAACAAGAAAAGTAACAGACTTATAGTGGTTATAACATGGTGACATAACTGTTTATGTAGCCACCTAAATGCTTACATTATGAAACTGAATATTATATAATGAAATTTAAATGTATTGATTTGGTTATTTTTTTTCCAGGCAGCTTCTTGTACTTAAAACAGAGAATTACAATGCCAAAAAAACAAAGAAGAAAGAAACAGAGGAAGGTTACTATTTCCTTACAACAGAGAGAGACAAGGCACTTAATGTGGAGAATGTGGTTAAAGGGAAAAGAGGTGCAGGTAAGAAAACTAAGAAGTTTCTTAAAATGGTATGTGGAACAATGCAAATTGAGCAAAACCATGCTATTAAGAAGCAACATTTCGATTTAGCTGTGAAGGGAGGTAAACTTAGTGAAAGAAAAGAGATAGTTTAACAAGAAGACAGAAGCAATTTAAGGAAATAGGAGTCAGAATGTTTCACAGTAGGGTAAAACAGAATTTGATACGAACTGTGAGGCAGTGTAAAAGGAGAAAAGAAGCTGCCAAACAAAATACAACATATTGAGACTGTAGTTGATAAGACATTTGCCCTGTAGATGAAGCTATTTATTTTGATATGGAACAGAATGAGAATACTGGATAAAACAGTGCTGTCTATAAAGAGAAGAAGCCACAAAAAAAGACTTGGGAATTGAAGTACTTATTTTAAACCTTTCAGAGGACAATGGAATCATATGTCTTTAAAGAAGAAAACTGGTTCCAAGAGGACACATTAGCGCATGCAGTTGCAACAACTGGTCGATGTTATGAAGTGAAACATGGTATTCCTACTACAAAATAGGAGCTGGTTCCTAGGAATGTAGAGGAAGTGTTAGCTGAAGAGGTACAAGGAAGACGTAGAGAGGCCGCTGTAATAGTAGTTGGAGTATTTGTCAGGAATAAGTTAGTATATTGAAAACTTGTATCTCTACATTCCCATGCACAAGTCTGAAACAGAAAATTGGCATTTTGCAAGAAAACTCCTGCGTTATGTTTTAGGAGAAATTAATATAGCTCTATTGCATGGTATAGTAGCAGAGGTAGAAAAAGTTTGTGAAGATGTTCAGTTTTGTTTCTTAGGCCCTAAAGAGGAGTCTAGGGAAAATGCGGAGTTCAAATGTGTAAGTGTAGAAGAACAGGACACCGCTATTAGTATTGATAACTTTACACAAGAGATTGCAGAATTGAAGACAGTTTCTTCAGATAAACCCAACCATGTTTCTATTTGTTGTCTATGCACTCACTACAAAAGCCAAAATTTCAATGTTGTTTTCTTTTAAAAAAATGAAAAAGAGAGCAGAATTAAAAGGCAAGAATTTGCTGTATATATTTTACTAGAAGAATGCTTTGATTTCTCAACACAGCAAAATGTATGCAAGTATTGCTATAATAAGTTAGAGGATAATCAAATACCATCCCGAGCGAATACATAACAAGTTAGAATTAGTATTAATTCCGGAAGAACTTTGGGAATTAAATATTTAACAATCATTTCTCATGCAATGTATACAACCTTTCAAATGGAGCCAAATACATTAGAATTACCACCAACAGAGCTATAGAAAGGCCTTAAAGGAAGAGTTGTCAACTTACCTCTAGATTTTAAATGGAATAGTGAAACAATCAGTGTAGAGAGATATATTAATGAACCACTTATCAATCTAATAAATGATGTCCCTACCAAAAACAATCAAATCTGCCAAGAGTTAGTGGATGTTAATAAAGTAAAAAGGTTACATTATACCTGAAACAAGAGAATATTTATTAAAATAATGTCGATGTTGTTGGAGATGTAAGTTGTATTGAGGAATAAATATTACCATCAAGTGGACAGATTGAGAAAGTGGATAGATCCAAATCAGAAGAAATATATGAACACTATAGTATCCATCCACTGCATTCCAAAGAAGTTATTGGCAATGTTATTTATCTCTTTTAAATGAAACAAGTAAAACAAGCTCCAATGAGTGTGTGAGAGAAAAGTTTAGAAGATCGCTGTTTTACAAAACTATTTCCAAGTGGCTGGTATGATGATTGCCCCATACAAATACCTTCAGCTGAGTACAGGTCAACCAGATATTATTCATAGGACCCTAGATATCAGCAATATATTCCACATATAGTCCTTCTGATATACCTAGTTGAGAGCAGCCAAGGTCCCAGGGCATGATAAAATCCCTGGTGATCAGTATATACTGAACATCTAATCAGGACAAATTATAAGTTTGCTAACTGCTAGAAAGATTATTTCAATGCTGTGAGAGAAAGGATTCAACGTTCAGTGTTTCCAAACTATTTAAGCGTGTTAAAGGACTAAATTGTACAGGAAGGAACAATTGATGTTGAGATAGCTAAACACAGTTCAAAAAGTAGCAAAAGTTTAGGACCACTGAGTCAAGTTCATTTTGGAAAACCAATATTTGACAATGAAGTTGCTATTGCCATGAATGAGGTGGAAACTGCAATACAACAAGCAAGACGGGAAAGTGTTCATTTAGAATAGTTAGTTGGACAGCTGAATGACGAGCATAATTAAGTATTTATGGAAGTAAAAGAGGGAATACAGCATGGACTCCTTCATGAGAAGAAACAGGGTGCATGCATATCATTTAAGACAATACTATTGTATGTTAGGGGTCAAGCTACCTTTGGGAAAATCTTTTAAATAGAATATTCCACTACTTTCCTGCAGATGACCACAGACTAATTTCTCGTGTGTTGTAACAGCACCCACTGAATTAGCTGCACAGAACAATAAAGGAATTACTTTACATCAACTTCTTATGCTGCCTGTGGAACATGTAAACAAACCGTAGTACTAAGTGTTATCCGGTGAAGCTTGTCATGAAGTCTCAAGAGTACTGAAGAAATTGAAACTGTTAAACACTGGAGAGGTGAACATGGTTTCAAACTTAATGCTTGCCTTTGTACACAGATTCTAAAGACAGACTATGATGTGCTGTTTGGAGGTAAGCACTAAATTGTGATTGGAGATCTAGAACAACTTACCCCCCATAAAAGGACAGCCTGTGTTCAAGAGACTCATCCATGATGAAACTCGAAATTCATTGGGAAGTATTAGTAATGTAAACATTTGGTTAATTTTCCAATACAAAGAACTACTTAGGAATATGCAGCAAGCACTGGACGTTGAATGCAGAAATATTTTCAAGGATATTAGAGTAGGAGTTCTCACCAAAGAGGCAAAATGTCAATTAGAAGTCGGCTTGTTAAGAAACTGTTTCCTACAACCAGAACAGCAGTAGAGCTAATGTTTAGTTTCATTCAAGAAGAAAAATCTATTATGTGCCTATTGACAACACTTCAAGAGTGCTCCTGTTTTAATGAAGAATTACTTAAATTGGAGAAAGAATACATTTTACAACTTATAGCAATTCACGAAATGGAACACCAGGGTGTGACAGTACTCCTAAATTAATAACTACAGCCAAAATTGAATTAATTAGAAAAGTCTGTATCCAGAACTGCAAGATTAGAGAATGAATAAGTGTTTGCAAGAATGATTGAGTACTTTTGCGCAGAAAATAAATGTTGAGGAAGGATTAGTAAATGGTTATATAGGTAAAGTGGTTGATTTCATTAACTTTCCAAATAGGAATGAGGATGAATATTTAGCAATAAAATATATTCAGATTGGTGGCTTAAAGCAGATTGGTAGGTGTATTGTATGTTTTCTGCTTGTAAAATAAGTGTATGTTTGGTGGCACCACTTTCCAGTTTAGTTAGCATATGCTGTGACTATCAATAAATCTCAAGGTTTAAGTGTAGGGTTTAGGTGTGCCCTCTACACAGCATGGAATCAGAGCTGTTGGTATTGTTTGAGGAACTCAGGCGGCTCCTGGATCAAGGAGGATCCACAGCCATCATTCTACTAGACTTTAATGTTTTGTTCAATACCATGGATCACCCCACTCTCTTGCAGAGGATTTCCAAAGTTGGCTTCATTGACACAGCATTCGATTGGCTCTCCTCCTTCTTGGAGAATCGTACCTTTCATGGTCAGGATCAGTCCTGCCTTTCAACTAGTTTATTGTCTTGCTCTGAAGTGCCTCAGGGCTCCTCTCTGAGCCCCACAATCTTCATCTACTACCGTTCACTGACATTGTGCAGTCCTATGGGTTGTCATTGTTTTCTTATGCTGAAGACACCCAGTGTGTTGTGTCAATCTCACCTGACTAGATCAGCCCATCTATCTCTAACTCCTTGTCCTGACGAAGAGCCAGCTGGTTGCAAAATTAAAAATCAATGAAGATAAAACAGAAGTCAAGTTGCTGGGTAACAATCTCAGCAACTGTACTCTGAGCCCCCTCCCAAACTGCCCACTCACAAAAACTCAATAAAGAATCTTGGGATTTAGCTTGACAAAGGCCTTACCATGCACCATTAAGCCAAACAACTTGCTGCCAGTTGCAACGACATCCTAAGACTATTGCAGAAGGTCGTTAACGTACTGCCTTCCTCCTCCAGAAGAGTGATCATTCATACCCTTGTGCTATTCCAACTTGAATATTGGAATGTCCTGTTTTGGGCTCACTCATCTATGTCATCAGGATACTGAAGACTGTGCAGAATGCTACTGTACATCTCCTGACTAACACTCCGAAACACCAATCAGCCACCAAGGTTCCGAGATCCACACTGGCTTCCAGTGCAACACTGAGTGCAGTTCAAGACTCTTTGGATTATGCACAAGGCAGTCCATAGAACGGACCCTTCCTTGTTACCATTGTTAGCCTCTTCCTATCTTACTGGGAGAGCCCTCAGATCCTCATCAGCCCACCTACTGAAGGTTCCCAGGATTCTCAGATTCTTGCTGGGGTGGCCGATCCACTTCTTTTTTGGCACCCAGACTTTGGAATAGTCTACCACTGGAAGTGCATTTACTGGAGGACGAACTCCCACTCCTAAAGGCCTCAAAGACCTGCCACTTCTGTTACTGATGTTCCTCATTAGTTCTATCTCAGTCCCATCGGTGTCTATGACAGTGATGGGAAGTCTTCGGGTAGCCATGCAGTATAAAAGATCTCAAGAATAGTCTGGTTTGTTTTTGGTTGAATTTAATGACAACAAAGTAAGTGCTGATGCAAGTTGTGTCAAAAAGTATAATTGGTTACAAATGATTCTATGGATGATGCTGAAATGAAGGAAAAGAAGGAGAACAAGGAATCTGTTGAGAATAAGAAAGTGGAGCTTCTGAGTTCGGGTAAGTAGCAAGGCCAGGTCCAATGTTCCAGCAGTAGAGGTTTGTGAGTGTGTCAAATTTGGCCAGGAGCAGGGTGCTGAGGTCATTGGTAGTGGGCACTCTAGGAAGAAGTGGGCCACCTGAAAACACACTGCACAGGAAGAGTTAAAGGGAAGTCTGAGGGGTCCCACTCAAGGAAGCATGTCACAAGGGCCTCAGAACCATGGGGGCATAGCTGTTTTGTGGTTACCCAGGCCAGGCAGGCTGGCTGGGAGCAGAGCAGATAGGGCTGGTTGGTATTCGTTCCACATGGCTCCAGTAGGTCCTGCTGTCTTCCTACTTGGTGGAGGGACAGAGCTGGCCCTTCGGAGAAGAGGTACCTCTTCTTACTTGGGTGCTGCGTCTGAGTAGCAAGGGAGCAGCAGATTGGTTAACCGTAGGTGCCCGCAGGTTGCAGGGGAGCAGCTCCTCTACTCCAAGGGGGGTTCTCTGTGCTGTGTCAAAGGCTGTAGGTGCTTCAGGGTTCTTCGAGGACTCGCAGGTGCAGGATGAGATAGCAGGCCACGATTGTTGAATCCTGGAAGCAGCCGGCATTTTTTTGGTGACAAATTTTTGCAGCAGGCTTCGGTTCTTGGGTCAGCAGCTCTCATTTGTCCATTTTTCTTCTTGGGTCTATCAAATCTAAGTTAGTCGGTCCAGGGATGCCACATAAATACTAAATTTAGGGTCCTTAAAGGGGTAGTAGTCAGTGTGCTAACTACCTTTAGAGTATCTTTACCTTCTAAATGATCAATTCCTGTCTACAGGGGCACTACCCTGGCCCTGACAGGTTAATTCCTGCCATCCCAAGATGGAGGAATTAGAAATGTTGTACTCACAGCACCCCCCCACATTAGGGGGGTGCTGGCTGTATGTGGGCATGCCTCCTAATTAAACCAAATGTGGAGCAGGACTGAGGGTTTGGCATCCTCCCTTAGCTAGAGCTGCCTGAGTCGCATTTCAAAGGCGGCATCGGTTTTGAAGTTCCCACCTCGGAAGGCCATCTAGTCCTGGAGGAAGTGTGAAGCACCTGAACCCAGAGCAGGCTTTGTTCCTGGTCTCTTAGAGCACTGGCACTCACCCCTTGCGGTCTGAAACATATCTGGTGGTGGTAGGCTGGCTATTACTAGTCAGAGACCACACCAGTGCTTGTTAGGTTTTCAGGAGACCCTCTAAAAGGTCTCCTGTGTGTATTTATGAATACATCCACCCATGGCATCAGTGAGGGCTTATGAAGATGGGATGTTTGGTACCAAACATCTTAGGGTAAAGTGGAGCTAGGAAACTTGTAACAACAAGTATCCAGCCCATATAGTCTCTATGGCTCTCCTGTGCACGTATGATATCCAAAAATTGACTTGCTATCACAGAGTCATATCTACTCATGCAGACATGTCCACAATGGGATATAGTGCACCCTGTCTTAGGGCTGTAAGGCCTGCAGCAGGGGTGACTTGCCTATACATCATGCAATGTATGGGGCATGGCACACAGGGCTGTGTGCCATGTTGACTCGTCAGATGTCTCTGCAACAAGATACACAGCCTACAATGGCAGTATGCATAGCCTTGGTGAGGAGTCCCTGGGGTGGAATAATTTGTGCTGCAGGCCCAGTGGACCCTTTTCAGGACTCATGCCCTAGGTACCAGGGGTACTATTTACTAAGGACTACCCGGGGTTGCTGAAGTTGTGCCAATTGTGGTACCATTTTGGGAAAGAGATCTGGCACTGGGAACCTGATCAGCAGGCACCTACGGCACTTTCAATTCGAATTCACATCGGCATCAGACAAAAAGTGTGAGGCTAACCATATCAAAAGAGGCATTGTCCTAAAGACAGAATGTAAAGACAGCAATCTTATATTCAAGTAGAAATGCATTTCAAGCTACCAAATTCTCATCTTTTGTTTTTTCAACCAAAGTTCTAAGAAGGATTACTGTTAAAAAAAAGTGGTATACAGTATTTGTTCTATGTGGATCTTCAGTGTTTATGACCACATTCAGCCTACCAGGGGTGATGTCTTCATAAACGTCTGCATAATTCCAGTGTCCTTTATATCTATTAGTAGCATTTTACCACATTTAATAATAAAGGAGTTGTTTTTTAGATATGCTTTTAGATTAGTTCAGTAGCTATAGCAAAAACAAATGATTATATTATTGTAGCGAGTGCAATGCATAGTGGTGCCTATTTGTAGTGACATACTGTGCAGTTCTGTTTTATTCCTGCAATCTATACGATAGTTTTTTTCCCACTGTTCAAGAATGAATTTGTATACAATACATCATTTATGGTGTACAATGGTGTACAAGCATATAATCTATAGACAGTAAAAATGGAAAATGAAATGTTTTAATGTAATGTAGGATACTATTAGAACATAAGAAATGTGTACTGTTTGTTTAAATTATGAACTTATGCATTGCAGAAATTAAAAGTATATTTTATTAGTTTGTAAAATGTAATACTAATTTAACTTTATGTTCCTTTGCTTTTTATACAGATGAATGGCACCGTCTGGAGTGATGTAATTTCCTTATTTGTTATTTCTTTGTTTTTACCTACATTGTCAAGGAAAACACACTGAGACAGTGAGTGATACTGCCACTGAGACATCCAGACACCCACTGAAACACCCACTCATACCCCCAGGTACACACTGGTTCATGAACTCACACACCCACTCACTCCCTCATACAGTCACTGACACACTGACTCACTTGCGTATACAACTACTAACACAGGCACTCACTCACCCACACAGGCACTCACACATGTACTCACTCACCTATACATCCACTTAAACAGCCACTCACTTACCCAATCTGCTATTCACACATCCACTCACTCACCCATACAGCTACTCACACACCAAATCACTTGACTATACTACAAATACACCCAGTTACTCACCCACATAGCCACTCACACATCTACTCACTCACTGAGGCAGCTACTCACACACCCACTCATCCACCCAACAGCTACTCAGACACACTCATTCACCCATACAGGCACTCACATGCCCACTCACTCATCCATACAACAACTCAAATACCCACTCCCTCACTCACCTATACAGCCACTCATATACTCACTCACTAACCGATACAGGCATTCACAGTCGGTCATTCAACCATATACCCATTCACACACCCATTCACTCAGCCATACATCCATTCAAATAGTCACTCCCTCACCCATACAACCACTCACACATCCACTCTCTCATCTGTACAGCCACTCATGTACCCACTCACCCATACATCTACTCACATACCCACTGACTCACTAACACAGCTGCTCATATATGTACTCACTCACCCATACAGACACTCACACATGTTCGTTCTCACCCGTACAGTGACTCACATACTCACTCAATCACTCACACAGCCACTCACATATTCAGAAACTGACAGAGAGTTAGAAACACAGTACGAGACTGTACCAACAGAGCGTTTGCACTGTCGTATAATCGTTTAATTGACATAAAGTGAGTGATATTGATTTACGAACTGTTTTAAAAGAGAACTGATTTTGTGATTTTTAAAACTTTTTAATTGAATTGTGGTTGTTAGAACTGTGAAATACCTAACTTAAAGTTGAAACTGAGGCTTGTACTCACGGTAAATTGCAAAGTCAGTCCTGTACTCGCACCCAGCTGCTGATTGGCCAGGCGGGGCAGAATAAAGAGACATTAGGTAGGACCCTCCCTCGTGTGGAGAAAGAGCTAGGTCAGCACTCTAGATTTTGACAGCAAACACCTACTTATGGCGCCTGCAGCGTGGAAGCGCTAGAGAGAAACTGACAGAGAGTCAGCGGCACAGTACAAGACTGTGCTGATAGAGCCTTTGCACTGTTGTACGATCATTTAATTTACGTAAATTGAGTGATATTGATTTACCAACTGTTTTAGAAGAGAATTCATTCTTTGACTTTTAAATCTTTTAACATTGAATTGTGGCTTTTAGACCTTTTAAAATAGAATATGTGGCTTTTAAAACTGTGAAATACCTAATGTAAAGTTGAAACTGAGGATTGTACTCACTGTAAAGTGCGCAGTCAGTCCTGCACTTGTGCCCAGCAGCTGATTGGCCGGCCAGGCGGGGCAGGAATAGGAACCATTAGGTAGGACCTGCCCTCGTGTGGAAAGAGGACCAAGTCAGCGCTCTAGATTTTGCCAGCCAACACCTACTTATGGCCCCTGCAGCGTAGCCGCGCAGCGGACGCGCTGAAGGCGCGCCTAAGGCAAGCTCGTCTGCACCCGTCCATGTCTGGACATGGCCAAGGGCCTGGGCCCCTGTCCGTTGTGCGTCATAAAAACTGAATATTATCACTTACTCAGTGAAAGAACTACAAGCATTGAGGTATTCAGGGACCACATCCTACCGCTAGCAAGCCTGATAGGTAAGGAAACAGCCTGTCCAAAATGTTTTTCCCAGGTCAGCACAAGAAATATTGACAATTTCATACAAACAGATAGGACTGCTAGGGAAGCCAAGTGAAAAATGGGACTTCTTAACAGCAGATCATTACCAGCACACACCACAGTAATTAGAATGAGCATCAAGAATGAGGAACTTGACATCCTATTTTTGGCAGAGACATTGCTGAAAGAATACTCCACCCCAGATATAGTCCAAGTACTCCCTCCAGACTATGCAATCAGACGATAAGACAGAAGGGAGAAAACAGGAGGGAGTGGCTATCATATACAAAAAGGAATTTGGATGCATTACAGCACCCCTGTCCATCACTAACTGCGATACATCACTCTTTAGCATCAAACTCTCGACCAATACCACCTTGTCAGGGACACTAATCTACAGACCTCCAGGTACCGCTAACTCCTTCCTAGAGGAATTTCCTGGTACAGTAGCAACAACGGTAGCCAGTAAGCGGTTCACTACCCTAATAGGGGACTTCAATTTTCATCTAGATTTACCTGACAGCAACACGTCAATCAGATTAATCCAAGACATGGAAGCCCTGCAACTCAAGTAATTGGTAAGAGAGGGCACACATGAAAAAGGACACCTACTAGACGTCATGTTCTCCAATGAACCCAAGTTAGTGGTAGGGACCCCCATGCCAGTTCCATGGACTGATCACCACTTCATTCCTTTCACATTAGACAAACCCCAGGCACAGCCCTTAGATGATAAACCAACCAAAACTAGGAAAAAATGGCCTAGATTGTTAAAGGATAGCATGATGAATGAACTATACACCAAGGCCCCATGCATAACAGACAACACAGAATAGGCCGACAAGATGTGGGCAGAATGTATTACCAACGTAGCAGCTCAATCCCCACAAAAAAAACCCAGACCAAATAATCAACCACCTAGGAAAAAAGCAGCTTGGTTTAACACGAACCTAATCCTGATAAAAAGGCCTGCAAAAACCTGGAAAGGCAATGGAGGAAAAATGATGACTCCGCTATCAAAAGTCAATAGAAGATAGCTATTAGACAGTATCATAATGAGATGCTCCAAGCCCAAGCCAAAGTTCTCGAAGGAAAACTTAACTCAGCAGGCAACTCAGCTAGAGAACTTTTTAAGATAGTGCCCTCCCTCACCTCCACTGATTAGGAAACCACTAATCCCGCTTGATCTAGGAAAGATCTAATAAGATGGCGAATTTTTTCAAGAACAAAGTAGAAATCATACACAATTCAATGCTAGGAAACAGTAGCTCAAATCAGGGAGAGGCTCACCCAAATACTATTGATAATTTGGAAATTAAAACAGAGGTAAGATTAGACCACTTCACAGACCTAAGTGAAGAATATATGACCGCCATCCTGATCAAGATTAAATCCGGCTCCTCTCTAGACCTGATGCCACCAGACATCTTGAGGCAAGGAGGTAAAAAAAAACAGGTCAACAACTGCAGCACTTATATCACTCTCTCTTACACAAGGGACTATCCCCCAAGCTAGGAAACACAGTATAATCATGCCACTGCTGAAGAAGCCCCAGCTAGACCCATCAGAACCAGGGAACTACTGACCAATCTCTCTCCTGCCATTACTAGGCAAAATAACCAAACAACACCTTAATCAAGTCCTGTCCCAATACTTAGAAGAGAATTGGATACTGCATACCACTCAAATGGGCTTTTGACCCCAACACAGAACAGAGTCAGCCCTGTTGGTGGCAACAGAGGAATTGAAGGGAATCCTAGACCAGGGAGGTACAGCAGCTATTCTGCCTCTGTATCTCAGCACCGCCTTTGATACCGTGAACCATACGAAAATGATTGCAGGCTAAAGGAAGCCGGTATCACAGGCTCTGCATTAAAGCGGATAACCTCATTCCTAGAAAACAGATATTTCCAATTAATGGACGGTGAACATCTCTCTGATACCCTTCAAATGTCATGTGGAGTCCCATAGGGATCTGCATTAAGCCCAACACTATTCAATCTGTATATGCAACCACTAGCAGAAATAGTGCAGCAATTCATACACTCAATAGTGTCTTACGCGGACGATACCCAGCTGATACTATCTGTGACGGAGGGCCCCGAATCCATGCACTACAACCCGGCAACATACATGGTGCAAAAAGCAGATTAGATGAATAAAGTTTGCCTAAAACTGAACGGAGGAAAAAAAGAGCTCATGTTCCTGGGTAATAAGGCAGTCCAAAGAAACATGATTAGCTGTCCTCCAGAACAAGGAGAAACCCCAGTCCCAAAGACAGAGGTAAAGAATCTGGGAATTTGGTTGGACAAAAATGTGTCCATGGAGACTCAAGCTAGAAAAATATCAGGATAAGATAAGAAGATCCTACCGCTCATTCCTGAAACCACGCTCAGAACTGTGGTACAGGCCCTAGTGCTGTCACAGCTGGACTATGGCAGCTCCCTGTATCTTGACACACCCAAATACATCATAAACAGACTACAAGTGGCACAGAACGCCGCAGCTAGGGTACTACTGCACATTCCCAGACCTCAGTCAGCCAGGACAGCCCTGAAGACACTACTCTGGCTCCCAATAAAGGCCATGTTAGAGTTCAAATCACTCTGCAACGCCCATAGACCCATGAATAACAAAAACACAACTCTAATTAAAAAACTTGTTACACACTACGTGCCAGGGAGATACTTAAGATCCTTCGTAGATCTTCTTATGAAACAGACCAGGATAAAGAGAGCCAGGTGGGGAGGTAGATCCTTCTCGCATCTGGCCCCTGTCCTAGGGAACTCCCTGCCAAGGGAAATGCGCATGCTAACGGACAAACTGGCATTCAGGAAAAGGCTTGAAACTTGGCTCTTCCCTTAATCATCAATGCAACCTGGGCCAGTCTCTCTCAGCGCAATGAAGCCCTTGGGCAGCTATGCGCTCTATAAATCCATAAAACATAAACGTTCACTCTCCCATACAGCCACTCAAGCACCCACTCACTCACCCATACAACCACTGACAAACCCACTCACTCATCCATAAAGCCACTCACACATGTACTCACTCACACATATAGCCACTACCATACTCATTCACTCACCTATACTGCTACTCACATACCCATTCACTCACCCATACAGCCTATACACTCACTAACAGACTCACTCCCCTATAGTAGCACTCACTCATCCATATAACCACACACACACCCACTCACTCACTCACTCACTCGCTCACTCGCTCACTCACTCACTCACCCTTACATCGACTCACACATGCACAGATGCACCCATAAAGCTACTCACACATTCACCAATACAGGCATTCACATATCTACTCACTCACCCATATAGCCACTCAAACACCGACTCACTCATCCATACAGCCATTCACCTACCCACTCACTCACCCATACAGGTACTTACATAATCAGTCATTCATGCATGCAGCCACTCACACATTCACTCACTCACCCATATAACTACTCACACAATCAGTCACCTATACACCCATGCACACAGCCACTTACACACCTAGTCATTGACACATACAGCCACTCACTCACCTACACACTCATCCATACACCTACTAAAAAACATACTCACTCACCCATTCAACCATACAACTACTCATACTAGCATTAACTGACCGATACAGATACTCATACAGTCACACACTCACCCATACAGCCACTGACACACCTACTCACTCATCCACCTAAGTCTTTGTGATGTTAATCTTTAGGGCGTTTGTCTTGCAGTACATGGCCAGTGAGACAAAGAGCCTCTGAAGACCCACCGGGGTTTGGGCGAGGAAAATCGTGTCATCTGCCTATTGTATTGATTGAATTTTGGAGGATGCATGTTTGGGTGGAAATTGCCGAGTGGCTGACAGAAACTCTCGCAAGTCTGCTAGGTATAAATTGAAGAGTAGTGGGCCAGTATGCACCCTTGCTTTAAGCCTCTTTTTGTCATGATTTTATTGGTCGTTGACCATCCAGTGGAGACTCGTAATTTTACCCAGGTGTTGGTGTACAAAGAGATAAGAGCATTTAATAATAATTGCAGGATGCCCCAATTGTTGTTTTTCCCCACAATCTGGAGCGAACTACACTGTCGAAAGCTGTTTGAAAATTGATGAACCCCAAGTACAGAGCCTTTCATTTTATGGCAAGCGTGCTCTCAATCATATGAGATAGACAGATCAAATTGTCTTCAATGTGGCAACCGTTTTGAAAGCCGGTTAGAGTGTGTGGCATCAGATTGTGATCTTCCACCCAGGTAGTCAATTATTGCAGTAAAGTACTTGCATAACATTTCCCTTCAATGTCAAGAAGAGCGATAATCCAGTATTTTTTGGGGCTGAAGTGGAAGCCAGGAGTCTGGAGTCAACCCGCCCATTCAGCTTTCCCCAAATAGAGGGGCAAATAATGAAGCCCATTTGTGTGGCAAAGCTTTGTACACCTTTGTCGGGATGCCTTTTTGCCCGGGTGCCCCTCCGGGATGCATTTTTTTAATAATAGTGCGATTTGAGTTTGTGGTATTTTGACAATAGGCTCCGGTCTTGTGGGAAAGTTGACATGGCTAGATCTATGAGGACCAATCCAGTTGTTTTTGGTGGGCTCTACGAGGAGTGTTTCAATGTGAGCCTCCTACTTGGCAGGGAAAATGTTTGTTATAGTTCATAGTTGGGCTGGTCTGGAGAAATTTGCTTACCCAATTCCAAAATTCCCTTTGATCGTTTGATTTTATGATTTCATGAGCAGATTCCCAGAGATGGTTTTCTTTCAACCTCTGAAGGGTAAATCTTACTTTCATGTGCTCCTTTTGAGTAGTCAATACCTTCTCTCGAAGAGATTTATGTTCGGTGTTATCGTAAGTGCGTCTACGCATTAGGCTGTTTAGTTTACATTTCATTTTCACAATGATTTTCTAATGTTCACTGACGTCTTTAGTTTTTGTTGTGGAGTTGTTTGGCTCTGGGAGTTTTTTTATGATTAGGTCTTCTCTTAAGTCATTCATTGTCTTTTCCCAAGTTATTGTGGTCAGTAGGTCATTGCCCTCTTGTATCAGTTTATCCAGAAAGTGGTCTACCCTCTCATTGATCACGTCCTGGAAGTGTGCGGTCCACTGTGTTTTTCTTACTGGTTCTAGGTTGTCTTCTTTCCCAATCAACTGGGTTACAGGTCAGGGGCACTGCAAGAGTGGCACTTTACACATGAAAATGGCAAGATTTCTTGCCAGCAAAGGAGTTTCTGCGAATTCCTGCTCTAAATGGAAATGAGCGATCGAAACTCAGATGTAATCCAGTGTGGCCATTCTAAAGCACAATACATGTGTGTAAGCAGCTGGCGAGTCTGATTGAGATCTTCCATTTAAGGTGCGGGAGCCTAATTGATTTAGGTAAGCTGCTACCTTTATACTGCATCTATATTTTCATTGTTACTGGTGTGTTATGTCCGGAATAGCCCACATTTAGTTGTCTAGTGACGTTAAGGTGGAAGAACCCAAACCTGTCTCCATTAGGTTGGCATTAAAGTCTCCCAGTATTAGCCACATGTCATTTGGAAAGAGGAAGATGAGGTCCCTCATGGCGGGGAGCATTCTCCTCAAGGTCACCTCTTATTTCATTCTGGATTGATTTAAGTAAATGCAGTCGAAGATTATTGTTTGTCGTTCCGAACTACGATTTTCTGCTTGCTGAATCTGAGTTTTAAGGAAAATATAATCTTCCTGCCCTTTATATAGAAGGGGAGCCTGGAGAGCCAAATTGTTCTTCATGTAGATTGACAGGCTTCCCAAAGCATGGCCACCTGCTTGAGATGCGGTTGCATATGATTCATAAACAGTGTATCCTGCCATGGGATTGTTTGCAAGGTCCAGGTTTCTTGTAGGGCGATAAAGTCACAGCTTGTCAGGTGGCAGGATGTCATCTTTTTGGCTTTGTTATTGGTTAATCCTCGGATGTTCCATGAGCAGACTTTTAGGAAGTAAATGGTGTCCTTAATGGTTATGTTTTTAAAGAGGGTGCTCAGTACTTCACCCCAGGGCCTGGGAAAGCCAGGTCCAGTCTTAAGAATGTTGCAATTTAAGAATACACTGGTGCGGACCTCCTGACTTACTTGTGGTGATTTTCATCAAGCCCTCTGTTTGTGGCATTAATTTTGGTCCTGCTATGGGGCCATACAGTACTGAGATGAATGAGGGCATGGCTGTGTTACTGTGGATCACACTTTTTTCATTATCTTCCCTCAGAGTGTTGGAGCCTCTTTCTTTTAGGAATGCTGGGTTCTTAACTGGAGACGCAAAACTAACCTGGATTCCCCAGTCTCCCAGACGATTTTCATCCTCATTAGAGCAGAGGCCATGTCTTCACTACAGAAGGTTACTTCTGTGGCCTCGTTTATCTAACCCAGTTCTAGGGTCACAAATGCCACACTTTTGATGTCTATGGTTTTAATATTTTCTATTCCCAGTAGAGGCAAGCATAGCGTTAAAGTATTTCCACTATTGAGGGTGCCCCATTTCCCTTGGGACATGTACTCAGGGTACAACATCAGTTTTAAGCCTCTTTGGGTCGGCTGTGTTTTCTCAGCAGTATTCGCAGTCGCTTTGTTCTGCTGCCGAGGTTTTTTTTACTGGTGAGCCTTCTTTGAGCACTCTAAACTCAGGGATTGACTTTGCTAATCTGGTCTTTCCTTTTGCGGACAATTTTGGGAAGCATCATAGGGTGGTTCTTCCCCTTATTTATTTCCTAAGGAATGCTTCAGTCTGCCATCTGCATTTTCAGGGGGATTTAGCGCTTTCACATTTTATTTTTCCTTGACCTGTCCATGATATTTACTTATGTGGCCATCTCTTGGGTGATTTTTCTCATTTTTACATCATCTCAATCTTCTTCAAGCAACTGTAGTGTCTCTTGGTAACAGTTGTTTTTATGTTCAGGGCCTCTGCTGAGGTTTACCGTTGCGACGTGTTGGTGAAGAATACTATCTTTTGGTGATTCAGTAGGCTTATCAGGAATTGATAAGGAGTCTTTGATGACCTCCTGCCTAAAACGTTTCTTTAATAGTTGGTTCGCCTTTGCTTTTTCAAGGTTTTTTGCAGGTCCGAGCTCAGTAGACCATTCATGGTTATGATGTATGCCTTCCACTTAGATGCCTTGTTCAGAGGAGATGGTTGCTGCAATTTCTCCTCAATGTTTGCGGTTGGACGACGGGCCTATTTGGGTTTTAGGTTCCATGTCTTCACAATAAAGCCAGCAAAGAAGGGCACCATCATTTTTCTTAAACCTATTTCATTTCTTCTTTTTTTCCTAGATAAGCACTGGCTTTCTCTGGGGGAGGTTTTTATCGTTTTTATGGCCTCAAACGGTAAGGTCCAATTATCAATACCTATTACGGAGTTTGGTTGCGTGAGATTATCCGCATCTTTTGCTATTGTTGCTGTTTGAGTGAGGTCATGTTCTTGTTTGACATTGACTTTTGGAATGCTGACTCTGCCCTTTTGTGTAATAATGGTCCTTTCTAATGGAACCCCAGGGGGATCATGACTGTGGGGCTGGATTCTTGTCCTGGAGCTAATCATGTTGCCTCCTTGGTGCTCAATGGTATATAGGTGGTCCTTACTTGATATTTGCCAGGATTGGTGTTAGTTATGAGATTGCGGGGGAGAGGGAGTTCTATGCACTCCTCTCTGTGCCTCGTTCTTCAGGTCCTCAATTAAGGTAGTCATTATGTCCAAGAGCATTTCTAGTATCTTTAGAATAGGGTTGCAGCTACATTCCTTGTACATTTGAGGTTGCGCTGGCTTGGTCTGAGCTCTTTGCAACAGAGAGTTTAGCTGGTCAAGCTTGGTGTCAATTCCAGTTATTTATTCAGCTATCAGGTGAAGAATGTTTATTGGTACATCACGTTTGTCTGCGTGCATATGGGCTGCATTGGCCAGTGAGTTCTAGGCTTTCTTAGTAGCTATTAGCAGGGTCACAGCCTTATGAGTGGGTAAGTTATGGAGGGCCTCTCTGTACAAGAGTTCTATTTTTGGAAGTTTGTTTATATGGCTTTCAAATTGAAAGATTGTTGGGTTTGGGCAGTAGCTAGTTGTTAGAGGTCGTTCCCCTTGGAAGTTTTTTAGTAGTTCTTTTTGTGACTTAGCCGCTATGTAACTTTCACTGGTATTGTTAGTGGTCATCAAGGAAATGGAGTCCTCCATTGAAGCATTTGATTTGCAGCTTCTAGATTAATGCTGACATAGTTCCTCAGGGTAGTTGTTATAAGGTAGCTTGCAGTGAACTTGTTATGACAGGAGTACAAATGAAGGCAGGTCAAACTTAAGTTCAGAGAGATCCCTGTTCACCATTGGATTGCTTAGTTACAGTTTGAGAAGGAAGCGGGCTTGATGAGTTGATTACCAAGCTTACTGAGCTCTCTGAGCTAGTAGACGAGATCCATCTTGGTGATTTCAGACTAGTGTTCTGGTTTAAAATGAAGTCCTGGACTTCTTGGAGATCTTGAGGTTCCAAACGTGACCAGGGTTGTTGGTGAGCCTCACTGACTTTCTTGTTGCTAGAACTTCTGGGATTGTCCAAGAGTAGCTTTTTATTTAGAAAGTCGTCAAGTCGACTTTCTCTGGGTTTCCATGGAGAGGTGGTCAGCACTGGCTGCAATGATATTGGGCCTTTTCCAGGGATAATTATTTCAGGGGATAAGGGAATAGGATAAGCTGTGCTTATTCGAATTTTCTCACTCTGGCTATTGCTGATGGGAGCCATGGTTCCCCTTGGTAAGGCTGCTGGTTTGAACTTTTGTGTTTTCTTACTTGCCCAATTAAGATAATCTCTAATGTCTCTAGTGTCTCTGTTGTCTCTGGTATCACTATTATTTTCCTTGTAATTATGGCTGATTTTCCTTTTTCATTTTACTGACGTTGGATTATGTCCTGGTTGTTGGTTCTCTTGTTTATCATGCTTTCCTCTGACCTGGGGTGTCAAGAGACTACCCTGCCCTCTTATTTGGACCCCCTCAAGTGCCACTTGGTTTCCTTCAGTTGGAGATGTTGACTGGTTTCCTCGCTTTCCTTTTCGGGGGTACAACATTTTTGTTTTCTGTCTCTTGGCAGTTTTGTGGGGATGGTGGGAGTTTTGTGACTGCCTACAATTTCTTGTTTGCATTCCCCCCAGTTCTTGACTGAAGGCCTTTTGTAGGGCAACACCCTTTCACCCTTTCTTCCCGCTTAATTCTCCTGTGGTGCTGGTGCCACACATAAAAAAGGTCAGGTTCCACTCGGAGGTTGTGGGGCAGGAAGACCACAAAAAAAGGAACTGAGGACGGGGTGGGGGGGGGGGATTGAACGGGAACCCAGTGGGCCACCTGCAAGCTGCATCCAAACTAAGGGGCCGATTATGATTGCGGTTTTTCCGCATCCTCCGGGCCGGCAGAAGCCACCGCCGGCCCGGAGGATGCGGAAAAACCGCTGCGGAGCCTCCAAAGACCCACCGCTATATTAGGATGGCTGGTGGGTCTTGAACACTGTCCGGCGCTTTTCCGCCGTGGTCGCATTACGACCGCGGCAGAAAAGCCCTAATATGGTGGCGGTGTCTAACAGACACCGCCAGCCATATTAGGGTGGTGGGAAAGACATGCTTTTCCGCAGCGGCTTTTCCGCCGTGGAAAAGCATACAGACTTTCACTTCGGGGGCCCGTTGCGGGCGCCCTGGGTGAAGGGGGGTTGGGTGGTGCACATGGGGGGGTACCTATGGTACCCCCCTGCATTTGCGTGCACTAAGCAGCAGGCACTGCGCGGTGCCTGCCGCTTTGTGCATGCAAATGTGATGCAAGCATTTTTAGCCTTGCGGCGGGTGCAGCTTGAAGCTGCACCTGCCGCAATGTTAAAGATAGAGGATGTGACAGCCACCCTGGCGGTCACATCCTAATCTGCTCGGAGGGAACGCTGCCGACGTTCCCTCCTCCTCAGGGTTGGCGGACAGACTCAAGTCCGTCCGCGATCATAATCGGGCCCCTAGTTGAGCCGCTTCTGTGAGGGCCCTGGTTCACTCTAGGCACACGGGAGCTACTGCCGCTGCAGCTCAGGTCCCACACCACCACCTCATCCCCTTACTTGCCTGTTGAGAAGCTCTTCCTTTTCCTTTTTTCATCCTCATCCTCCTTGTTCGGCCTCTTCTTAGCCTCTTCAGATGGATATAAGCCCAGAATTGACTTAATGGAAGCCTGGGGAGGGTTGGGGGCCTGGAAATCACCGGAGGCTGAGGTGCTGGGGTGGCATGGGGCTGTGGGTGGGGAGCTAGATGGCCTGAGGGATGACACAGCAAAGTAGATAGACAGGCAACAGGTGAGCATGGGGATAGATCAGGTGTCACAGGTCGCAGGTTCAGCACAATGCCAGTGCCGAGTGTGGGTGCAGGCGGCAGAATAGGCGACAGTCTCAGCAGCGGCATGAGCCAAGGAGGAAGGATAAGGCTTTATGGTGATACATGATCAAGGTCGCTCTGGTGCTCTGAAGCTCTGTACTGAGCTCCAGCGCTGCGGTGCCGCACCACCATACCCCACCGTGGCGTTTATTTATTTATTTATTTGCGGGTTTATATCGCGCTGGACCGCGCATCACCGGCTCCGCAGCTCCGCTCAACCCCTTTGAGCCGGCTCCTCTCTCCTCATGCCTCACACCTTCTCGGTTCCTCGACTCTCAGTGTGGCTCGATGCTTTGGCGCTCGACGCGCTGTCCTGCTTCCCGCTCCATGCTCTGTGCTGAGTCTGTCTTGCAAAAATGAAGTGTTCACAGCTATCAACAAGTGTGCACAAGGGAAAGCCTAGACAGGGGACCAGTTTATCTCTTTAAATCAAATGTACATCTATGGGTCCTGTAGTAACAAAGGTGTTACAGAGTGTGGTTGAGGGTGCTAATCCTGAGTTTTGGAGATCGACCATTTTAGTCCCCATTTTTAAAAAGGGAGATAAATTAATGCAAGTTTGTTATAGACCAATCTCCATCATTGATTACACCGCAACATTTCTGGGGTGACTAATACTATCCAGCTGGAAGAGTGGCAGAAGAGAATTAGATCTTGATACCATAGGTACAGTGGAACAAAGACTAACTCTCCATCTTAGAGACAGAAGTGGAGAAGTGTGGCTCAATGATTAGAGCAGCAGACCCTGATGCAGAGGTCTAGCCAGGGATCAGGGTTCAATTCCCGTCCTCGGCGGGTCTTGGGCTCAAAACTCCAGGGACCTGATAATTCTCGCCTCGGTGCCTATTCCAATCATGGAGTCCCGCTCTGCAACTCTGGGCAATAGCTTGCTTAATCTCCACAACGGCCCCCACAACGCTAAGGATGCCTGGGCCTCCACCTTGGGGGTGCCCAGGAGTGGACGCCTCACCGGGAAAGCCAGGATGGGTTCCACAGCGGTATTCGTACAAGCACCTTGGGACCCTTGCGGGTGAGTAGTGCGCTATACAAGTATCAATTTACATTTACATCTTATCACAAGTAAATATGTGAAAGCAAAAAAGGGGGCTATTCATTTGACATTCATTGACTTATCAAGTGCTTTCAATTCAGTCAATCGTGAAACATGATGGGAAATAA
Source organism: Lissotriton vulgaris (assembly GCF_964263255.1). Classification (NCBI taxonomy): domain Eukaryota; kingdom Metazoa; phylum Chordata; class Amphibia; order Caudata; family Salamandridae; genus Lissotriton; species Lissotriton vulgaris. The sequence continues at coordinate 617,269 of NW_028241507.1, read as the reverse complement.
TGCGGAGCATGAAGAATGAACCAAAACTTATCACTTTAATAAAACTCTTGCATTTAGAACTGAATGTCCCGGTTCGATATGACTCTCAGGAGAACAAACATCACAAACAGAGGGGCATATTATCAAGGGGGTTTATCTCCGCTTTTTTGGCTTTAAAAGCCAAAAAAGCGGAGATAAAATTATCTCCCTATTACCTAGCTGTCGCTAATACCAGTTAGCAACAGCTAGTAGGAGATAGCGACTATCTTGGGCTCCACTTTGCATGTCAGTGATATGTATCACTAATGACATGCAAAGTGGGCCTGCCCAGATGTTAGCGGCTGGAACAGTCGCTAACATTGCTATCTCCTATTACCAACTTTTGGAGATATTCGCGCTAAGCACGAATATCTCCAAAAGCTAACACCTGCCCTGAGCAGTTCTTAGCCATGTTATCCAATGGGAGGTGGATAACATGGCTAAGAGCATTAGCTCGCTAATGCATGAATATCGCTGACTTTTCAGCGATATTCGTGCATTGCGGCTGATTTTTATCGCATTTGCGATAAACCTTGGTAATACCAAGGTTTATCTGCGATAAAAATCGCCGCAGGTCGGCGTTACATTTTTGTCTCTAACCAAGCAATAGCGATAATTATCGCTATTGCTTGGTAATATGCCCCAGAGTTCCTAAGAGGAGTGAGACAGGAATGCATAGTAGCACCATTCCTTTTCCTGATTTACATAAATGGAATAACTGAAGATCCATCACAGATAGGTAAGGACTTACCAAGGATGGGAGAGCGATCAATACCAATACTTTTATACGCAGAGAATGAAGTACTGATTGCCTGCACAGCAAATGGTCTCCAGGGGTTTTTCGGTCACTTTGTGAACTATATGGGTGGCTTGGAATTAAAAGTGAAAAACTCAAAGTGTGGGCCATTAAGTACTAAAACTAAGCACTTCAGTATGGGGGGAATCTCTCTTAAAAAGTTAAAAACTTTTAGTTATTTAGAGATAATTTTCAGTTCCTCCCTAATGTGGAAATCGCATCTCCTTATGAAATCACAACAAATGGGGAGGAACATGGATGCCATTTTCTGATTTGTGCAAAAAAAAATAAGACAAACCATTAGCTGAGATGATAACACTCTACAACACAAAATGCACCCTGGCTGCCCTATATGGGGTGGGGGGGTCAAAACGCAGATGCACTCCAACATATAGAAAATAGCTTTGCACATAGGTTGCTTGTGGTTCCCAAAACACTGCCAATTATGTTTGCCATGAGGAGTTTGGTTTACCATTCATAGGGGACTGTAGGAGGGTGGATACCTGACTATGGTTACCCCAGATTTTTTGCCTTGTGTTTAGCTGGTTTTCGACTTAGTTGGCCTGGGATCCTGCTAATCAGGGTCCCAGGCTATCTGCTCTCTCTGTAAAATGGACTCCATGTACCCTAGGTGCATATCTAATTGGCTTGGGTCACCTTATCAGCCCCTGTAAAGTGCACTATAGGTGCCCAGGGCATAGGTGTATCCAAGGCCTACCAGTGGCTGCAGCATATCTTTTGCCACCCCTGGCTGGCTATCCAAACTGACACAACTGGCTGATCACTCAGCTGGGGCAAGGTCGTGTAATCACCCCTTGCTTAGATATAGTATACCTATATCTACACTTACATCTGGACACATATACACCTATAAGTCACTCCTATGGCAGGCCTTAACAATCCTGGAGGCAGAGTGCTTGGTTTTATGTGAGATGGTGCTCTAGCATGAGCTGAGCCTGTCTGCAGCTGTCGGGACCAACTCCCTTAGCTGTTCCGGGATATTGCCATACCATATACTCTTAAGTGCATTATAATCCTCGCGGTTATGTGCTAACTTTGGTTTGGCTTTATTAAAATATGTTGTGTTTGGTGTCATACGCTTTGGAATACTACCCCCTCACCAGTCCTGGCGACGGGGGTAGCATTCCACCCTCCTAGAGGGAGAAGACATGTTACTTTGCTAAAACACGGTTAATCCTAACCAGAGCCTCAGCATCACAAAATGGATTCTAATGCCACAGACACAAGTCTGACCTCCTACTGCTGACTGAAACTTGGCAGGGGAGGCCTAGACAAAGGGTTTCCTGTCGCAGGGAGGCGCTACACCTCCCCAGACAGGAGATAGTGGATTGGGGCAGGGTGGGCTGAATGAAACTAGACACTGCCTGGGGCTCACAAGGTGTGAAATGAAATGAAAAAGAATTTCTAAAGCGCATGGCTGCCCTTGAGCGTCCCAGCGCTACGTGTACACACAGACAGACCTCCTCTGAACCGCAACCAGAGATGTTAGTCATTCTGGGGGAAAAGGAACGTTTTCAGAGATTTTCGGAATCTGGTCAAGTTATCTTCTTTCCTCATTGATGTTGGGAGGGAGTTCCATAGCTGACCCGCATTTATTGAGAAGCAGCGTCCTCCGGCCCTTGCTCTTTTTGCTCTCGGGATAGCTACCAGGTTTTCCTCGCCGGAGCGGAGCGTTCGTGATGATTTGTAAGGGCGGATCAGATCTCTGAGGATCGGAAGGCCTGTGCCTTGGAGGACTCTGAACACTGTACAGAGCGCTTTGAATTTCACTCTCGCTCTTATGGGCAGCCAATGGAGTGCTTTCAAGGCCGGTTTCGCTGACGTTCTTCTGGGTGTATTCGTCAGCAGTCTTGCGGCTGCATTCTGTGCCCTCTGGAGCACGTTCAGATTGTATTCCGGTGCAGCCAGGAAAAGGGCGTTGTTATAATCCAGTCTTGATAGAATAAGGCCCTGTACCAGCAATTTCCTGGAGTCTAGTGGGAGTAAGGGCATAACTTTCCATATTGAGCGGAGCAGCCCATAGCAACACCCTGCGGTTTTTTTCGCCTGAGTGTGCATCGACAGCTCCGGTTCAAGCCAGACGCCAAGACTTTTTATGGATCCCTTCGGGGTCGGAGGATCTCCTAAGCAGGCCGGCCACATACATTTGGGGAGGGAGGTGCAGAGATTTCCCAGCAACATCACCTCGGTTTTGGAGGCATTAAGCTTGAGTCTTGAGTCGGCCATCCATGCCATGATGTTGGTAAGGCAGGCGGCAAACTTCTCACCATGGTTTTCTGCGAGCGAGAGCGAAGCAATAAATTGGGTGTCATCCGCGTACGTTGCGAGTTTCACTCCAAAGGGTGCGACCTCCCCCTCCAGTGGGGCCATGTAGACGTTAAAAAGCGTAGGGCTCAGTGATGAGCCCTGCGGGACACCACACTGAAGGGGGGTGGGCACTGATCTATTGTTGCCCTCTCACACTTGATATGTTCGATCACTCAAGAATGACGTTAGCCAGGTGAGCGCCAGGCCTCTTACTCCCAGCTCCTCCACCCGGTGGATCAAGATCTTGTGATCCACCGTGTCAAATGCCGCGCTCAGATCCAGGAGGACCAGGGCTGCTGATCCTCCTGAATCTAAGATGCACCTGCCCTCTTCTACCATGGTGATCAGCGCCGAGTCAGTGCCCTGACCGGGCCGAAAGCCAGTCTGGGTGTGCCGTAACAACTCGTTGGATTCCAAAAAGGACGAGAGTTGCCGGTTAACCCATTTCTCAGCGATCTTTCCCATCCCAGGCAGTAAGGAGATTGGCCGAAAGTTGGACAAATCGGCGGGGTCAAGGCCCGCTTTTTTTAGCAGGGCTTTTACTATAGCCTGCTTCCAACTGGGGGGGACCTTGGCGGCGGCAAAGGAAGCGTTGAGTAGATCTACTGCCGGACCCGCTATGACATCCGTAAACTGCTTTAGGATGTACATAGGCATGGGATCCGTCGGAGAGCCACTTTTTTGCGCGGCCAGCTCTTTACAGAAAGCTTCCCTAGTGATCGGGGCAAACTTGTCTAGCACGACTCTATCAGTGGCCAGACAGGTCTCCCCTAAGGGCTGGCTCTGACGGGGCAAGGGGAGGCCGGCTATGATGTTTTGAATTTTCTGTTCAAAGTACTGGGCCAGAAGGTTACAGCGGTCCGTACTCCCCTCTGAGGGTTCTGGAGATACTGGAACTTTGAGCAGCTCTTTGAGAATTTTATAGGTTTCCCTTGAAGAACTGGCTGATGATTTTATCCTATTTTCAAGGTAGGCCGCTTTGGTGGCATTGCGTGCCACTTTATACGTTCTCATGGCTGCCCTGTACTCTTCTTTGGAGTTTCCTGCCCAGTTTTTCCGCCACCCCCCTCCACCCCCTTTTCTGAATCAGTTTTTCCGCCAGTCACGTTCTTTCTTTTTACAAATTTTTCTCAGAAGACCCAGCTCTGGGGTGAACCATAAGGATTTGGGGCCCCCGTCTTCCTGTTGGCTATTTTCAGGGGAAGTACCGCATCTAAGGCTGTGCTGAGCCATTCGCAGAAAGCCTCATCTGCCTCTATAGGATCCCTATTAAGCACCGGGATGGTATGTGTCAGCTTGCGTGTAAGATCGCTGACCGGGAGTTTCGAGAATACCCTTACTGGTACTTGTGCTGTGGCTGCCGGGGGAGGTGGGGGAGCTGTAACAAAACCCATTTGAAAGGGGATCAGGAAGTGATCAGTCAAAGGGAGAGGCAGGGACGGTGACATGGAGAGAAGGGGAAGATTAGAAAACACCGTATCCAATAAGTGGCCCTTTACGGCGGTGGGCTCCTGATTATGGAGGGTGATGTTCCCCAACCCAAGTTCGAATCTTAGGTCGTTTGCAACTTTATCCTCCGCTGAGTCGAAATGTAGGTTTAAATCTCCAAGCAGGAGAAAATTGGGTGCCGACGCTATTAGCATTGGGGCCTCTTCAAGCAGAGAGTTCACGAACTGCTTGATGTTACCCGGAGGCCGGTAAATCAGCAGCCCCGACAGTGAGTCGTTGGGGGACAGTTGAATCTTAAATCTACAACTTTCCGCATCCTTGATAGACCCTTCAGCGGCCCTACATGTCAACGTGTCTCTATATATAATGGCCAGCCCGCCCCCTCTGCCTCGCGGTCTGTGCAGGCAGAAGATACAAAATCCGGGGGGAAGAGCGTTCGCCATGTCGAAGTCCGAACTGTCAGATGTCCATGTTTCCGACAAAAATAGCACATCAAGCTTATGATCCAGAATCAGATGGTGGATGTGTAAGGAGTGCCTAGGTAAAGATCTACAGTTCAGGAGGGCTAGTCGAAGTGGTTCCCTGGGGGGGGAGCATTCTGTGCCTCTTTACTTTCCGTAGTACATAGATCGCAGAGTTTGAAAAGCACTGGATTTTGTCCCATGCAAAATCCAGTCAAACCGGTTCTGGGGCACTCCAGCCCCAGTCCTGGTGTGAAACTGCACAAAGGGAAAGGGGTGTAACCACCCCCCCTCCCTGGTCCCACCCATAGGAGGGACCTAACAGGTGATCCAGCCCACAGATTTGGAATAAAAGTGGGAGCAGTGCTCACGCACACAGATTATCCTGACTGAAACTTTGATACAGAACTCTGGACCCTTCGACAACCCACTCGACCTCACCATTTGCTTTGTTGCAGTTCCCGTCAGAACTCGAGCAACAAAGATCAACAAGACCCAGCTTTTTCGCCTTACAACAGCCCGGTCCACAGTCCCAGCGAATCTGAGACCCATGGAGGGAACCTGAAGCGTGGGGCTGGCCATCTTTGAAAAACCACAAAGTGCTGACCGTGCAGCTCCCGAGGCTCCCTCAATGCTGTGCATTAGGGTTTGAGAAGCCTCAGCCCGAGCAGCTTTTGCACCAAAGCTCACTCCTCTACACTCACCGAGTGCTGCATGGGGCCCTTCTGAATTTTTCTGCTTGACGCATTGGTCCAGTCGCTTGCCCGTTGGCTAGCGGCCCCAGTACCGATGAACCTTTGAATTTACACTGCTAGTCTGGTTGCTCCAGACTGGCCCTTGCTCCCCTGAAAAGGAGCACCCACTCTGACCTTGGGGGTCCAAGTAAGAAGCCATCTTCGAATCCTGTGTGGGTTGCCTTTGCCAAGGCTTGTTAGCTCCAACCTGGAAGCCGACACCGCCGACGGCGAGAGCCTTTGTGAGACAGCTTGTGATCCACTCTTGGACATCCTCGGTGCCCCAGAGTCCACGTGGCAGTGGAGATAAGCTTCTTAACAACCACCTGATTGCGCCCGACATTGCCTGGTTCCTTCCTGGTTCCACCCTGGTCACTGCTGAGTGACCCAGACTCTGTCCCCACTGCTTTCAGGTACTCTACATCTTCGATCCACCCTTGGATCCAACCAGACTTTCCTCTCCTGGACGCCTGCAGCATCATCATCTCCAGGCACCATCAGACTGCGCGACGATACCCAGCACACTTTGGCACCTATGCACCCGCTTCCTGTGGGTGAGGTAACTCATGAACACCGGTGCTCCTGTATTGGTATACACCTCTAGTGTCTAAGTCTAAAGTTTGGTAATGCTAGTCCAGTCGGAAGACTCCTAAAAAGTAACTTTGTAACTTTTAAGCACCATTGACTTTGCATTGGTGCATGCGTGTGCTTTTAAAGCTGCACCCGAGTCCCGCGGGCTTTTCCCGACTTCACCACTGCTAGTCCCGAATCGCCCGAGCGATTCCCAAGGCCTTGGGCCTTACCACTGTTCGATTAGTGATACTTATACCACTATTTTAGTATATGGTTTGAGTGGCCCCTGGGCCTTATCCATAATTGTGCGAGACTTCTGTGCAATGTGCCCAGCAGAGAGAGTGTGCGAATCCATTTGAAGGAACTACATTGGCTGCCGGTGACTCAAAGGATTACTTTTAAAATCCTAACACTAGCATTTAAAGCAGTCAATGATCTTGGGCCTTCCTATTTGAGAAAAAGATTCAGCCGATACACTCCCACTTGTTCTTTACGCTCAGCTGATTGCCATTTACTGAATGTTCCCCGCTTTCGGCGAGTGCGCCTTGGAGGCCAGTCAATTGCCGTTCTTGCGGCTTCGGCCTGGAACACTCTGCCTCTATCCTTGAGATTGATCCAGAATTTTGTACCTTTTAAGAAGGCACTGAAGACGCATCTTTTCAGATCAGCTTATTAGACTCTTGTAAATTTCTTCTGTTTCCTTTTGGCCACCTGCTTGTTTTTTACTTTTCGCGCCAGGATACTCTGGAGTAACAGAGCGCATTATAAAACAGCTAAAATAAAATAAAATAAATAAAACACTGTGCTTTTGTTTAAACGCTTGTGCTTCTAGACTCATAAAGAGTATAGAGGATTATTCTGAGAATAAATACATGTATTTTTATAGTATATAACTTGTGTGATGTCCTTTCATTTGATATTACAGGATTGCATATGGTAAAACAGCTGGCTTCACATGCCCTCTTGAATTTAGCCTGAAGGCTGCTTAGTCCATGCTACCCCTAGGATAGCTTGTCTATAAGGTTGACTTACAACCACCACCATAAGGGATTGTTTGGACTGATACAAGGTGCCACCAGAATTGGAGACATCATATATCAGGCCAACTTCTCACAGGGACACATTACGATTAGCCCCACTTCTTCTGTGAATTAATCGTTGGCAAAATCAAGAGCTGGTTAGGCAAGAGTGTGCATGTCTGATTCTTTATCCCTCGAAAACATTAGCAGAATACCCTGGCTGGCATACCTAAAATCATCCTCTCAAAAAATGGGACTAAAGGAAATGCTCTAAGACCCACAAAGTATTGGTGCAGATGCCAAAAAGATTGTGAAACATCGTTATATGGAGGCATGTCTGACAGAGAGATTACAGAGTGTATTAAATGAAGACCATCGAGTCGTATTTGCAGATATCAACTGTCAAAATGCAGAATCGTATTTACTAAGGAACAAAAACTCAATTTATCGATCTTATCTCACATTTTCAGATTGAATTCAATTCATTTTTAAAAAAAAATTCCAATACAATGTGTTTCACAGTATGAATTACCCTAATGTCATTGTAATAATGTCACAAGACAGAGTTTCTCATTTTTGCCACTATACTCTGGCCCAAGAGACACTTTTTTGGTACCTCTGTTTAATTTGGCAGAGTTAAGGCAACATCTGTTAGCCATGGAGTATTTACAAAAACTATCTTCCATGCGTGTGAAATTGTATTAGGCGTTCACTAGAAATCAGAAAACATTATGGTTTACAACATTTCTAAATGACTGTTTTTAGGAAAATATTATGCCTTTCGCTGAAAATAAATTATTCTCCTAAATATGTTTGAGAATAGATTTTAGAATTATATTGCAGACACGGATTGCAACCGATTAAATGACCAATTATTCTTTTAACAATGTTTAAATTGCTGTATTCGTTACTTTATGAAGTAAACTGTATATAAGAAATCTTATTGTTGTAAACATAAGTTTTTATATGCGTTTATAGCAAATGCAGAATAAAGATCAGATTGATTGAATTCACTCTGAGCACTTTACCACTGATAACCAGTGATAAAGTGCATGTGCTCTCTCCTCTAAACATTGCAATATTCGTCCATACCCAATTGGTATATTTATTTACATTTAAGTCCCTACGAAAGTGCACTACATGTGTCCAGGACCCGTAAATTAAATGATACTACTTCACTAGTGGATCTGCAGTACTGATTGTGACACCCACTTAAGTATCTCTCTAACCACGATTCAGACCTGCCATTGCAGAGCCTGTGCATGCAGTTTTAAACTGCCATTTCGACCAGGCAAAATAAACTTTTTGCCTGGCCCAAACCTTTTTGTTAAATACATATGTCACCCATAGGGTAATCCATCGACTGCGCAGAGGGCAGGGTGCAGTGTATTTGAAAGGAGGACTTGCATGTTTAAATGTTTTACAAGTTCTGACAGTGAAATCTCTCAAATTTGTTTTCACTACTGCAAGGTCTATCTCTCTCACAGAATCACATTGTGACTACCTTATTATATTTTATAAGCGTAATTGCCAATTGGGAAGAGATATACACTTCAAGTCTGGTGTATCTGGAATTACAATTTAAAAACCAAACTTATGGTGTACTTATATTTTAAATTCCAATTCTTAAAATGCAATTTTTAGGAAGTTGGCCTTTTCTTGCTTTAGCTATTTGGTGCCTGTGTCTGATCACATGACTGGGTGTGGATGGCAGGCAGCCTTTGTTTATTCCTCCTAGACAATCAAACACAATAGGAGATTACGTGTGTCTCATTGGGCCATCTGTACTATGGGAGGGAGGAGCTGGGCACAGCCTCACATATGCCTGAATGGATTTATGTCATGATTACAGTCAAGTACCTGACAGAGGTATTGACATGGGTATTTTTTATATGTTTTTCTTTAAGACAAACATTAAAACTGGAATAGGAACAAGCACATTTCATTTCAAGTAGGTGGCATTTTATTTCAATTTAAATGTTTATTGATCAATGATATTATCAAACCAGGCCACCAGTGACACCAGTCTAGCTATTCGAATAAGATTCAACTTACAAAGAAGCTTTGTAGAGTCATGCAATTAATGATTGTAGCACAGAGTTGCAGAACACTCGCGGTAAGCTAATATTTGGTTATAGAATAGGATCCAAGGTCAGTCACACAGAGCTGCTAGTTTTAAAATGCTGCCAGTTAAGCACATTCTTCAGCAGTCCCATGATTGATTTTAAATGTGTCATTAAGTAGCGGCTGCTACCGGACCTGGGTGAAAAGGCAGGGGGACAAAAAAATAAAATAAAAAAACACTTAACTGAAATGAATGCCGCCCCTCCTTCGTCCTCCGTCCCTCCAACATCTTCCTGCACTCCAGGCCAGCAGCAGGAAGCACCCACCCTTCCAGCCTCGCATAGCCAATCACAACGCTGCAATGCAGCATTGTGATTGGTCGGAGCACCATGGATCGGGCTCAGGTGGGTACTGGAAGGGTTTGCATGATCCTCACCAGGCTGTGTAATGCAGCCTGGTGTTGACGATGCAAAGCCTGCATGACTGCTTGGCCGGCCAAGCAGTCGTACGCACTCTAGGAGAGAAAAGCACTCCTCTACCTATTACGCCAGCACCGCTCCACCCGAGAGCTACTGAAGTATATAGGAAAAAAAAATCTGTTTGTTCAGTGGGGTGACACTCCTCCGCCTTAGTGAAGAAGTCACCACTAGTGTCATTCCGTGAAAAGATGTGAATTAACAACTTTTTGTACAAGAGTGGTACAGCTCAATGGATGTGCTTCTCTGGCTGCAAATGGTAAGCATTCTTTAGTGCTCTTATTGTCAGAAATCAGTTAGGACCTGTGTGAGCAATATCAGAATTTGTATATATCAAAATGTTGTTTTAGTATTGACGGTGCAACGTTGAAGTCACCAGTTGCAAGTGGTGTATAAACGATACAACAGTAGCATATTTCATTTTAGACATCCGTCTATATATTTCTGGATTAGTCAAAATTCTATTTGTTGAATGAAAAAAATGCTTAGAGCAAAATACACCCGCTAGACACCGACAATATGTTTTAAACTATAACAGACTTCAAGTGGAATTTTCTCTATATATGTTCAGTTGATTTCAAAACACCCTTATGTGAACACTTGGAAACAGTGCAAATCATTGCCCCTCAAATAGAACGCACCTCAGTATTGGCAGCCCAGAAACATTCAACCAATTCCTTGAGAAAGAGAAGAAACCACAAAAAAAGATAAATGCATGATTCTTTGCACAAAGCATTAGAAAATACTGTGATATTTTATTTTTCTTTAAAAATGCTGCTGCAAAGTTTATACATATGTGTCCAGCCATATATATCTCCCATCATTACTTAAGGCAAAACCAAAAATGCAAAACAATGAAATTAGAAACCATTCAACCTTGCGCGCCTCTGAAGGTCAAGAATATAAGGCTGGGAAAATATTTTTTTTTCTTTTACAGATCGCAAAGTATACTGTATTTTGCTATTATTATTATAGAATTCTATGAAGAGCCTAGAAATTTGCTTTGCTTATAAACCCTCCACCGTTCCGGATGTAGTAAATTGTCTTTGACCATAAGTATTTGAAAAAGCTAAAATCATTCACTTACAGGAACTTTGTTTACCCAAATGTCACAAGCCTGGCACAATACTGTACAATCATATTGCTAGCAGAAAACAGTTTGAAGTACTAGACAGATACCGCAGCGTTTAATAACAGACGCTCCAAGAGCGTAAGGGTAAGATGGCTGGACATATTAACTCTGTAGGTTCCATTCTAGAATCTCTGAGGCAACCCACAGTTTGTCCAAAAATGGGCCAGTAAAAAATAATCATTAATACTATGTGTTGAATGAACTGGGGAATAATGCAGACTTTAGAGTTCTAACTGTTGGAGATTGGCCTTCCACCATTTATATACATGTAGAGTGCTACCTGCTCACACATATTTCAGAATTCCCTTTCCATTAACCGTTTCGTTGCTCTTACTTACTCTCCATATCAATATAAAAATAGCCAATATCTAGCGAAAGAGGTTCTTCAAAAAGTGCCGGAAAGATATCACTGTTAGAAACGCGTACTCCGAAGGCCAGGCCTTCATCCTAGACCTCATTCTTGTATTGGGGGTCGGCCACATAGGGGTACCCGCGCCACTGGCGTAGTGAAACTTGAGGAGCCCCCCCCCCCCCAGCAAGGTGGTGGAGTTGCCCCCTCCGGACTCAATCAGGAGCTCTCTGGCCGCAGTACTGTGCTGAGGGGGCCATTGGAGTTACCCCCCACCAATCTTCCACTGCGTGGGCTGCGGGGGGTCTGTGTTACACCATTGACCTACGTTGGCAATAATGATACTGTTTGATTGTTAGAAATCTGGCAACCCATTTGTTAATTTAAATATGGTGTGACGATTAGACCCCTCCTACCCGTGTCTCTTAAATGTCCACATCGGCAGCGCTACAGACGGTTCTGTAACGCCACATAAGTCACTCGTCTTTGGTTACTATCGTTTAGTGACGCAGTTAACAATTTTTGGGACACAACAGAAGCGGGCAATGATCATTCAAAAGTCTCTTGTAGTGTATACAACATGGAGGCTTTATGGTCCTGGAATTCAAATCATGATTTGAGCAATAGCTGCGCAGTGTCCATTTCTCTAAAGAGATGGGTCTGGCTGTTCTGGAATTACCCTTTTGATCCATTTTCAAATGAAATTGTACACGAGTAATTTAAAAAATCTCGTGTAAGGTGATATTATATTTTTCCTTTCTCTAGTAATGGGCATTAATTAGATGACAGTTGTAGACCGTAATTAAGCAGCGCAGTGATTGAACTATTTTTCTGACATGTTTAATCTTGATGAAATGCATGAAATACTTGCAGAGAAAGTGTTTTGCATACAGATAAGGTAAAATGCTCTTCTTAAAAAAATTAGATTTATGTATGTAGCACAGATGAACGGGCACCGTGGTCATCTGACGTCCGATGCAGCTGCTGATTGGTATGCAGCTAGCTCCCTAGATGAAAAACCTCCCAAAAACGGACTTTCCATGTTTGTTGGCAGAGCACTGCATTTTACAGAGAAGTGATGCTTCCTAAACTGTTCACGAAATGTCGGCGCTACATACAATGGTCTGTATGTTTGACTGCGATTGTGTGACTCGCCGAACCTCCTCGACAATTCTTGTGCTGCAATTTAAAACAACCTTACCGAAAATTAAATTTAAAAAACGAATCTTGGCAGAATCGGAACATGCACTTCTGTAACTTGTAAAGAGATGTTCGCATGTGATGCACTAACATTTGGCGGTATGCTCTCAGTGAAAGCATGGCATTTCCTACAAATGACTTAATTTTAAAAATCGTCTCTGTTAACCTCAGGTAATTAAAAATAACATTCTCCCCCTGTTCGGAGGGAACCAGGGTGAGCATGACTAATATATGTACATATAGTTCACAACTGAAATCACAATCATTCTAAAAGCTCTTTTCAAACTGAAAACATCAATAAAAGCTTATTATTCGTTTCAAACCAGAGTTTTGTACATTTTTTTTACAAGGTTTCTTAAATACAGTTCAGGCTGGCAAGTCATCTCTTTGCACAGAACTATACATGTTATACTGCATAGTCAGTCAGTCTTCTCTTTATTTTAAATACGTTTCTTTTGTTCCTGGATTACAGCTCAATGTAAGTCTGTCAGACAATCTCTGCCGCATAAAAGCCATTCATGGCATGGCACATTATGAACATGTTTTTTTAAAAAAAGTATTAAACCGTAGGTCATTTGCCTTGTTCCAGAACTTTCCACACATAGTGTCTTTACCACTGGGAGCATTCACTCCTTTCCAAATGACAGTACTTCTTGCCTAACTATAGCTTTCCCTGCTGCAATTTTAAAAGTATATGATATAGTAACAGCAGTGACAACTTTTCACATTTGGCAGGGGTTGAAGTTGCTGTTATATCATCAGACAGTTGCTTTGAGGGATCAGTAAGAAAATAATGACTGCCTTCTTCTGTTTTGTTGCTGTACTTTTTGTAGTTTTTTCCCCCCAAGTGGCTGGAACAATATAAAGTGGCAAAGCTATACTCTAGTAGTTGAGTGTCCATGTGGTAAATTAGTACTATTTTGGCCTCCACTAAAGGTGTTGAATGTATGCAAAGGTTGCATTCCTGTTAAAGTGTTAGGAATCATGGTGATGGTGTTTGGCGTCATAAGTGGGATGTCATCCGGGGACCTTCTCAAGGTCAGGGTGTAATCGGGTGGACATGTTAGTCTCAGGGTATCATGGGCTTGCAGAGACTCACATTCATGATCATGTTCCATCTGTTTCATCTGCAGGGACATCATTTCTTCATTCTGGATGTGTGCAATGTCGTTAGTCGTATTTCTTTGAGGGCTTGGCCGCCGGTGTGTTTCATGCCGCCTTTTGTCTTTTTTGTAATATAGCGCAGCGAATGCCAAAATATTGAGAAATAACAAGGATGCTCCTACAGCAATGGTGACACTCAGCTCTGTAGAATAATCCCGCTTGTCTTCAATAATGACAGTTGGCTCATCTGGGCCAGTTTTTTGGTTCTCCTTTGATTGCTGAGGGTTGACGGCTGGCGTCATTGCTGGTCTTTTCGTGGTTGGCCAGAGTTTTCCTGAAGATCGTCTTGTGGAATATGGGAAAGACGTCATATCCGGAGGTGGGACTTTAGTTGTTGTGGAAACATACTGGAATATTTCATTCAGATTGTGCAGATGGGGAACAAGTTCCAACCAGAAGGCAACCTTTGTTGCTCTGTAATGATCTCTCACCCTGGGCTTTAAGCCAATGTGCAAATAGAGCTGGTCCTTAGGGTTGTATTTTGACCATGCGACTTCTTCAAACCTATTCGGTTTCGTGTGGATGAATTTTGTGTCCTGCGGGACAGGCTGGTTTGGATCCCTGTAAATGAAGAAAAAGAAAAAAATCATAAAACAATGGAAACAATGATAAATGTGTTTTTCGCTTTCTTACAAAATCTTACAAAAAATTATTTTATACTTCGCTTCGACTACAGCGCTGGCAAAAAGAAAATAAGCATTTCATTCTCATGTTTTAATAAGTAGGCGTTAAATTATGCTAAAAAATAGAATTGATATCTAAAGATGTAAAATACTAGTGATAACACAGGATAGGCACAGCACAGTTATATTATTCATTACAAATCTCATAAATGTGTTTCAGAGAGTGCAGGGGAGACATTATGTAGTGACTGTTTTGCAAGATGCGAATCGCTTGAGTGACTATCAGTAGCCTTTTCTTCTAGGTTCACTCACTGGCAAAATGAAGTCACAGTGCAATAAGGCGCCCTGAGCAAAATGGCCTAATTTGCATTTAGGAATTGTGATTTGTAATCACTACCTAGAAGTCTGTCTCGAAACCTAGATTCATTGGTGCAACAGAAGGTAGATACATTTTCTCATGGTTCAAGATGCCTTGAAATAGTTTCTGACCACTAAGTCAAATGCAAACAATAAAATGAATCAGTCTGTTGGAGGTTATCCAATGAGTACTAGAATTCACATTAAGATTAGATGAGACCATTGCTCATGCTTTCATCAGTTATAGAGATGATGCTGGCAGTACCAAACATACAGGAATGGGCTGATTACAAGTTGCACAGTACTGTGTAACAGTAAAACAGCAGATTCTCCATTACATGCAGCAATTTCCCACCAGTACATGCCATTACTAGTGAAACCCAAGCCACCATTCCATGGGGTTTTACTGTATACATTTACCCTCTGCTGTGGGCGGGTGGTAAATGTTTGTCTGTGGGTGGTGTTGGGGACATGAAGGGGGTTGGGGGGTAGGAAGGGATGTGGCAAGTATGTTCTGGCGGTGAGGGGGGCACAGTATGCTTCCTCACCTCAGTAAAAAAGGGGAGTGAGAATTGACTGACCACTGCTGCAGTCAAAGGCTCATGCAATTTATTGGGCTGGTTGTGACTGAAAAAAAGGTGTGGAAAAACCTAACTATTAGGAATCAAGTGGAGAATTCCAGGAGGTCATTCTGCCTAACTGTTAATCAGACCCATTGTGTTTCATATCCTTGATCATGTGTCCATTAAGATGTGTGTCTATTGGTCAAAAGTTATATGCTTAATTGCTCGATGGACAATATAATCAAACATACCTGTGCAAAATATAATAGAAAACTTAATCAGAAAAGGAGCCAATTTTAAATTACAGTAATATCCGGAGTGCCACAATTACAGTCAGAGGAAGCATCTCCAGACCGCTAGTCATGATCCACCAGAAAACAAATTCCCAGGACAAACAGGAGAATCCAATAAAAACACAGAGGGGCTTATTACCAACGTTAAGCGATATTTAACGCTAACAATGCTCAGCAACAAATTTTATAACGCTAAGCATCGCCGGAAATTATCGCAGAGATAACTTGCTATTAGCAAGGTTTATCTCAGAAGTGATAAAAATCCTCATGCTAACTGCCAATTGAGAGATTATCGCTGGAAAACCAACGACAATCTCTCAAAGTTTGGCGTTAGCTTGATGATAGGGGCTCACAAACTTAGCAATGATATCCACCTTCCATAGGATATCATGGCTAAGTCAGGAAAATACCAGGTGTAAAAAAACAGTGCTATCCGCGGTTAGCGCTGCTTTTTTTATCACTAACGGGGTTAGCAAAATCCTTGATAATAAGAGAAATGCCGCTTAACAAAATTTCTCCTATTATTTTTCTCTGGAACGCCCCCTTTGCATCTCATTAGAGATGCAAGGGGAAGCGTAGAGAAAAAGGGTGCTAACATGCAAATTTGAGTGTTAGCACCCTGTTGCTGATAGGGAGATAACTTTATCTCTGCTTTCTTGGCTTTTAAAGCCAAAAAAGCAGAGATAAATCCCTTGATAATATGCCCCATAGTTCTGTAAAATATTTATCTCCTAACCCCAGAGTGTGATATCTCACATTGTCCTCCCACTTTTTCCTCCCTGTAATAACCTAAAAGACACAGCTGATTGTACGAATATAAGCTTTTCCTCATGTTTAGTATGAAAAGATACCAAACGCCATCTGTCTGTTCATGGGACTAGAAATGAACCTTTGTACCGGGCAGCGTCCCCTGTGAAGTGTGAGGCAGAGCGCTTTCATACATTGGTTCACGGTTCTGTTCACACACGTTTTATGACAAACTACTTTTAAGCTCAAGCTGCATTGTTCTATAAATACGACAGACCCAGAGGCAAATTCATTTATTTTCTGCACTGCCATTATGGCGTCAGTGTTAGCCACATGCTTCTACCACAGTTCCTCTCGCTTACATCCAGCAAGGAATCTTCGAGCACTCACAGTAAAAGAACAAGACGATGTCCGCCCCCATCACTGTATTGCATAAATATTCGTTTACATCACCATCATGCCAACTATCTCTGAGAATATTTAAGAGTTCCAAACAAAAACTGACTGAAATGTAAATTAGAATAAGTTCGTTTTAATATGTGTCTTTATTATGTCTCACACACTGCATAAATGGATTTCTCCTAGGTGGTAGGGCTGGAATTGGTTCACAAAACGAAAGCAGGTTACAATAGAGTAGTGTCTGGCTATAAAGGTATAAATATAGATGGGCCATGTTGGTTCATAGTGGTCAGGGACCTACCCATGTGAAACCATGGCTGAGTAGTTGTGGTTACAATGACTCAGTTCAGTAACCTTTTCTTAGGCAGAAGTAGACAACGTATATGGTAGATGGATATATGGGCATACAGCATATATGTCTTGAGTTTTGTTGTGAATTGCATTTATTGATTGACCATGAGAATTTCCCTTGGTAGATTGCTCGTGGAGCCGCATTATTATATAAGTGCTTGGAGGGCGCAACG